>NC_089219.1:115749248-116083386 GCF_963924675.1 Phocoena phocoena | reverse complement strand
GGGCATGGTCTTTGTGCCTGCCAGTGAGAAGAGGACAAGATAGTCTTCTGCCACCCTTCTGTGGCCATTGCCCTCAGCAGTCTTCCCAGGTGTATTTTATTTTATTTATTTTTTTAATTTATATTTTTATTAATTTATTTTTTCCGGTTATATTTTAGAAGGACAGCAGGGTGGGACACTGTTAAGGAGGAGACTGAAGCCCTTGACAAAGGCAGGACATTGAGCAGAGGAGGATGGAGTGAAGCTTTCGAGCTCATTTTTATAGTGGCTGAGTTTGAGGTGATGGTGGGCCCATGCTGGGTGTCTTGGGGAGAAAAGAAGGAAAAGAGGGAGGAAGAAAACTTGTACTAAATATTTGTGATTTAGTCATGCCCACATATGCAAAAGAAAAGTCCTCAGTTTTGGATTCAGACAAACCTAGATTCCTTGCTATTATTAAGCTCCCAAAGCCTTAATTTCTTCATCTTTAAAATGGAATAGTAATAGGGCTGTTCTGTGTGACGTGCTTATTACAGAGCCCGGTACATAGTAGGGGCTCTGTGAATGGTTGATCCCAAGTCCCTAGTCTTCAATGTAATTTCATCTCCCAGAGGAGGGCAGGCCTGGAGGCAGAGATCTAACCACATAGGGGTGGGGGGTGGAGGCTGAGGCAGTGGGAGGTCCAAGGCAGGGAGGGAGTGAGGAGAATGAAGCCTTAGGATTGAATTTGGAGATGGCTCACCACCTGGGGGATGAGTCAAACAGCCCAGGAAGCAGCAACTAGAAAAGTAGGAGAACCAGGCCTTGCTTCTGAATCCTGGGAGCCACGTGAATGTATTAATATTGATGACAGTCCTCTTTAGTAATGGTGATACTAATAATAACAGGAAGCGCCTGAAACACAAGCTCGGCAGGGTCCGGAGCCAGGCATGAGGATGAGCTGCGAGAATTCTCAAGGCCCCTCCTTGGACCAGGGTGTGCCCACTGGGCCCAGTGCCCACTGCGGCGCCCCATGGAGCACTGACCTGACAGCCCCTCCAGCAGGGTCTCCACACAGCTTTCCCAAAGCTGAGGAGAGACCCTCCCAGCTGAGGGCACAGAGATTTTCTTCAACGTTTTTGGGAGAATCAGTTCCACCCTGGAACTGAGCTCCTTCAGTGACGACAGGCCCCACTTGCTGCCTATCAGGCCCTACAGACACCCTTGGTCAGGGCACCTCCCGTTCTGCTGCCTGGATGCCACCTGCAGCCTGTGGCACCTCCCCTTCCTGCCCTGACTCGCCTGAACGTGCTCATCTCCTTGGCTCCGCAGATGCTGGGATTCAATTCAGCTCCCAACCCCGACTCCAGACCCAGTCCCCAGCGGGACTCGGCCCCTTGGTCAAGGCTGTTTTCCTTGCCTGTAACTCTCTCTCCCCGTCTCACGTCCTCTTTCTCACCCAGCATCCGTTCTTCAGAAAGGTGGCCTGACCATATCCTGTTTTATGATTAGTCTCTACCCTGCTCCCAGATAAGGGGAAGTGGTGTTTACTTTGTGATCTTTGCCCTGTCCTGGGAATGTCCTGTCGTCCTCTTATATCCATCAGACTAGGCTTCCACTGAGGGCAGGGCTGTGTCACCTCTTTTCTCAACATCTGCTCCCTTCAAGAGTTCAGAATCTCTTCATGAGCTGACCTTCCCTAAACTTAGTGTGATGGATAAAGATTGGACTAAATACTCCTCTCCTAACTTAGGGTGACAATAGCCAATGCCCGTAATGACTTCAGTGGTGCACGATGGACAAAGCCACACATATCCCCCCAGATCCTTCTCAAATGTACATGTGAAAACTGCCCTCCCTGAAAGGGCCTGGCAGCCAATGAGCAGAGTCATGCAGGACCTGGGAAAGCTCCCACTGATGCTCCAGGCCTCCCTGGACTGGGGCAAGTGGACACTCCAGGCATGGCTCTACTGAGCAGCTCAAGGTGCCCCTGCTCCATTGACTAACAGGCTCCTTAGGAAGCTCTTTCCTGTACAGCATGAAGGCTTTCCATTTGGTATATTAAGGACTTGTGGAAATACCATCTTCTGATCACTGCCATTAAAAAACTGAGCAACAGGCTCTTGGGCAGGAGCCTAATCTGCTATGATAACATTGTTCCTGCGGGGAAATCGGATTCCTTCCTTTCAATACCCATCAGCCGTTCCAGGAATGGAACACTCAGAAAAAGTGAGGAATGAGGATGGGAATCATCTCCTACCTGGCCCCCCACCTTTCTATCTATCCATCCAGCTAAAATGGATATGCCCAAGGACCTCTGTTTAGTCCTGAATGGCTGAGGTTTTTCCTTCAATTACATGGCTTGTCCCTATACTTGTGCTCCTGAGTATACAAAGTTATATAGTTATACCACACCCTAGGTTGTCTCTAGTTGTTGAATACATTGTACCCTCAAAGCTGCCTGTCCATTGATCTTTATATCAAATCTAAATGTAAGGCCAGTATAAGCTTGAGCTCATTGTTTGAAATTTAAATGTTAATAAAAAAAATTGGGCTTCCCTGGTGGTGCAGTGGTTGAGAGTCCGCCTGCCGATGCAGGGGACGCGGGTTCGTGCCCCGGTCCGGGAAGATCCCATGTGCTGTGGAGCGGCTGGGCCCGTGATCCATGGCCGCTGAGCCTGTGCGTCCGGAGTCTGTGCTCCGCAACGGGAGAGGCCGCAACGGTGAGAGGCCCGCATACCGCAAAAAAAAAAAAAAAAAAAAAATAGTGTACCCCCAAATAAATAAATAAAATGGATATGCCTAAAAAACCCGAATTTATGCACCCAGGCCAGGCCTCTCTCCCACATTGCACACTCCCATAACTGCTTCGATGTGTAACAGACACCTCAAACTCAGCATGCCCCAAACCCTGCCCCTGGTCTTCCCCAAAGCTACTGCCCCCACTGCCTTGCCCACTGCAGTTGATGGCCACTCTGTCCTTCTTTAATACCTTTCTTTCTCCCACCACTCTCCCCACAACATCCAATCTGTCAGGAAGTCCTGTTGGCTATATCTTGCGTAGATGCAGAATCTGACCATCCGCTCCTCCACCACTGTCACCTAACGGCTCCCAGCCACCATCATCTCTTGCATGGATTACAGCAGCAGTGTCTCAACGGATCTCCCTGTTTCCTCCCTTGTTCACCTACACTTTGTCTCAACAGAGAAGCCGGGGTGATACAGAATCTCCCAACCGGAGACTTTTGGCTTCCTCACTGAGGGGATGTCAGAACCATGGTCACTTGTCTTCCACCTCTATGTCCCCAACTTCTGCATCAGCCATTTAGTTCACAAGTATGGTTTGGCGATGCACTTACTGTGTGTCTGTGGTAGGACTGCAGGATTAAACCTGATCCTTCCAGGAGCTCCCAGCCTCCCTAGGGAGACCATTAATCCATTTGGAAAAATTAAAGAATGAGTCGCATGATTGTTGATTCAGATTCATGCAAGGCTAGGAGAGGTGATGCTATGAGATCCCTTGAGGGAAGTCTTCTGGGAGGAGGAGTGCCTAGGGCTGGGCTTTGAAAATTTGATTGGAGAACAAGGTGGATAAAGAGTATATTTTAGGCTGAGAGGTAGGGGAAGAGCCTGCAAAAAGGGGCAAAGTGCATGAGCTTGTTAGGTTCAGGGACAGACAAAATCTGGGCCTGTCTGGAATGGAGGGTGTGAGATGGGGCTGCTAAGTGCTGAGTCACCTCCATCTTAGGGCCTCCCAGGGTGGGGTTGGGGGAGTGGGGAGGTGAGGTGTGTGTGTCAGCTGGTATGCTCCCCACTAAGGGGTAGGGGTGAGCGTGAAGGGAGGTGTGTCCTTCTCCACGGTCCAGTCTGAGGGCCCTTATTTCTTTCACTGAAAGTGACCATGAAGCCTCATCTGTCCGGAACTCCAACTTCCTCTCCATCTTTCCGGGACTTACCTGACCCTCCTCTTCTCTTTAGCGTAAGGGACTCAGATGACTCAGTCCTCCAGGAGTGAGACTGTGCTCTGATGGCAGCATTTAAGCTATGCTCGTCGCCGAGGCAAAGAGGGAACTTGGTGATGGGATGTTTGGGTGTCCCTCAAACCGGGTGCTTGGACTGTCTCACAGGAGGCTGTGTGTCAGTGGAGAGGATGTTCACTGCAGTCAGTGATGGCTAGATGACCACAGCTTCAAGGGATGGGACACAGCAGACCACTAGTACATTCCTCTGCTGGCCTGAGAACACCGCCACCCCAAGACCCTGATTCGTGCTGCCTCGCTTCCTCTGACTCTCAGCCCTGCCCTCCCCTCCCCTAAGTACCCATTGGCACTTTGGAAGAATAAGAAACATTCCCAGTCCAGAGCACTGAGTAGCCAGATAGTCTCTGCTTTAGTGCTACTCCAGCTCTGTGGCTGAGAGCCCCCTGCTGGCAGGCACTCGTTTCCATTCCCAGGAAGCTGCACCCTCATTACCGTCCTGCAAGGCAGAGCCGACGACTCTCCTTTCCCCAGCCAGCCTGACCCTGAGGCGGCTCCTCTTGAAGTCCCCCCACGAAAGGATGCCTCAGAGAGAGGCCCAGGGCCTCTGACCTGGCTGGTGAGACCTATCTCTATGTCCCGTAGAGATCATGGTGTCTGACGATGACTCCTTTCGAGTGACTGATGTGCTGCTCTTCTCTGTCTGACCATGACACGGCCTCTGCTTGGAAAGGCTCTCCTGAGACAGCATCGGGGCTCCACCTGGACAATCTAGGTGGGACTTTGAATGCTGAGGGTGTGGGCTGCATTCAGAGGGTGTTGGGGTCAAGGACGGCCCCTCATGGCCAGAGAGGCAGCTCTAGTGTACCCCACCATGATTAACCTCGGATCCTGAATGTTTAGGGGCTCTCTGGGGTGACTAGGCAGGATTCAGGCCAGGTGGCTGAGAAACTGACCAGGACAGGATCTGCTGGGGCAGTTGGCGCCGAGGGTGCTGTGGCAGGACCCCTCTGCCCGAGCTGTCTTGCAGCCCTTTCAACCTCAGGTTCATGTTGGGGGGTCTAGAATGTAATTCTGGAGCTGAATGTAAAAACTTAACTGGTTACAGGCATGAAACAGCTGTCCTGGGTGGGAGTGGGCCGGGGCAGAGGGATCGATGGCTTCTCTTCCTTAAATCGATTTACATTTAAATTATTAGTTTGGGTCGTATGAAATCGCCTATATTTGAGCATTTTTTAACCTATAATAATGACCATTTTCATATGATGCCACCCAATACATTGTTCAGCCTCCAAACGTCTTGCTCCTTTTAAAGTCCTGTTCCCTGATAATTAAGGGCCAATTGACTTTTAACTTCCTCCTAAAACTTGCCCTTCTTTCTGTATTTCCAGTTTGGGTAAGTGGCACCTCCATCTGCTTAGTTACTCAGGTCAGATGCCCCAGTGTCATTCCTGACCCCGCCCAGACCCCCCTTCCCATAACTAAAAGTCCTGTCTAGTCTAGCTCCTAGATATTTCTCGAATCATCCACTTCTTCACCCCGCCCCCGCCCTCGCGCACCTCAGTTCAAAGCTATCACCGAGTCTTGCCAGGATCCCTGCACTAACTTCATCTTCCTGCTTTCACACTCTCCCCGCATCCATCCATTCTCCACACAGCCCCCAGAGCGAGCTTCCAAAAGTGCAAGTCTGATCATGTCATTTCCCTTCTTAAAACTCTTCAGTGGCCTCCGTTTACATTTAGAATTAAAATTTAAATCTTACCGTGTCCTACCAGACCCTGCATGATCTGACCTCTGCTGTTTTCTCCTCCCAGGGCCCCCCTTGCTCATTAAACTCTGGCCATGGGGACCTTCCTTCAGACGTTCGTATATGCCAAGGTCTTTCCAGAAGGGCTTCCCAGCGTGCTCCTCCTCAGTGTAGCAGGCCTCCCTACTTTGCTTTACTAACTACTGTCCCTGCTAGTCTCAGCGGGAACATCCCTCCTCAGAGGAGCCATTGGGGTTGCCCTGCACCAGCTATATTCTGCTCCCTCATTATTCTTGCTCACAGTTTTCAGTTCTTTTCCTCTCTAGGGCTTAGCACAATTTTAATTACATCGTTGTGTGTATTGGTTTCATGCTGCTCTCTCCAACTAGATGGCAAGCTTCCTGGGTGCAGAGCTCCATCTGCCCTACTAACAGCTGTATTCCCTGCGTCTCTGGCCACGGTAGCTGCCTGCAAGAGACACGCTGAGTGATGAACGTTGGAGATGCATGGCTCAGTCCTGCAGGGAATCAGGGGCTGTTGTCCCCCGTTTGATTCCAGAACAGTTTGATTCTGGTCTGCAGTGTGAGCTGGGGGCTTGCTCTTCATCATGGGGCGGCAGGGGGAGGGTCTCAGGTTCAGGAGGTGGATGGGAATCATGACAGAAGAAAGTCCAGGGAGAGGGGTCCCCATATTCAGGCCTGCCCTTAACTTCTGTAATGATAAATCAGGCTAACAAACTGTTACATAAAACATGTCCTGTCCTCCTACTTTGACACATATACCTTCAAAATGGCCTGGAAGTCTAGATTTGGATTCAGAAATTTTGGGCTATTGGAGGTTCTTTCTTTTTTGCGGTACACGGGCCTCTCACTTGTTGTGGCCTCTCCCGTTGCGGAGCACAGGCTCCGGACGTGCAGGCTCAGCGGCCGTGGCTCACGGGCCCAGCTGCTCCGCGGCATGTGGGATCTTCCCGGACCGGGGCACGAACCCGTGTCCCCTGCATCGGCAGGCGGACTCTCAACCACTGCGCCACCAGGGAAGCCCTGTAGTCCATGCTTAACGTCGGAAGGATCTTATGGATTGTCTAGGGCAGGAATAGCATCTTGGCTTCCCGCTTCAATACCTGAGTGTTGTGAACTCAGTGGGAAAACTGTGTCATAATTAGTTCTCCACGGAAGGTCATGGAAGGTGGAAGTCTGGATATACGTACCACATGTTTGTCACTCCTGATCTAATGCAACTTCCCACCTAGTCTGAACATTCTCTGATCTATAGCATTGCTCTGAGATGGTTTCTGACTAAGCACATTCATTGGAACAGCTCACTTCATATTTGGATTTCTCCTTTTGTTATGAAGTTCTTCCCTGGGAGTATGGGGCAGAGTAAGGGGCTGGGTTGATCTAGATTACCTAAAGCTAATTCTGATTGACTGCCACTGACTAGTTATGTGATTCTAGGGAGTAACAGTCTCTTCGGGCCTCAGGCTTCCACCTGAGAAATGAAAAACTTGAACTGAGTAACCACAAAGTTTCCTCCCAGCTTGAAGATCCTATTATTCATGTGAGTCATATCTGCCTCACAGAGACATGTTCCATTGGCCTCACTTACACAGTAGGGCTTACGTGAGCGCCCTTCAAATATTGGAGAACTAATGGCCTTCTGAGCTTTTTGTTATCAGCTAAACATGCCCGGTTTCTTTAATCATTTCTCATATGATGAGGTTTCCAGACTTTTCACCATCTGGTCATTCTTTTCTGGACGCTTGAGTTTTCTAATGTCTTCCTGGAGGTGTGGCTAGCAGAACTGGACCTGGGCTGGTTGTGCAGTGGGGGTATCCCCACTCTTGAAATTTTTTTGATGTGGACCACTTTTAAAGTCTTTATTGAATTTGTTACAATATTGCTTCTGTTTTATGTTTTGGTTTTTTGCCGCAAGGCATGTGGGATCTTAGCTCCCCGACCAGGGCTCGAACCCACACCCCCTGCACTGGAAGGCGAAATCTTAACCACTGGACCATCAGGGAAGTCCCCTATCCCCACTCTTTACCCATGTGATCAGCCTGGCCCTCCTGGCCGATGGGACCTGTGCTGACCAGCCCACTAAAACTTCCCTGAATCTAGGGATATATTGTATATTTTAGAGGCCCTCCTTCAACCTGCATGCAGGACGGATGCGGGGAGCCATGGAGTCAAGTCTGGAAGGAGATGGTGCCTCCTCTGAAGACCAGTACATAACCAAGTGCTGATGAACTGAATAGGTGCTACTTCTTAATAAACATGGAAAGAAGATTTGCCAGAGATATCATTAATGTTTGCAGCAGTTCTTTTTTTATTTATCAATTTTAAAATTGATAAATACTATCAATTTTTAAAATTGAAGTATAGTTGATTTACAATGTTATATTAGTTTCAAGTGTACAAAATAGTAATTCAATATTTCATAGAGTATACTCCATTTAAAGTTATTCTAAAATAATGGCTATAATTCCCTGTGCCATACAATATATCATTATAGCTTATTTATTTTATGCACTGTAGTTTGTACTTCTTAATCCCCTACCCCTATCTTGCCCCACCCTCCTTTCCTCTCCCCAATGTTTTTTTGTTTTTTGAAACGAGGCATTGGGTGCTCATAGCTCCACTGGTGAGAAAATGTGTCTCTCTAACCCTTCTCTCTGGCGATACCCTCCCCGCTCCATTCCCTCTGACATCTTGGCACATGACCCCTTTGCTCGAGCAGCTCTTGTATTTACACAGGACAGGTACAAAGGCTCTTGCTCAAAGGAGATATAATGAAAACAAGGAAAAGCAAACACAGATTTGGAGTGGATTCTGGTCTGACCATGAGCCCACTGGAGTTAATGGTGCCAAGGTCATTATGGGAGGAATCTGACACTCAAACAGAAGGGGTCGCTCCTGGTTTCCCTAACCCCAGGAACGGGGTGTTCTGCAGATCACAAGGTCCCAAGTGCTGTGGCCCCAGACCATCACTATGGTCCTCCCCTTTCCTTCCCCACCCCCTTTGTTTTGGCCCAGTTGCCCTGGTCTCCGCTCTCTTCTTCATAAACCCCAACTATGCTCCCCCTCAGGGCCTTTGCATCCTCTGCTCTCTGGAACGCTCTTTGCCCAGCCACTGCATGGCTCACTCCACTGCACTAGCCTTCTGTTCGCATGTCACCTCATCAGGAGGCGGTGTTCTCTGATCCCCTTATCTAAGACAGACCCCTTCTCCCCAACACACCATTCTCTTGCCATTTACTCCACCTTAGCTTTCTTAATAGAACTTATCCACATGTGACATGTGCTTACTTGCTTATTTATATTATCTAGAATATAAACTCCATGAAGGAAGGACATTGCTTTACTCACTACTGAGTCCCCAGTGCCCTGAAGTGTATGCTTTACTCACTACTGAGTCCCCAGTGCCCTGAAGTGTACCCAGTGCATCCCGCACACTCAATCAATATTTGTTCCTGTGTGACTTTTAAAGCATCAATCCCAATACTTTTCAACACGAACACTGTGGTGGGTTAATTATTCCACTAGTGGACAAATGAGTCATCGGGGATGGGAACCTCCATTGATTTGAGCAGCGTGAATGTGTTCAAAAGGCCCTGGCACAAGAAACCCACCGTCTACATGATGTCACCAAGGGTTACCGCGTGAAGGAGAACTGTGGGTCCCATCCCATCCAGAACTGCTCTGATCTGAGGCGGGGCCCTGGAGATGAAGGGAAGAGAGAAGGGGAGTGGTGTGTGTGTGTGTGTTTCCCTCATTCAACCACCATGGCTCATTTGCTAGACCCTGGGCTTTCTCTTTCACATCAGTTTTAAAGACTAAGGCCAGTTTTGCCTGGTTCATTGACCAGGCCTGGGGAATGCCTCTGATGACAGGTGGCGGCAGCATTAGCTACTGTGGCCATGTGCACTGTTCAGGTGGACTTGGAAGAAGGTGATGGGAGAGAAGTGGATGCAGGGGAGGCATAAGGACTAGGTGAAGTCAGGTAGCCAGCAGGGGACCTCTGAGCAGAGCCAGCAGGCAGGGAAATTCCGGGACTAGTCGTGTGCAGGAGTGGCCATATGAATCTGGAGGCCAGCTGAGCTGACCATTTGTCCAAGGTGAAGTGGCTGCCCAGGAACTGGGGAGAAGAGGGAAGCCCCTTGCACAGGGCTGACATCCTGGGTGGAGGGATTGAAGCTGCCCTAGGAAAATACTTCAAAACCTACCCCTGTTTCTTCAATGCCTCCTTCCTCTATCATCAAGACTTGAGTGAGGTCCCAGAAAAAATCCAGTTATACTTGGGAGGGAGTAATGCTGGACCATATCATCTACTAATTCTTTTTTTTTTTTTTCATCTACTAATTCTTAAGTGTAAGTTTGGCTCATCAATTATTTTTTCCAGTGGCAATACTCCAGAGCTTTTTAAGACAAAATCGCTCAGTGACAGATTGTGTTTTGCAGAGATGGCCACAATAATAATACCTTCCATCCCACATGCGCTCCTTTCAAAGTGACCTTGAACATCTTCCCATTGAGTGGTGGGTCCCTTGAACTTGGGTGGATCTTCTGCACTTGCATCTGAAAATGAGTGTGGCAGATATTAGGATGCCTCAGCTCCTTTCCCTCCATAATTTCCCTTCTGTTTAGCTTTTCCTGGCTCCTCCCTCTCTCAGTCTCAGGCAGAAACTCTCATCCTGAGCTGAGCTGATTTTCTTGAAGTTGTGCAAGAACTTCCTGTTGCCTGAGGAATTTAATCTCTCTTTTTCTGGTCACTGTGCTAGACAGTGAGGAGAGAATCTCAAACCCAACTCCAGCTCCTGTGGGAGGCATGATGCTCGGTGCTGAGGGTGAAGATGTCAATTAAAAAGATGTTACCAGCAAAACGGCACCCATCCCAGCCATGAGATGTCAACCATCCCTTGATTGTCTAGAACTGTAAATTACCTTTGAGGACCATGAACTTGCAAGTCCTTCAAGCAGGAAAGAGAAACCCTTGACCCCCATGTCTCCTCTTCATCAGGTTCTAGACCTTTTCTTAAAATTCCTTGGTTGTGGGAAACATCAGGGTCTCAAATGACAGGGGCTGGGTTTAGGACTGAAAGTGGGTGATTGTCTAACGTCTTTCAGAGGCCAGGACCCAGGCTGGAAGTAATCCTTTGATGCTGGTTGGTTAATAGTTGTGTTAGTCTGCTAGGGCTGCCATAACAAGATACCACAGAATGGGTGGCTTAAACGACAGAAATTTATTTTCTCAGTCTTGGAGACTGGAAGTCCAAGACCAAGATGTTAACAGGTTTGGTTTCTCCCAAGGCCTCTCTCCTTGGCTTGCAGAGGGCTTCCTTCTCTCTGTGTCCTTCCATGGCTTTTTCTCTCTGTGTGTGCATTCTTGGTGTCTCTCCCTCTTCTTATAAGGGCACCAGTCATATCGGATTAGGGCCATCCCAATGACCTCATTTAACCTTAAATATCTCTTTAAAGACCCTATCTCCAAACACAGTCATATCCTGAGATATTGGGGGTTAGGATTTCAACATGTGAATTTAAAGGGGACAAATTCAATCCATAACAATACTTCATGAACAATGGTGGAGGCGTGAGTGCCCTGGACAACCAATCTGTGGATCCTGGAGAACTTCCAGTGTCCTTGAGGGGATGTCCTGCTGGGCCCACGTTTCCCAGAGCAGATCCAGGACATGCAACCAGGGGAGAGGGAAGGGGGAAGGTGTGGAAGGTTGTGCCAGTGTTTCCTGTCCTCCCAGTGTGACGGCTGCCCAGGCTGCTCCTGAGCGGTGGTACAGGAGTCTTACAGGAGGTACGAGGTCCGTGGTGGTTTCCAGGTACCAGCTACATCCCAGAGCATCATGTCGCTAGGCAGTGGGGTTCCTCGTGGTCCAGGCATTGCTCATGGTAGACCCTAAACAAGGGGGTTCTCTGTCTCTGGAGCCACTTCACCAGCACTGACATCCTTCTTCTTTTTCCCTGGCAAGGAGATCAGAACGAAGGTTACCCCTCCAAAGTTTGTACCTAAGGCCTCTGAAACCTGATGGTCCTAGTTCAAGATCACCTCAGGCAAGGAATAGCTCTCCTGGTTTTCTAAGACCCTGGAAAAGGAGCTGCTTCAAGGACAGGAAGTTCTTCCTAATGTCTAGACTTTCTCTGCAATTATAGCACGCATTTAGCTGTAGAAGGTATAGAAACTTAGAGCTGGGATGGACCCAGTTAAATGACTAGGCAGAAGCCACGTGTCAGAGCCAAGGGTCAGCCTCCAGATGCCCTGGGTAGAGCCTTCCCACTATCCCCGGTCGTTGGATTCTCTCTACCCTTCTCAGTGTCCAAAGCTGCTCTTTTCTGAGCCTTGAAAACATTAGGCGAAGTGAAAGAAGTCAGTCACGAAGAATCACACAGTGCATGACTCCATTTACAGGATAGACTGTCCAGAAGAGACAGTCTAGAGACAGAAAGGAGATTAGTGGTTGCCTGGGGCTGGAAGGGAAAGGGGGACTAGGGAGTGATGGCTAAGGGGCTTGGGAATTTCCTTTTGGGGTAATGAGAATGTTCTCAGATTGAGTGTGGTGATGGATGAACAACTCTGTGGCTGTAATAAAAGCCCTTGAGTTTTACACTTGAAATGCGTGAATTACACGGTATGTGAAGTATAATCCAATAAAGCCATTAAAACAAAAAGCTGCTTGCTTCCTGGCTTCCACCTTCTTACCACAAATCCTGGGGGCTGTCTGAGGCAAAGGGCCTGGTCAGACCCTCTCAGGAGCAGACAGGGCCCTAGGTGGAGTGTGACCCCTGCTGCTCCCTCTTCCCTCCCTTGCCTGTGGAAAGAACATACAGGAGCCAGCCAGCCAGCCCAGCTGCATGCTCAGTGGCTGGGCCAAGACTCTTGCCTTTTAGGACACATCCACTGAAGTCTTATGCCTCCTTCTCCTTGCTGACCCACTTTCTCCATCCTGGGACCAGCCAGACAGCCTAGGATGGACATGTCCACGAATCCCAGGTCAGCTGGGGTAGTTCTTTCAGGAGCTGGATGGAGAGCACAGAACCCAGCTTAACCTCTGAGTGTCCCCTTCCCTCTTCTCCTGGGGGAAGGAGGCCCTATCAGTCCCTGGCCAGAGAGGTGCTTCTCTCAGGAAGCCTCTCCTAGGATGATTGGCAAGAGGGAGTTGGGATTCATCTAGATTTTCACTCAACACACCTTTATTGATACCAGCTATGTTCCAGGAACCCTTGCTAGGTGTCAGGGGGTGGTGACTCAGCCTTTATCTTTCAAGACCTGAGAACTCCGTGGGAGAGTGAGGGCAGTAAGTGCTGTGACTGAGATGAGCACTGGAGAGTCAAGGCAGGACACAAACCCAGCCTGGGTGTGGGAGAGAAGGTCGGGAAGGCTTCCTGCAGGGGGCACACCTTGAAGACGGTGGAGGTGACAGCCGAATGAAGAAGGCGAGTTGGGTGGGAAGTTACGGAAAGCGTGTTCCAGACAGAAAGAGTAGGATGTGCAAATGCCTACAGAGGCACGCAAGAGAGTAGCTCATTTGAAAACTGCTAAAGGAACTTCAGGTAGTTCAGTCTGACTGGAGACCAGAATGTTAGATGGAGAGGGCCAAGAGATGACATGGGAGAGGTAAGCCTAAATAGGAGGAGGTCCAAACCTGGCCCTCCTTCCCAGAAGACCTACCTCCTCCAGCCACCCCTAGCCCTTGCAGGACTCCTACCTGAGCAGGGGCCCCAGTGCCAGGCAGAGAGACCAGCCAGGATCACAAGCAGCAAGACAGGCACCACCACCAGTAGCACATCTTTGTAGGAGGCCATCCCTGGAGCTGGACATGGAGGGGGCAGGGTCACAGGTGGACTGGATGCTTCACAATCCCTCAACCACTGATCCCTAGCCCTTGGCATACCTGCCTGGTGATGGCAGCTCTCCCAGGGGGTGACTGTGGCCAAGTCCCAGCTGACAGGGTTTGAGACAATGCAGGAATAGGCCACACCTTTGTCACCTGGTCCCAGTGACACACTCAGCACCTGTCCGTCCATGAAGAGGCCACCTGGCTTGATATCAAGGTCAATGGTTCCCTCCCGTCGCCAGCTATAGGTTATGTCGCTGATGTTGGGAGCCCAACAGGACAGGAACACTTGGCAGGTCTTGGGAGGCTGAGCATCCCCTGATACAGCAATGAACACTTGCACCACGGGCCTGGGCACTGCACCTGAGCAAGGACAGCAGAGCCAGTGTGGGTTATAGGGATGCTGGGCGGGGCCCATAGCTCCAGCTCTGGGATCCATGCAGGGCTAGGTGACACCTCTGACTAGGCCACTCTGGCTCTAGAGCCACATCAGTCTCCCATTGCCCACAGGACAGAAGCTGAATTTCTAAGTCTGGTATTCAAAATCCTTCATTAAATGGTTGATGTCAACCTCTCCAGCTGTACCTCCTGCTCACCCTCCCCACCCATCTTAATTAATTTCCTGTTCTCCCAAACGTGTCATGCTTCATATCTTTCATATGGCTCAGCTGTACACATATGCTTTTCTCGTCTCACCCTCCTAGAAAACTCCTACTCATCCTCCAAGGCCCAGCTTGGACACACTCCTTACTGCTCTGATTATGAAGCCTTCTCTGATATTCCAGGTATGGCTCTGAGCCCTCTGAGAACTCTCTGTATCCCTTGTCATCAAATTTCCCTGATACGTGATACATCAGTCAGAGAGACAATAAACGTCTGTTAAGGTAGGCACAAAAACAACAAACACATTCCTGGACTTTTGGAGATTTTGGAGTTTGGTGAAGAAGACATACTAACAAGTGATTATGAATAACTAAGAAAATTATCACAAGGATGCAAAATTCTGTGAAGGAGCAGGCCAGGGGGTAGGGGCTCTACCTTGTTATCTCCATAACCCTTGCTCTCAAGGTGCTCAGCTACCTGGGCCATTGGACAAATCGGTGTCCTGGCATCCCAGGCCATGGCTGCCCTTTCCTACATTGGTTGATGAGTAGATCATGAGTCTCATGGCAAAGGGGGCCAGCGGGAGAGCATTCTGGCAACAGTGGGAGGGCTCAGTCTCTGAGAGCATTCCAAAGTTAAGCTGAGTAAAACCTCATTAATGCCAGCTCAATCTGGTGGGATTTGTGATATGAAAAAAGAAAAGATTTGCTGGGTGCCCTAATAGTATAAACAAAGACTACAGGGGAGGGAGATATTTACACTACTTCAGAGGACAAGCTGCTTCCAAACACAATCAGTCAGAGCAGAAACACCCATTGACATTTCTAGTAACTGATCTGCTAATTCAAATCATCCTTATCTATTGTCAAAGCAGAGCTCCTAAGGACGGCTGCTTGGCAGCTTTGCGCAATTAGTTCTAATCACGCTACGTATTTGGAAGCAATAAAACAGCAATTTCCTTCAAATCTGTAATTCAGATGCTGAGAACAAGGCATTTTAGAGCTTAGTGGTGTGGGTGCTGCATGTATTATCACATTCAACGTCCTCATTTCACATATGTGGCAGCTGAGACTCAGAACGGGGGAGAGCCTCCCTAGCTGCCTGGATGGCTGTGAAGGCTGTTCACTGTGCAAGGGCGCTGGGCTCAGGGGGTAACAGGTGAGAGCGGGGTGCTGAATTCCAGCCAGCACTCTGCTTGCCAACATGGTGCAACATGGATCCGGGTCGTGTGCATCGAAAAGGACACACATTTAACTGTACACTGGCAGCCCGTGTGGCTCACCTAAGTGATGAGCCAGTTATCTTCCTCTAGGTGTGGGAGGGTCTCTCTCTTTCCAGTTTGCTACTGCCTTTCTCTCCCTCAGTGTTTCGCTCTGCCCAGCTATCACCCCTACTCTCCATTCTTAAATTTGGACCTTTTCCTCCCCTTATTCTATCTCGATTTCTGAGGTTTTACTGAAATAGAGGTCACTGACATATCTTTTCCAAGCCACTAGATACATGAATAGGAGCTCAAAGGCCATTTTATCTTTACCAGCAGAAATACGGTGGCAGTGGTAGAAGTGTAGGTGGTGATGGTGGTGCAGGTGATGGAGGGCATGGTGGCGGTGGTTGTGGAGGTGCTGGTTGTGACAGAGGTGGAGGTGAAGTTGCTGGAAACAAAGACCCATCCAGCCTCCAGTGGATTCAGCCACCGCAGCTGAGGTGCTGAGAGCAGCTTTATGAATGACCCTAACAAACCTACGCAGAACAGAGGATCACCTCAGCTGAGCCCTGCCAAGTCAGACTTGTGAGAAACAAAAATATTTGTTGTTTTTAACCAGTAAGTTTGGGGATGGTTTATTTTGCAATAACAAATAACAGAGAATACCCACGGATGATGTAAATTTAAAATCTCTCAATACATCTAAAAGAGCTCTTTTAAGAAATATGACATAAAAATTCTATACTTTAGGGGGCTTCCCTGGTGGTGCAGTGGTTGGGAGTCCGCCTGCTGATGCGGGAGATGCAGGTTCTTGCCCCGGTCCGGGAGGATCCCACGTGCCGCGGAGCGGCTGGGCCCGTGGGCCATGGCCGCTGAGCCTGCGCGTCCGGAGCCTGTGCTCCGCAACGGGGGAGGCCACAACAGTGAGAGGCCCGCGTACCGCAAAAAAAATAATAAATAAATAAGTAAAAAATCTATACTTTAGTTGAAATGAATTTTTAAATTAAAAACATTGTGTCATAGTTTAATTGCAATACTTATATTTCTTTTTGGTGGTGCATAAAATAATGGCACGTCTTATAACCTGTTATCTTAGAATTGATGATGCCTAGGCCAGCCTGTATCCCAGATGCTTTCGCAAATGCCACTGATTTTACCTTTATTGGGATTTTCATGGTAATATTACTATACTGGTTTTACAAGTGAGAAAGGTCAATGTCAGGGAGTAAGTATTGTCTCCAAGGCCACTGAGACAAGAAAAGACCAAGCTAGAGTTCAGACCAGGACAGTAGGGCGGAAGAGCCTGGCTGCCCCAGCCAGAAGCTCACCTGCGAGAACCCGAGGAGTTTTCTTACCTGTGCCTGTGAGGAAGCAGCTGTTCCCTGAATCAGCCATGAGGTCAGAGGCCAGAGGTTTCTAGACCCCAGTTCTCCCCAGTTTCCAGGACCCAGGATGCCTTTCCGGAGCTTTGTGGGAGGAGGTGGGTCAGAGGGCCTGAGTCAGGCGCACTCACCATACACCTTGAGCTGTAGGGTCTGGGTCCAGGCTCGACCTTCCTTGTCCACCAGCAGCACGGAGAAGTTACCGCTGTCTCCAGACTCCAGTGGCCGCAGCTCCAAGCTGAGGTTGCTGTGCAGCTGGGCTCGGCCCAGGAAGCGGGAGTGGTACAGCGTCTCCAGAGACCCCCGGAAGAACGTGGCCAGGAGCTCCTCTGAAGGCCAGAGGGATCTCCAGATGGCCTCTCGGATTTGGAAGCCGGGAGGGCGCTCTGCCACCAGCAGCACGGAGCCCCCCACCTGGCCCTGAACTTGGGCTCCGGTGACAATGAAGGGAAGTAGTGCTGAAAGGACAGAACCCCATCACTCTGCCTGCCCCAAACGTCCTCATCTCTCTCCTACGCACAGCTGAGAGAAGGCCCTTCTCTCCACACTCCCTCCACCCAAACTGAGAGCGCACTGCGCCAGGGACTGGGAATAAAACAGTGAGGGAGGGAATCCAGTCCCTGTGCTCATGGAGCTCAGACTCTTAAGACAGCCATTTGCCATGGTGGCAAAAATGGGTGCCCCGGGAGAACACAGGTAGGCTGATAGGGTGACCTTGTCAGGCCTTGAGGGACTCAGAGAAGAAAAGGTTAAGCTGAGACCGGAAAGAGGAATGGGAATCAGCCAGGTCAAGCAGAGGGCGGCCTGGAGTGGGGATGGGGAAGCGTTAGAGACGAAGTGGGTAGCACACACAAAGGCCCGGACGGTGAGAGAGCCCGGTGCACCGTGGGGAACTGAAAGTAGTTGTCTGCAGAGGGAGTAAGAAATAGCACTGCAGAGTCTGCGGGAGCCAGATCCTGCAGGGCCCGAAAAGCAACTTTGGAGTTTGGCCTTTATCCTTAGAGCGATGGGGGGCCTTGGATAGTCTTTAAGTAAGAGAGTGACGTGATTAGATCCATGGTTAGAAAGACAACTCCAGCAGAGGTGTGCAGGCTGCACGGGAGGTGGGGCAAGACTGAGGCTGCGTCTATTAATCCCAAGGAGAGTGGGGTTGTACTTGTACTGGAGGTACAATGGAAACTTGTACTGAGGAAGTGAGCAGCTGAGACAGGCAGAAGTGGGAGGAATGGAGAGATTACTGTGTGTAGTCAGTGGGGTCTGGTAACAGATTAGATCTGGGGAGTGAGGGAGTCAGGAGTCAAGGATGGCTCCCAGGTCCTTGGGACCCACTGGATGCCATTCTCTGTGATCCAGAACAGGAGGAGAAACAGAATGGGGGTGAGATGTCAAGAGGCTGTTTTGCTGGGAACATATTCAGTGTGACTCGTGTGGGTGACACTTCTGCTTGAAGTGCCCCTCTGACTCCTCTGCTGACTAATTTCTGCTCCTCCTTGAAGCATCACTGCCTCCCCTGGCCTCTGCCATCTGTCACTGCAGGTTACAAACTCTGTGTTCCCACAGCGGGCTGGGATCACCACTACAAATGCTCCTATCCCTCTATTGTGACCACTTGTTTATGAGTCCCATGAGACTGTGAGTTCCTCTTCTCATGTTTGTACTTCCTGTGCCCAACACAGTTTAGGAGTGGGATGTAGGAGAAGCTCGGAAGATATACTGAATGCATGACGAAATTGGCTGAGGACTTCCCTCGTATCCAGCGCGGTGGTGGGCGCGAGGGTTCAGAGCAGAATAAAAGCAGATGGAGAACACACCCAAGTGCTGGGAGTTTAGTTAGGGAGCCGTGTTCTGGATGATCGCTCAGCCAGACGCTGGTAACTCCAGTCTCCCGTCCGTCTCACTGCCCTGCCAGCCCCAGTCATCTCAGTCCTAACTGGGGATGGCTTCAGGGTTAAGGCACAGTGGAGACGTCCCATAAAGAGAGCATAGCACTGGATGTCAATCAAGACTCCTGCTCTATCCTGCCCTGGCTCTGCCGTTAACAAGCTGTGCAATTTTCAGCATACCTCTTCCCTCTAAAGGCTTCCGTTGTCCCATTCGTAAAGCAGGGGGGTGCATTCAACCAGTGGTACTCATCTCTTTTACCACTCAGAAAAATGCTTTTTTCTTCCCATGTCCACGGGTTTGAAAGATTTGTGAACCAAACAGATTCCCTCTTTTTGGCAGGATTTCCTTCACATGTTTAGAAATGTTGAAATCTGCAGACTTTTGGAGCCAGGAACTCAGGTGGGGACATCAGACAAAATCATCTTGAAGTCCCTGTGAGCTTCTGACACAAACAACAGTGTCTGAGTACTTGCCACACCCCATGGCTCCCATCCCCTGGCCTAGCAGCGCTGGCCCTTGTCATACTGACCACTTGTTAACCAAGGGAGGGAAGTCAGGCATTGGACAGGATGGGAGGGTGGTGTCGCCCAGTGTTGAAGAGACCTGATTTGTCTCTTCTGACATCACACCGCTATCGACCACCCCAAGTCCACAGGCAATATATTAACTTGCTTTTGTCTCTCATCCCTCCTGAATGTCCACTTCCACAGACCTGCAGGGAGGAGTCTCAGCTCTCCCACAGGCTGTTGGAAAGACATCCTCAGATTGTAAGAGGCCTGCCCTCCCCTGCTCTCCCCAGACCACATTTAGAATTTGCATGTGTTAACACTGCCAGACCCTCACATTCTCACGACCATCTCTTTCAAAACCAATGGGGGGCTTCCCTGGTGGCGCAGTGGTTGGGAGTCTGCCTGCCAGTGCAGGGGGCGCGGGTTTGTGCCCCGGTCCGGGAGGATACCACATGCCGCGGAGCAGCTGGGCCCATAGGCCATGGCCGCTGAGCCTGCGGTTCTGGAGCCTGTGCTCCACAACGGGAGAGGCCACAACAGTGAGAGGCCCGCGTACCTCAAAAACAAACAAAAAAAACCCAAAAAAAACCCAACAATGGTACCACCAGCCTCAGTTTTAACCTCCCTGGGCCACAAAACAGCTTGTGTCTCAGGGACATGTGCTGCCATCCTTCTATCCAGGATCCTGCATCTCTTTGCCTCTGCCTAGCGTTTAAGGTTGCCCAAGAACTTGTTTCAGTCTTCCCTACCCCTCCACAGCTCCTGGGTTCTCACTCGGGTTGGGGAGAGGATCCTGCCAGGATGTCTGGGGAAGGGACTTCAGCTCTCTGAGGCCAGGCCACCCGCCCGCTCCACTTACCTTCCCAGAGAAGCAGACTCCACAGGGACCACACGACCATACTCCGGAAAGGCAGGCAAAGTCGCTCGACAGCCAAATCCAGAACATCCCAGGTCAAGTGGATGCATGGAAGGAGCTGTGGTCCTTCTGGGAAGTCCCATGGTTAGAAGGAGGAATGTTGACTCAGAACAGGACGTCCTGAAAGTGAAAATATCCAGAGGAAAGTGGAAGTTGGCCTCGGGTCCAGCTGGGTTCTTTCAGGAGCTGATTCTTGTAAGTCAGCCTCTTTCAAATGCCTATGGTTGGCCAATGCAGACGGCAAGTCCCCCCTGCACAAGCCCACATCCTCCTCGCTGACTTCTGCCAGGCATCCCCACATCCCGCTCTGCCCGGCTGCCCCCTGCCTTTCCTGTTGTCACCACAGAGAACCCTCTTAAATGAGATTCCCATCATCACCTCTCTGCTTAAAATTCTTCCGCAGCCTCCCACTGCCCTCAGGATAAAGACTAAACTCTTGGCTTAGCGTACAAGGTTCTCCTAAGTCCAATTCCAGCCTGCTTCTCCAGCCTGCCGTCCTACGTCCATTCCGCTCTCCAGCCAGGCCAAGCCCGGACTGCCCCTTCTCAGAATTGCCAATTCCACACTTCCGTTCCTTGTACTTGTTCCATTCATCCTTCTGGATGTGGCATGGCTATGCAGCTGGCTGGACTCCCGTTCCAGGCTTCCTGACCACAGGCAACATGAGAAAACTTCCTTTCTGGGTGCCCAGGGCCTGCCCGTTCCTGTCATAACTCTTAGCACGCTGTTTCCCAACAGTTTTCTCATCTCCACAGACTGTTTGTTGCCAAGGTCTCATATTCATTTCTGTGTGCCCCTCGGTGCTGGGCATGTCATGGATGCTTAATGGACATTTGTTAAACCGGGGTGTGAATTCTAGATTGCTGCTTCCTGGAGGCCCTACAACTCTCCTCTGAGAGGATCTGATTATCACCCTGTTAGAGATGGGGGAGGTTGAAAACCAGAGTGAGGTTAGCACCTTTCGGAGGTCACAGAGAAGCAGAGCTGTGAGCTGAGCTTCAGCCTTCCGAGTGTGGTCCCTTTTGCCAGTCGCTCCATCCTAACTCCGTTTCTCTTCTCACTTGCGGCGGTAACTTGGTTTCTTTAGTCAGGGAAGGCTTTGCGAGAAGATAAGGAAAACCTCCGAGCTTCCTGAGTGTGGCTTGTGGTATCTAGTCCTGTCAGAGCTTCTGACCTGTCAGTCAATCTGAACGCTCTGCTCTGGACCCAGCTGGGCACGAGGCAGATGTGGTGGCAGGTGGGCAGGAGGATTCCAGAACAGGGTTCCTGCCCTCCAGTTACTCACCACCAAATTGTAGGAACAAGATATGCCTGGGAAGGGAAGGCCCACAACAGACAGACACGGCTCTGTGCAAAAGAGCAGCACAGGGCTTCCCTGGTGGCACAGTGGTTGAGAGTCCGCCTGCCGATGCAGGGGACACGGGTTCGTGCCCCGGTCCGGGAAGATCCCACATGCCGCGGAGCAGCTGGGCCCGTGAGCCACAACTACTGAGCCTGCGCGTCCAGGGCCTGTGCTCCGCAGCAAAAGAGGCCGCGACAGTGAGAGGCCCGCACACCGTGATGAAGAGTGGCCCCCACTTGCCACAACTAGAGAAAGCCCTCGCATGGAAACAAAGACCCAACACAGCCAAAAATAAATAAATAAATTTATTAAAAAAAAAAAAAAAGCAGCACAGACAGTCCACGCTGCAAGAGGGCATGGGAAGAGGTCTCTGTGGATGTGGGCAGGGGACACTTCCTTAAAAGGTGGAATTTGAGCTGCATCTTGAAGATAGACGTGATTTGGATAGGCTTAGAAAACAGGGAGGGCCAGAGGTTGGGGGTGGGCTCTGAGCATGAGGGGAAAGCTTGGCAGTGGGGAGGTCCCGTGTGGGCTCCAGAGACAGTGAAGGAGCAGAGGGAGGGATCCTTTAGGGCTGTCTTGGGTAAAATGGAAAGGGAGGCTGGGGGTCACATTATGGGGTCCTTGAGTACTGGGTTAAGTTTAGGCTTTCACTCTGGAGGCCAGCAACTCTCACCCATGCTGAAAACTCGGATTCTCAGGGATTCTGGTTCAGTAGGGCTGGGCTGGGGCTCAGGAACCTGTCGTTTTAACAAACACTGCACTCCAGGTGATTCTGAGCTAGTGAATGGAGGGAGGGCTCTGAGAAGCACTGCTTGGAGGGAGGGGGCTGCTGTCCATTTGGGGCTAACTTGCTAGTGGGAGGACAGCGTGCAGGGTTGATTGGGGGAGAAAAAAGAGGCAGGGAGGTCTGGGTAGCAACTATTGTGATTGTCCTGATTGGAGTAGAAAGGAACTCTCTAGAGAGAAAGGCGCAGAGCTGGAGTTGTGACAGAACTCAGACACCACCCGCCTATGGGACACAGAGGCCAAGGGAGAGGACTGATCTACGACTCCACTGTCAATTCCATCATCCATGTGTCAGCTATTTATTGAGCATCTACTTACATGTCAGGTGCTGGGGACACAAGGATGAAAGGCACAGCCTCTGCCCTCAAGGAGTCTGCAGTTTAGATGAGAAGACAGACGTGTAACCCAGTAATTACAATCAGTGTGGTCAGAGCAATGCCAGCTGCGTGCATGGGATGCTATGGGAGCCCCAGGGTGGATGGGTGGGAGCCAGCTGGGGGGCTAGGAGGCCAGGTGGGCCTCATGGAGTGGGTAGTGTTTGAGGTGAGCCTTAGGATATAAACAGATGAGGGTGAGGGTAGGACTTAAGAACTCAAGCTCTGGGGTCAAGCTTCTTGGGTTCAGGTCTTGGCTGTGAAACCTTGAGCAAAGTGGCTGCTCTGTGTTCGGCATCTTCATTCACGAAACGGGGATTAATAACAGTATCCACCTCTTCGTGGTGCCGTAAGGGTGAAACCACTTAAAATAGGGTCTGGTGCACAGTCAGGTAAAATAAAGAATGTGGCCCACCATCCAGTTCTACAAGTTACTGGCTACTGCAGTTGTTGACCTACAATACATCTTGAAAGGAATTCAGGGTGACAATCAAGATGAGCCATTCTGTGCTCTGGGAAAACAGGCAGAACAGACCCTCAGATATTTTACGAAGCCAATTTCTTGCATCTTCCCGTACTTACAAAAGCACTAAAATCATTAACTAAGATAGCTGTGCCTCGTGACAAGCAGTAAACCTTCTACCAAAATGTGGGCTCTTTCTCCAAAATCACGTATATGCTGACCTCCCCCTCTACCTCTTCAGAGCGGTTCCTCAGAGCTATCTGAGAGGCTGTCTCCCGGGCTCTAGTCCTCCGTAAGTCCCCAAATAAAAAGGAAACTCACGTTGTGCATTTTAATTTCAGTTGACAATCAGCTCTCAAAAAAATTAACCATTGTTACTAAGTGGCCAGAGAGAGGGAAGAAGGGAAAGCTGGGCAAATGCAGGTAAAGGAGTGTGGAGGTGCCAGCAGCCCTGCTTCAACTCGCTTCTCCCAGTTCCTGAGGGCGGGGATCAGATCCCCTTCATTTCTGCACCCTGTATATCGCCAAGGACAGGATTTCCATGAGGTGGTACCCTTCAAGCCTGTGTTGAAGTGGACTGAATGATTCTGAAATGTCAAGGCCAGGTGTGGGGTGGCCGTGGAATGCAGGAGTCTGGCTGGTGTGTGAATGCTGGGAATACGGATGCTGAGCTCCTTTGGAGGAGACAGTGGGCAGTCACACTCCCTCTCAGCAGAGAGGGTGGTCCACAGTGGTCCATCCAAGCAGCAAATGAGTTGCAATCTTCTATGCACCACCCCAGCCCTTTTCCTTTAGGGGAATTTCAGGGAGGCTGAGAAAGTGGGAAGGGGGAGGTTGGGTGAGGACCTGAAAATATCCCACCCACCTCCCCTAAAAGAAAAACTTCCAGCAGCCCTGTGACAGCTGGAGAAGAATGGACTGATGGAGGCACAGGAAGGGTTAAGTCTGCGGTGGCAGGTTCCCCCCCCTCCAGTGCTAATTACTGGTTCAGACCACATTAATAACCCAGCCACAGGGGGAGTGCATGGAGTAAATTAGCTAGTAAGTTCAAAGGGGCCACTCCCCACCTTCTTTAATTAAGAGAGAAGCTGGCAGCCGGGGCTGCGCTCAGCCTCCCTGGGGCCTTTCTGGGAAGCCGGGAGCCTCTGCCGCAGCCCAGGCAGGTGCAGTAGTAGCCCCATCTGCCAGGCAGAGCGGCCTGCACCTGCCATTAGCCCACCTGCGCTGTGGGCTGGGGTGGGGGTAGTGGGGAGCAGGTGTAAAATGTGGCCAAACCAGCATCTGAGCTCAACCCTTAGCCCTGAGAGCAGCGTGGTGCAGAGATTCAGGGCTGGGTGGAATTTGATGGGGTGTGAAGGGTGGTCCAAGTGATGCCCTGTCCCTGTCCACTCACACTCGTCCTTGTTCCTTGGACTGGCCTGAGGGCAGAATGGGGCCTTGCTTCTCCTGGGATGGGGGGAAGTGGAGAAGGGAAAAGAAAAGGTGAGATGTTTGGGGAGAGAAGGGAGCTGGCAGAGAAGGAGGCAGAGGGACAGCACCGGGCAGGAAGGAGGGGCCTTCAGCAGGCTTTTGGAAGGCAGGGGTGAGGGAAGAGGGCGGAGTGTTGCTGGAGGGTGGGTGGGCCTCTGGGTGCCACTTCCAGGGAACTGTGCAGGATGGGGCTGAGGGAGCAGGTAGGGCCCCACCTGAGCCCTGTCTTTGTGTCTACCTTCACCGGCACGGTTCCCATAGAGTGGACCAGCTGCCCGCACCATCTGCTAGCCGACACCATGCCAGCCCCAAAGGCTGCCCTGGGCGGAGGAGCCCATGTGCGCCCCTCCCTTGGCAGCCAGCTTGGGCAGTGGTGCTGCCGTGTGGATGAAGACTGGGTTTGAGGCAGTGCATGCGTGTGTGAAATGGAAGTACTTTACCTGCCCCAGAGGACACTCTCATGTATGCACAGCCCCGAAGATAACTCCCTCTTCAGTATTTGTGCCCGGGGCACTTCTCCTGCCTCACCCTCATCTTGGCCCTGCTGGGAGTAGTTAGAGGGAATGGAACCTTCGATGGACCAGGGGCATGGTGCTCACAGTTGCAAGGGGGGAAACTGAGGAGGGGGGAAAAAGAAGGAGCCTATGAGATAGCTCATGGGAGACTGGGTGGGAGGCATCTGAGGCTTTGGTAGGGTCTGCTTTTGAGGCAAAGTCACGCCTTCCCAGAGAGTCAAAGGAAGGCTGCACAAAAAAGAAACAAAGCCACAACTGTGTTGTGTTGAGGTAGAGAGCTGGAGGCTGGAAACTCATTTCTTCATTCACTCACTTACCCAGCATTTGTTGGATTCCCATCTTGTGCACACGAATGTACCGAGCAAACGTTTATTGAACACCTAGCATGTGTAAGCCTCGCGAGATCAGGAACACATGCAGGTGATGACAGTGATCACGTTCCTGACCATGAAAGGAACAGTCACGATTCATCTGTACGTCACATGGGAGAGAATTCCGGAAACGAGTACAACATAGGCTCTTCACTCACAGAGAGCGGTGCGTGCCGAGTGAGCAGCCTTAGTGATGCTCCAGGTCTGCTGGGTGCAGCTTCTTCTGGCCTTGTAGACAGAGATATGATATGGGAAAGCCTGGGTCTTTCCCGTGCTGTGCACCTTGTCTGTACTTACCGTCATCACAGTTGATACAAAGATGAAGGACACAGAGCTGTTTAGTGGATGCTTATTTAAATAAAAAGTTAGGAGGTCTATTTCCTAGCCAAATTAAAAATAACAAACCTGGAACTGAAAGAAATTCCAGTATGTGCAACCTGCCTGGTTCAGGAAAAGGCCATGCTCCATTTTTTTTTTTTTTCTTTTAAACATCTTTATTGGGGTATAATTGCTTTACAATGGTGTGTTAGTTTCTGCTTTATAACAAAGTGAATCAGCTATACATATACATATGTTCCCATATGTCTTCCCTCTTGCGTTTCCCTCCCTCCCACTCTCCCAATCCCACCCCTCCAGGCTGTCACAAAGCACCGAGCTAATATCCCTGTGCCTTGCGGCTGCTTCCCCCCAGCTATCTACCTTACTACGTTTGTTAGTGTGTATATGTCCATGACTCTCTCTCGCCCTGTCAAAACTCACCCTTCCCCCTCCCCATATCCTCAAGTCCGTTCTCCAGTAGGTCTGCGTCTTTATTCCTGTCTTACCCCTAGGTTCTTCATGACATTTTTTTCCCTGAAATTCCATATATATGTGTTAGCATACGGTATTTGTCTTTTTCTTTCTGACTTACTTCACTCTGTATGACAGACTCTAGGTCTATCCGTCTCGTTACAAATAGCTCAATTTCATTTCTTTTTAAGGCTGAGTAATATTCCATTGTGTATATGTGCCACATCTTCTTTATCCATTCATCCGATGATGGGCGCTTAGGTTGTTTCCATCTCCGGGCTATTGTAAATAGAGCTGCAATGAACATTTTGGTACATGACTCTTTTTTTTTTTTTTTTTTGCCGTACGCGGGCCTCTCACTGTTGCGGCCTCTCCCGTTGCAGAGCACAGGGTCCGGACGCGCAGGCCCAGCGGCCATGGCTCACAGGCCCAGCCGCTCCGCGGCATGTGGGATCTTCCCGGACGGGGAACGAACCCGCGTCCCCTGCATTGGCAGGCGGACTCTCAACCGTTGCGCCACCAGGGAAGCCCCCATGACTCTTTTTGAATTTTGGTTTTCTCAGAGTATATGCCCAGTAGTGGGATTGCTGGGTCATATGGTAATTCTATTTGTAGTTTTTTAAGGAACCTCCATACTGTTCTCCATAGTGGCTGAACCAATTCACATTCCCACCAGCAGTGCAAGAGTGTCCCCTTTTCTCCACACCCTCTCCAGCATTTATTGTTTCTAGATTTTTTGATGATGTCCATTCTGACTGGTGTGAGATGATATCTCATTGTAGTTTTGATTTGCATTTCTCTAATGATTAATGATGTTGAGCATTCTTTCATGTGTTTGTTGGCATTCTGTATATCTTCTTTGGAGAAATGTCTATTTAGGTCTTCTGCCCGTTTCTGGATGGGGTTTTTTGTTTTTTTGTTATTGAGCTGCTTGTAAATTTTGGAGATTAATCCTTTGTCAGTTGCTTCATCTGCAAATGTTTTCTCCCATTCTGAGGGTTGTCTTTTGGTCTTGATTATGGTTTCCTTTGCTGTGCAAAAGCTTTGAAGTTTCATTAGGTCCCATTTGTTTATTTTTGTTTTTATTTCCATTACTCTAGGAGGTGGGTCAGAAAGGATCTTGCTGTGATTTATGTCATAGAGTGTTCTTCCTATGTTTTCCTCTAAGAGTTTGATAGTTTCTGGCCTTACATTTAGGTCTTTAATCCATTTTGACATGCTCCATTTTTATTGTTTGTATCTAAATGGTGTAGCCACATACAAGACAAAGATGGGGTGTCTAATGATATCTTACAAAGAAGCTGTCCGGTGAACGGATCAGACCACAGTGCGGGCTGGTGCTCAGATCCCTGACTACCCAAGAGGGCCACCAGAGGGCAGCCTTGAGGCTGCTGGCGGTCCTCTTACTCTCTACCTTAAGGGGGCAGCTCCAGGCTGCCTCTCCATCCTCATCCCAGCTAAGAAGTTCTTTCTTTTCTTCTTACTCGGTAAGTGATATGACCCCACAAAGCACAGGTCTCTAGATGAGGCACAGCCAACTCACCTCTGCTGGATATGTGTCTGCATTTAGCTCTGACTTGGAGAGAAAAATAAGGTTTCATAGCTCAGAGCCTTGATCAAGTGTGGAGGTAGCTTGTGTGCATTCCTGTGGGGAGCAGCACAGTGGCAGGCTGGGCAATGTGGCATCCTTTTTCTGTGTCTGCAGGGTCTGGCCCTGGAGAACTGTGAGGGTCCCATCCTCCCTTGGCAGTGGCCCTTCCTCTCCTGCCCACAGCATCCTCTAGGAACAGAAGTAGCTGGCTGCTCTGAGGACTGGAGATGGGATTTGGGGCTGGGTGTGCTGATATCAGGCAAACCAGAGAGAGTCTGGGCTGAAGGGTGTGGGTTTCCTCTGAAAACTCTGTTTTCTCTATGTTCTTTTGGGGATTCTCTTTTCCTTTAATTTTCTTAGTAATTGTTCATTTTGGAAAATCCCAGCTCATTCTTTTATAAATTAAGGGTCTGAGGAAAGAGCAAAGTGTCTGAGAAACCAGGCCAGTGGTGTGTGAGTGAGAGTGTGTGTGTATGTGTGTGTGTGTGTGTGTGTGTAAGATAGGACTTCTCACCTTCCTGTGTTGAAGGACCTGTTTTTCTTTTTTATTTCCAATCCACTGTGGAGCTATACTTTGTAAATTATAATAAAAACACATTACCAAAAATAAAAATTAAAAGAGAGGTACCAAATATGAGCCCTAATTTTTATGATTATATTAAACAAACATAAAATTACTCTGTCAGATTGCTATAAAAGTTCCTAAATTTTTGCTTGCGATTGTTCTATTATCTTGCCTGGACTGGTAAATCCAATTCACAGTCCATGGACCAGGCGTTGAGTGTCTCAGGTGTAGGGCAGGGAGGAGGGAGGTATGAAAGCTCAGGAAGCAGGTGGCCTGTGGGGACGACTGGAGATGTTTTCACTTTTTAGAAGGGGGTGACTCATTTACAGAGGGCGTGGTGGGGGCTTAGCGTCGGGGGTGCTTCCTGATTCACCAGGGAAGACCTTGTGCTTCTAGACGGTGTGTGCCTCTCAGTCATCCTGGCAGAACCAAGGAGGCAAAGGGGAGGGACCCTGGTGTATTCTGACTGTGGATTTTGACTGGTGATGACAGAGACAGGAGGATGAGGAAGATGAAGGGTTGGGTTGGGAGGAGGGAAGGGAGAAAACGGAGTAGAAGACAAGTGAGAAAAAAGGCTAGCGTGGGTTGCCTTATCCACTGTCTTTACCCAGAGCAGAACCACAGGCAAGTAAGCTCCCGAAGGCAAGTGGGCTGATTAACTTGCATGGCGTTTGTATTTTGGAGGTAGACCAGGCTTTTAGAACTTTCATGTAATAGATAGCTAGTGGGAAGCAGCGGCATAGCACACGGAGATCAGCTAGGTGGTTTGTGACCACCTTGTGGGATAGGGAGGGTGGGAGAGAGATGCACGAGGGAGGGGATATGGGGATATATGTATACATATAGCTGATTCACTTTGTTATACAGCAGAAACTAACAACATTGTAAAACAATTATACTCCAATAAAGATGATTAAAAAAAAACCTTTCATGTACTTGCAAATCGCCTGGAGATCTTATTGAAATGCAGATCTGGGCATCTGCATTTCTAATAAGCTCAAGGGGAAATGCAAGATGTTGGCAGCTCTGAGGGGCCAAGAGTGCTCTGAACAAGCAGACTTCTTTTTTTTTTTTTTTTTTTTTCGCGGTACGCGGGCCTCTCACTGTTGCGGAGCACAGGCTCCGGACGCGCAGGCTCAGCCGCTCCGCGGTATGTGGGATCTTCCCAGACCGGGGCACGAACCCGTGTCCCCAGCATCGGCAGGCAGACTCTCAACCACTGTGCCACCAGGGAAGCCCACAAGCAGACTTCTTGCTAGGGGAGGAGGGTACCAGAGTTGCTAACTCGGACCTCACTCTCCATGATTCCAGTGCAGAGGCCTGCAAGCTGGGGCCAGGGCCTCGCAGGAGCAAACATATAAATCCTTCACTGAGCACTCTGGCTGTGGACTGGACTGGGACTCCCCTCCCTTCCCACCCTCTGCCCCGGCAACTCTACCCCTTCCTCGCCCTCTCATCTCCCTCATCACCAGTCAGGTCCACAGGGAGTCCATTCTCCTTGAATAAACCAGACCAAATTATCAGGCAGCCCAAATGATTGCTACTTATGAACAATTGATACACCTTTATTAACAAATAGATTCTACAACCATGTATCTTTTTAAACATGTGAGGGGTAACAGAGTTTTCTGATGTGCTCCACAAACGGGGGTTCTGGCGGCTGGGCTGGGGAACTGGAGGACCACAGAAGAGGCTGGGGTCCCCTGGGCTCCTGGGGAGCGCTGGGGGCTGCAGATGGCTGTGTGTCTTGGGGGAAGGAGATGCCATCACTAGCAGAGGACGCCCTCGCAGTCACCAACGGGATCTTGCTGGGTCCTGCGTCTTCTCTTCGGCCCCTTGGCTGGAACCTCACTGAGCTGAGGGCGTCTCACCTCAGTGTAGATGACAGAAATGTCCTGTGGGAGAGTCAGGTCAGGGTGAGGAAGCAGACATCACACAGAGAATGAGCAAAGAGCAGGGGTCCCATCTCACCGTTTCCCACCGGGCTGACTGGGCAGGCCTGGCTGTGGGGAAGAGCAGCAGTAAGGTTAGGGCACTGGGTTCACCGGGTGTCCCCTTCCCGCCTCCTCGGGGCACCTTCCTCCAGAGAGCACGGGCCGGCCAGGGTTGGGGGCTGCTTCCCCTTTTACTTCTCAGGGCTTCTCACCCTCAAGCTGAAAGCAGGTGGGCCTGGGAATCAGGAGACTCCAGCTATGTGACGGGAGGCCAGTCACTTGGCCTCTGATTCTCAGCTGCTTCAACCAGGAAAGGGTGGTGGTGTTGACAGTGACTGCCTTGCAGGATTACGGTGTGAAGCAAGAAATAAGAAGGTGCCCAAGATACTTCTAGAATAACTCCTCCATTAGACAGCCACTCTGCACCAGGCAACCATTTAGCTGTGAAAATTATATAACTGATCTATCTAGTATACAGCTAACAGAACTATAATTCTGTACATCCAATCTCACATCAGTCTTGCCGCGTAGGGGGTATTGATGCCTTCTCACAGTGGGAAGAGAAAGCTGAGTCTCAGCGAAGTGAATAACCCTCCACAGTCACTTCCATAAGAAGTGGAACCGTAGGCAAATATTGAATCTTTGTGAACGTGAGGCATTCTCCCGCTGATAAAAGATCCAGTACCCCCCCTTCTATGTATCTTGGAACATAACGGCTCTCCTTACTCTGGGTTTCAGATCCCTGCACCCACCCAGCAGGGAAAGCCTGCTCAGAGCTTGAGCTGCAAGCAGACTGCCCCAGACCCCACCCCTGCCCCGAATCATGCCTTCACCCTTGTTGCCTGCTAGGATTAAAAGGATCACATTTTCTTATTTTCCTTATTTTGCTAATGAAAACCATAGAGTCTGAGGTTGGCTTCTTTCTTCCTTTCTTATGTTTAAGTCCTCATTGTGACTCTTCTCAGGAAGGAACTGGACCCACGTGTGCTTTCCCATCTGCTTGGCAATGCTCTGGCCAGCAACCGGTCAGGTCCTGGGAGAAGTGCCCTGAGTCCAAGAGACTTCTTGGCTGTCCACTTTCCCTGGTGCCCTTTATGGGTGGGAGCAGAGTCCCGAGACTGACTCAGATCCATTTGACAGACCAGGAATTGAAATCTCAGCACAGGTGAGACATAAAACAAACTCCCTATTTTTGACCACCTATTGCATACCAGACAATCTTTATGGATTCTAGAACCCAGGTTCTATTCCTAGCCATTTATAATAATCTTACAAAGTAAGCATTATCTACACTTTATAGATTAGGCTCGGAGAGCTTAAATAACTTGCCCACAGGCACACAGTGAGTAAGTACATAGAATCAAGTTTTGAACTCAATTCTGACTGACTCCACATTCCACAGAACTCAATTCTGACTGACTCCCACACTTCTCTCACGATTCCACGTTGCCTGTTCGTCTGTTAGAGAGTGGACTAGCCTTCCCCGTGCCTGCCATCTTGACTCTGGTATCTGTGGCCAGGGTTCATTGTCTTTATGGCTCCCTCTTAGAGCTGAGACTGTCCTGTTTAGACTTACACCCAGGGTCAAAGACAAACTGTATCATTCTTTTTCTGTTTTTCCTTTGTTGCTCCACAATGCTCAGGAAAGGGCCAAAAAAAAAAAAAAAAATTCCTGCCTAGTTGAGATGGTAACAGTGGAGGTGGGGTGGAGATGATGTAGATGATGGTGATTATGGTGGACATAGCGCTGTTTGTGGTGATGGTGGTAGTGAAGGAGGAGATGATGGTGGTGGTGGTGAAGGTGGTCGTGATCAGGGTGATGTTGGTGGTCATGGTGATGTTGGTGGTCAGGGTGATGTTGGTGGTCAGGGTGATGATGGTGGTCAGGGTGATGACAGTTGTCATGGTGATGATGGTGGTAGTGATACCTCACCCTAGGCCCCAAACTTCCCCTTTACATTAGCAAAGACGTCAAGTTTGACCCGAGATCACTCACCTTTCACTCTCCTTTGGGATCGTACATACTACAGAGTAGATAACCCCTTCATCGTTCTCATTCTGGCAATGAACTGAAAGAAGAAACACAGGTGCAGCTTGAATAGGACCCACCTGCTCTCCCACCTCAAGACCCAGAAACACTTATGGAGGGAAGCTAATTAGGGGCTGTTATGGTGATAACTGCCAGTGGGAAGCAGTTATTAATGTGGGATATCCATCTTGGCAGGAGGTGCCTGAACCCTGCAGCAGATTCTAGCAGCTTCCTCAGCCCTGACATTGTTTAAACTAGAGGTTGGCAATCTTTTTCTGTAAAAAAGGTAGTGAATATTTTAGGTTTTGCAAATACCTGGCTCTGTAGTGTGATAGCAGCCACACATGACACATACACAATGCTCTTTACAAAAATACTTGGTGGACCAGACTTGACCCATGGTCAAATTTGCTAACCCTTGGTCTACACCTCCCTCTTGGGGGCTGGGATCCCTTCCTGCTTCCCTCTCCCACCACCAGCTCCATGCACTGGCCCCTTAAGCTCTCCCCAGAAGCCATCTGTTTCCTTCCCCAGATGACTCTGATTCCTGAGACTTGGGCTCATGAGGCCTTCTTTCTCATGACTCCCCTTAAGAGGCCTTTCTCTGCCTTTATGGACAGACACTGGTGCTACTGCAAGTCCTTACCATTGACATACAGTAGGTGTTCCTCTCCACCTGTGGCTGGGGGCAGATTCTGGGGTGGAAGGGGCCCTAGGAGACGCAAAGGCACAATTCACTGAACGCCCTCAGAGAGCAGAGTGGACAGTGGGGACAGAGAGGCTGAGAGAAAGAATGTCAGTTACCTTTAAAAATTGTATAAAATTACCTTTAAAAATTGTATAAAAAATTAAACTAAAAAAAAAGAGAATGCCAGCAGAGGTCGCTGGAGGTCTGAGGCTGGTTTGTTAACGAGGGTTAATTCACAGGTCTGGACACGGTTAACTTTTTTTTTTTGTGGTACGCAGGCCTCTCACTGTTGTGGCCTCTCCCGTTGCGGAGCACAGACTCCGGACGCGCAGGCTCAGCGGCCACGGCTCACGGGCCCAGCCGCTCCGCGGCACGTGGGATCTTCCCGGACCGGGGCACGAACCCGCGTCCCCTGCATTGGCAAGCGGACTCCCAACCACTGCGCCACCAGGGAAGCCCTGGACACGGTTAACTTTTATAGGATGTTTCCTTTGAAAAATACCCCAGAGGAGAGGCTAGCTCCATGGGAATCACAAACTGAGAGGAAGCAGGGTCAGAAAGGATGGGTCACATCCTTGTATCGAAAGGGCTCAGACCCACCAGTCACGCTGCTTTTCAGAAGGAGGAAAAGCTAATAACTTTGACAACATACCACGTGCCAGAAACAGGGCCAGGGAATTCAAACTCAGCGTCTACTTAATAGCAAACCTCCTAACCCAGGGACAAGCACAGAGCTGGATGTCACAAAAGCCCCCCCTACCTAAATCTTCGGTTTCTGAGGTTCTTCACAACCACCTTGCAAAGGTTGATGCTGTGACTTCTGTTTTTTAGATGAGGTGACTGAGGTTGGGAGAGGTGACTTCTTCGAGGTCACACAGAAAGTGGTGGAGACAGAATCTTAATCCAGTGTGTACACTTTTTCTCCACCAGCATGCTGCCTCTGTGAAAGCAGGCGTTTCCAGAACTATAAAAATTAGCTCTTGGGATAGGAATTGGGTCACAGGTGGATGTTGGGTCACCTGGTTCATGCCTGGTGTCCAAGAAATATTCATTAGCTCTAACGGCAAGAAAGCATCAGAGTTGTAAGGTAGCACCTTTGGACATGGCTCCTCCTGTAAAACCAGGAGGGCATTTGTGGAGACTCAGAGAGGCCTCTAATGCTTATTTGTCAAGTCTGTGTTTCTGAGTCTCCATTCGTGAAGAGCTCTGTGAATTTGATGGAACTGTGTTTTATGGGAGGTGTGACAGTGGGAAATGAAATGAACACTTTTAAGCAAACAACCAGAACTTGCACACTTAGGTAACTGCTACTTCGAAGTAGACCTCCTGTATGGTCACATCCTTGTCCTAGTAATTCCATAATTGGTCAAAATGTTTTGAACATTGCCTTCAGAGATACAGTCTGTGGAATATCTTCAGTGGTGGCACATTTGTGTTTGTTGAGGAATGGATATGCTGTCTGGAAATGGTTAAGGGTCTTCTAAAGCTGGGCATGAAGAAAAAAGCTGTTGGACTGTGTTTCTTGCATGGCTATGGAATTGGGCCTGAAGGTGGTTTTCTGAGTGACATTCTAAGGAAGGTTGTGTGCCCCTGAGCTTCTGAGATGATAGGCCCACCACCAGGAGTCTTATTTTCATGAGAGACAGGTTCCTTAACAAAATGGAGCCCAGGTGCTCCCAGACTGGCAGTAGGGGTGGGGTAGAGGAGTGGGAATGGGTGTGGAGGCAAAATCGCCACATGAAGAGGGACGCTCCTTTGTTCCCTGTGAAAGGCATCTTCCTCTTGAAGATCTTTCACCAGTGACTGTTCCTCCACCATCTTGTTTGGGCCTGGGAGGGAGGTGGCTGTACTGTGTTGCTTTGCCTTTAACTCTCTGACCCAGAGGTGAGTGGGCAGAAACACCCATGCTATTGAGACCAGGCTGGCTTTATGACAGGTGCAGAGATGGTAGAATTCACAGATCTTCAGTTCATGGTCCCCTACTCCAGCTGCTTCCTCATCTAACCCTGGGCCTGGCTCCATCTTTCTCCCACTGCACAGGTATACCTTAAAGCAACTCTGGCCTGCCTTCATGAAATCTAGACTCAAGACTAAAGGAAAGGAGAGATGAGAAGTTAGATGGACAAAGGCTGCTAAATTAAAAAGGGGAGAGGAAGTCGGAGCCTGGCTCAAGCCCTCACTGGGGTGCCTGGTGAGGTAGTGGGTCTAGGGCTGGGGAGAGATGCTTTCAGGTATCCTGGCTGATGGTCAGGGAAGACTACTTGGATTGCAGGACTGGGTGGTCTTCCTCAAAGAACAGTCTGGCTTAGCTCTCAGAACTCATCACAAATTCCTTAACTGAGGGAGCTGCAAACTTGAAAAAGCAAATCTAGCTGGAGGTCTATGAGAACAATTACTTTTGCCCTTGGCAAGTGGAAAATAAGAATATTGCCCCCAGGGAGGAAGAAGTAGGTTGATTTGAACTTCTGTAGGTGGATTTGAAGCCCTAGGAATAAACTGGCACCAGATAGCTTTGGCACTGGGAGCCATTCCCTTCAACATAGCCCCAGGCAAACAAGGGTTAGAATAAACTTGTAGTCACCAAAGGTGATTGCTTTGAAAGCCAACATTCATGCTTAATTATCATGACCATGACAGGAAGAAGAGGAGAGTCTGGAATTTCAAAACCAATAGGTGACCTAGAAATGCCATTTATCTGATTGTTTTCACTTATTTCTCCCTATAGAATTCTCTCCCTATAGAATTTCTCTTATCTGAATTTTAGCTAAACTTTTGGCCTCTCACTGCTGTGGCCTCTCCCGCTGCAGAGCACAGGCTCTGGATGCACAGGTTCAGCGGCCATGGCTCACAGGCCCAGCAACTCCGCGGCATGTGGGGTCTTCCCGGACCGGGGCACGAACCCATGTCCCCTGCATCGGCAGGCGGACTCTCAACCACTGCGCCACCAGGGAAGCCCTTAGCTAAACTTTTTATGACTCTGATCAGAGGAATTACAGAATGGATAACAGGAGCAAAGGCAGTTTGGGAACCTGCCGGGGTGATGTGCTCAGAACAGAATGAGGATGTACTGAGCACCCACTCAGTGCCAGGCTACTACATCAGGTATGAGACAGATGTCACCTCACTAACTCAGACCTTACAACATCCCAAGAGGGAGACATTTCGTGAAACTTGAAAGGAGCTGGCCCAAGGTTACTGACTTAGCAAATAGCAGTGCTGGGACCGGGCTATTCCCCAGTGCTCTCCACCACACTTCCTTCCTGATGAGTTGACAGCCATGGACTCTCACCCAGGGCACAGAAGTGTGTATGCGTGAGCACACATGTGCACTGGAGTTCTCACGTCTTCTTTCTCCTCCGCTAAGCAGACCGGAGCTCTGCTGACTTTAACGAGAGGACTGGAGGCCTTGGGTTTGTTCAGTATATTCACAGCCACAGACTGTCTTCCAAATGTGAAGGACGTTGATCTGCACCTCGTCTGGCTTGTAAGAAATCCTGTTTGTGCCTTTATTCATGCCCCAGTGGGCAGGACTGTGTCTGTGCGCTCTCTGGGTGATTGGGCGTGTGAGACACTGTGTCTGTGTGTGTGAGCTCTGGAAGCTGTAAGTGTCCCTCCTGGGGCCCCTTTGTATAACGTGTGAAGAGAAGTCCCTCCTCCTCCCAATACCCAGAAGTAAGCAGTTGGTCCTGTCAGCCTCTGGCTTTCCAATGGCTGGGCTGTACCTGGCATAGGGATTCAGCAAACAAGAAAGCCAGAAAGAGTTACTGACCGGTTTTTCTCCGGGGTCTGAAATACCCTAGAAGTGCAGCAGCAATGACCACCATGCCAAGCAGGTTTGCAGGCAGCCAGGGAACCAGCCAGTTGATGCTAGTGGGGGCAGATAAGACCCGAGGACCTGGGGGGTGAGTAGGGGTGACCATGAGCATTGAGGATGAAATTAACAAATGCACCCCAGACTGGCACAGGAGAGACAGGGTGGTTGGCATTAGTGGGAACCACCTGGCCTGAAGGAGCCTTGCCAGTGGGAATGAGGGACAGATCAAAGGATGTCAACATGGATGGGCAATTCCATGGAAGACCATGTGGCCCTCCCTCCATGGTGCCTCTCACTCTCTGTGGACTTCATTGTTTCCCTGCCAGGTTCAGTGGACAGATGCTCCAAGCGGGGTCCATGCTCAGGCAGTCATGCAGTGCCTACTCTGTACCCAGCATGGCGCGAGGAACACAGAGGAGTGAGATCTGACCCTGGCCAGCTTGCTGGGGCTCACAGCCCAGTTGGGGGACAAGACCTACCATCCACGGAGAGTGTCTCAGCCTTGCTTGTCTCTTTGGAGACACTGTTCTCAGCCTCGCAGGTGTAGTCCCCAGCATCCTGCTCTGACATCACCGGGAAGAGGAAGGAGACGGCTCCACCATGGGGAGCCACGTGGTTCCGCAGGGTGTCCCCATTGAGGTAGAATGAGGATCGGAGGGGAGGAGCTCCACAACTCGGCTGGGGGGTCTCAAGGTGAGCAGAGGACGGGACACAGGAACCGGGGAAGCACACAGTTTGGAAGGGTCAGCGGGACCCCCCAGGCTCCTCCCTTAGGAACCCCTCCCCACATTCCCAGGGGGCCCCACTGCCCAGGCCCCTGGGGAGGGTCTCCCTGTCCTCCCCTCACCCTGACCTCCAGCTGGGGACTCTGTTTCTGGACCCAGCCACCCTCAAGGGCCGCCTCGCACCAGTAAAGCCCGGAGTCTCCCTCCTCGGCTGCTGGGATGCAGAGTTCTGGGTGGAGGCTCCTGTCCTGCAGGGTGTGGCCCTCCTTGTGCAAGGAGAAGAGGAGCTGCCAGGCTGACCTCTGGCTCCCCTCACGGGGGAGTGGGCTCCAGGCTCCCACCACGGAGCTCACGAGAGGGGTGGGCTCTCAGCACAGGAGGCAGGAACAGCTCTGGGATGAGGCAGCCTGCAGCTCAGGAGGGGTGTCCTGGACAGCGAGGCCCCTGGAGTCTGAGGTGAGGTCTGAGCTTCGGCACATCCCACGTCCTGCCCTGTGCCCGTGGGAAGTGCTGTCACTGTCTCCCAGCACCTGGCCTCTCATCCCACACACCAGCTCTGAACCGACTCCCACAGCCCTGAGCCCCTCTGGGGTCCCAGGAGGCCAGAGACAGAAGGGCCTTAAAGGTCACCTAGTGCCCAGAGGAGAAGGGTCTGGCTCAGGGTCTCAAGGGGGGAGCATCAGGGCTGGTCCTTCCCTTTCCCCACAGGGCATCTTCCCCCCCTTCCCTGGCTCCAGACATGCCCCATGGCAGGGCAGGGCATGTGGACAGCATCCTGGACATCTCAGGACCCTGCAGATTGGCCCAGCATCAGGGGAAGCCAGAGAGAGGGGCGCTGCCCAGAGCGCTGCTGACCTGTAAGACCAGATCCCTGAGCAGCACCCTTCCCGCTCCCCCCAGTCCCCCAAGTTGTGACTCACCTTGGACTTGAACCATGACAGTCCTTGAGGTTTGTCTGCCCACATATTGCATGTATGTCACCTGTCCAGTGCAGCTGTACCAGCCACTGCTGTTCACTGTTGCTGTTCCCATGGACAGAGGCTGGTTGTCCTTAGAGAGATGGAGGAATTTTCCGTCCCTGTAGAATTTCACCTGGGACAGTGCTGCCTTCCTCCTTCCCCAGCATCGCAGAGTCAGGATATCCCCTTCAAACACGGGGTCTGGCTGCACTTGGAGGCTCAGCCAGGCTGTGAGACACGGGAACAGGGCCACCCTGGAGCTGCAGGTCCCTCAGTCCATTTTCTCCCTCTGTCCCCCAGCCTAATGCCTCCCGCAGCCCTCCCCCGCACCCCTCCCTGGGATGGAGGCTCCTGGTCAGCTCCTTCACAGCTGTCACTGTCTCCCAGACCTTCATGCCAGACCACGGCAGGGCTTCTGCTTTCCTGCACCCCTCCTTCCTCTCTCCTTCCTCTGCCCTTCTCCTCTATTCCCCCCTCCCCTCCCCTCCTCTCCCTGTGCCTTCTCTCTGGCCTCTTTCCCTCCTACCCTCCTTGTCTCCTTTTTTTGTTTGTTTGTTTGGCCGTGACCAGAGATCTAACCCGTGCCCCCTGCAGTGGAAGCGCGGAGCCTTAACCGCTGGACCTCCAGGGAAGTCCCCCTCCTTGTCTCCTTTCATACTGCATTTTCCTCCGCCACCTGAGTGGCCACCTCAAGCCTGAGTCAAGTTGGATTCCTTTCGTCTATTGTTCTGCTTCATTCCTCCTTATTAGATTCTCACTCCCCTAGATTGGTTTCTTTTCCTCTGGTGACTCCAGTACAGCTCTTTCTTCAGCGTCCACCTCTAATGGTAGCTGCACCCCTGTCCACCAGAGAGGAGCTGGAGGGGTGGGTGTTGGATGTGCCACGGCCTGGGCTCACTCCCTCCTGCTTCCCTCATCAGGCTTCCCCAGGCCCAGCCTCCATCGGCACTCCCAGCGGTGAGGTTCATTTCCACCACAGTCATGGTGAAGGATCTGTCATTTCTGTCCTCATTTCTAAAATGCATTTTATGTCCTGACATGGACAAGAGAAGAGCTCCTGGGGACCCAGCATCACCTGCAGGGCAATCCCAGGCTGGCCTGGCCCCAGGACATACTCCTTTGATCCCAGACAGCCTCAGAAGCCTGGGAGCAGTGATGAGTAATCAGATAGGGAGCCCTGAGGAGAGTCCCAGAACATCCTGCCTTTGCCTGGACCCGCCTGGATCCCTAGAACCCATTCCCCTCCCCCTAGACTAGGTAACGATGCTCACGGCACAGCTGAATATTGGGTCTTGCTTCCTTGGCTACTCTTTCTAGCATCACTGACTACTGGTTTAGATTTCCCTCCCTGGCGTACACAGAACGTGTCCTTGGAGGTCAAGATGTTTCTAGGCCAGAGTTTTCACCTACTTGACAGAGGCTCCATGGAGTTCAGTGGGACAGGATGGGTGGGAGGGCAAAGGTAGCCAAGAGAGAAAGAAGGAAGATCCACAGAGAAAGATGCCTGCTTCTTTGAACATTAGAGGGATGGAAGGGAGTCCAGAGCCTTGATGAATGGAGGTTACAGGAGCTCCAGAGCCACACTGAGAGGAGGAGATTGAAGCCATTGTTACTTGTAAGGGAGCCAGATAGTGGCCTAGAGCCATTCTTCTGGGACTTGAGTCACCCTATAACTATTCTCAGCCTGAGAGACTGGAGTGCTGGGTGTCTCCTCTTCCTGGGCATTAGTGAAGACTCCTGAGGAAGAAGCCTAGGCAGGTGCTGCTCTGAAGATGTTTCTGGAGGACCCAATGGCCCTGACTTTCCCCTGTCCATTAAGTTTTGGCCCAGAGACACACTTGGAAATGAAAGAGACATAGACAAGACTCACCAGTTTTCCCTACACAGGGAACTGCAAGAGAACAAAGTGATAGAATTCGATTAAGTAGCAGAAAAAGCTTTCTGACAAGGAGGACTGTCACCTTATAAATGGGTGCTAACATCCATTCAACCAGTCAACCACCCAGCCCCCTAAGCACCTGTCTAAGTCGCCCAACTGCTTAGTCACCCAGCCCCTCAACAACCAGCCACCCAACTATCTAACCACTTAACCACCCAGTCACCCAGACATCCAGCCACCCCGCCACTCAGCCACTCAACTTTTACGGTGGACCTGCTGCCTAGAATCCTTTACCCTATCTCAGTTCAAATGCCACCTCCTTAAACAGGTCTTGCTGGGGGTCCCCAGTCAAAAGAATTCTCTTCCATCACTATCACAATACCCTATTGTATTATCATCAGAGCACTTATCGTTTGAAATTATCTTATCATTAAATTGCCTACTTGTTATCACCTGTCTCCCTCTGTCTAGAATGTAAGCCCCATGAGAGCACGTACTCTGCCTGTCTTGTTCACTGCCGTGTTACCTATGCCTAGTGCCTGTGCCTGGATCATGGTCTGTGTTTAATAAGCATATACTGAATAGATGCATGAATGCTTTCCTTTGTGCCCACTCATGCGGGGCAGGGAACAAAAATAGAAAACAGGGCTTCCCTGGTGGTGCAGTGGTTGAGAGTCCGCCTGCCGATGCAGGGGACGCGGGTTCGTGCCCCAGTCCGGGAAGATCCCACATGCCGCGGAGCGGCTGGGCCCGTGAGCCATGGCCGCTGAGCCTGCGCGTCCGGAGCCTGTGCTCCGCAACGGGAGAGGCCACAACAGTGAGAGGCCCGCGTACTGCAAAAAGAAAACAAAAACAAAAAATAGAAAACATAGGACTAGATTCTTACGCTAATGTGCTGAGGGTCCAATTTACACCTACAGAAGAACTCAGACAGCAAAGGCAGGACCTGATTCCTGTGGTCCATCTGTCCACAGAGTTCTGGGGAATAGCGTATGGGAGTGATCAGAGGAAAGAGGTGAGATTTCCCTGGAGGAGTAATCATTAAAAGGTCGTGGGACATGGACGGGCAGCTCGGACGGATAAGAGAAGTATCAGCGGGCCAGCGCATCACACACCGTGTTGCACCTTGTATGCATTGCACTAATGCTTCTAGAGGAACCAATGTTTGAGGAGAACAGGTGGCCAGGAAAGAGAGGCCAAACCACAAAATGATGACAGATGAAGTGAGGCAGGTGTGATCAGTCCAAGGGTTGGAGGACCCTAAACTGAGGGGCACAGTTGGATATAAAGCAGTGGAGCGTATTCTGGGCTTTGGGGCGAGGGGTGAAATGATGAATGGTGTAGGGCTGAGTGCAGTCAGTCCAGCCTGTTCCCAGGCATTTACCTGTGCCCTTCATTGTTGGGTGCTGTGCAGAACCCTGAGAAATGCAAGAATGGCCTTGGAGGGGGTGGGTGAAGACCCCCTCAGCAGATGTTTGGGATGTTCATTCACAGGCTGTCATCCTTGCTGTCCACGTGACCTGGGACACATTCTCTACATACTCAGGTTAGCTCACCTGCAGGTTCTCAGTGTGCAGAATCTCTTTCTTACCATCCCTCCATCCCTCCATGTCTAAACACATCTTCTTTGAGCTTGGTGTAGTGGAGAGCATGCAGGCTTTGGAACCAGATGACCTGGACTAGACTCATGAATCCATCTCTTTCTATGTGACCTTGGACAAGTTGTTTAAAGTTCAAGAGCCTCCAGTTCCTGGTTCTGTCTGTATAACAGAAAAGATAATAGTCATTTTTCCCTTACAGAGTAGTTACATAGATTGTATCAACCCTCTGCCTGGGAAGGTGGTTACTACATTGACTGAAAGCAGAAAGAAGGCCTGACCTCAGAGTGACTAAGTCAGACCTTGCTGGGTAGTGATGCCTCCCCTTCCTTTCTCTTCTCCCCTGGAAAACGATTTTGCAGCTACAAAGCGAGGAACAGACAGGGTTGAGGGGACTGACGCCTATAACAAGAGAGAAGGCATCCAGGGAGCATAGGCACTTCAAATGAGCTCGTGTCCCCAGATCCTGATGACTTGCTGTCCAGGGCACTGCAAGACCTTGGGGCTGTGACTGCAGGACCAATGTGTATAATCAAGACAGCCGCCAACTGGGGACAGAGTGGGCAACACCTCCCTACAGCAGTTCCTATAAAGAAGACCGGAGGGCCTCAGTGAACTGCAGGCTGAAGATGAGGTGACAGCGTGATGAGATAAGGCTGAGAGCTATTGTCACGCTAAGTAACACAACAGAGTCCCGAATGATGCAGGGAGCAGCCCCACTGAACTCGGCACTCAGGCCACTATGGGAGGGATGAGAAAGCCCAGCTCCTGGCCCACTGACAAAGCCCTCAAGATCAAGCAGACTAGGACAATGAACAGAGTCTAGAAAGCATTTCCTATTAGAGGGATTGGGAGACATTTATCTGAGAAAGACGGGAGAGAGTACACAGGGATACACAGTGGCCTTCAAATACTTGATGGCTAAGCTTAAAAGAAGGGAGAGACTTGTTACTTCATAGGGCAGAAGTGGAACCAATTCACGGAAGTTAGATCAGAGAGGCAGGTTTCAGTTCAACATGAGGAACTATGTCACGGTCGAGTTCTACCACATGGGGAACATGTTGCTTTGCCAAGCTGTGGCTGCCATGCAGCTGGGAGGGTCGTGTGTCACAGACGCTGTGTTTGCACATGGGGGGTGGGTTCCAGTATTGAGAGTGAAACTGGCTAATGCCCAGCTCAGAGGAAGATCTAGGTTCATCTCCTAAACTTTAAAAACATCTTTAACGTACAGCCATGTACCAGCATGTTCAATGTCAGGGCTTCTAGCCTCTTGAATCCCTGATAACCAATACTAATAATAGGCACCATTTATTGTGTGACCATGTCCTGCCAGACACTTTAAATGAATTTTATTTTCTAGTTTTACCTGATTAGAATCCAACTATACCCAGACTAGAGGTAGTGAGGTAGAATGGAGAAAGCACGGGGTTTGACATCATATGAACTTGGGTTTGCATTGTTACCAGGGTAATTTTGCTCTTGTTAGCAGCGTAATTCTTTTTTTTTTTTTTTTTTTTTTTTTGCAGTACGCGGGCCTCTCACTGTTGTGGTTTCTCCCGTTGCGGAGCACAGGCTCCGGACGCGCAGGCTCAGCGGCCATGGCTTACGGGCCCAGCCACTCCGCGGCATGTGGGATCTTCCCGGACCAGGGCACGAACCCGCGTCCCCTGCATCGGCAGGCGGACTCTCAACCACTGCGCCACCAGGGAAGCCCTAGCAGCGTAATTCTTAAACATTTTTGAACCTCAGCTTCCTCAACTGTTTAATAGAGATAAAAAAAACCCCTGCCCTATAACGTCCTGAAGGTTAGATGAGATAATGTATGTACTACAAAGCAGGTATTCAGTGTTTTGTTTTCTCTGTCTCTCTGTCCACATCTGAGAGGAAATAGCAGCTCTACCTTTATGGTAACTCCATTCTTACACATTTAGCCATGGGGTCTGAATCTTAGGCTGGCTTTCTGGGGTCCTGAGCATCAGGTGTGACTCAGTTCTGCCTGGGTTCCCCATACTCTGTCCACTAGTCAGCCAGTCACTGACTCTCCCTCCTTCTTCCTTTGCTCTCTCCCATCCAGATCCTGGGGTACACGCTGGGAAGCTCTTAGACTTTATCTAGTCAAGTCCAAGGGCTGTTCCTTTCACAAGGAAGTGATTTGCCCTTGGCAACCTCTCCTCTGGGGTGTATCCGGGCACGAGGCCATCCTGTCCCTGCACTAACGTGAGCACTGACCTTCTCAGTTGTCCAAACAGCCACTCATAGAACACACAGGGCAACACGGTGATGTCGGGGAAGGAAGAGCCCTGAGTGAAACAGGTGTTTTCTTCCCAGGGGATAAACGCCCACAAACTCTGTCTAGGAAGCAAGTGTATTTAGGAATGGTTTTGCCTTTCTGGTTCAATGAAAACAAACAAATTTCTGGGACCAAGTTTAAAACAAAATGTGAGTCAACTCAGAAACCGTAAAGCACTATGTGCCCAGACTTGTTTCTTTTAAGTGTAGCAGGGGGACAGTAGATGAGCCTGAGCCGAGCCTGAGCCGAGCCTGAGCCGAGCCTGAGCTGAGCCTGGGGGAGCCTGAGCCGAGCGTGAGCCGAGCGTTAGCCGAGCCTGGGCCGAGCCTGGGCCGAGCCTGGGCCGAGCCTGAGCTGAGCCTGGGCCGAGCCTGGGCCGAGCCTGAGCCGAGCCTGTGGGAGCCTGAGCCGAGCGTGAGACGAGCCTGAGCCGAGCCTGAGCTGAGCCTGGGCCGAGCCTGGGGGAGCCTGAGCCGAGCCTGGGCCGAGCCTGAGCCGAGCCTGTGGGAGCCTGAGCCGAGCGTGAGACGAGCCTGAGCCGAGCCTGAGCTGAGCCTGGGCCGAGCCTGGGGGAGCCTGAGCCGAGCGTGAGCCGAGCGTGAGCCGAGCCTGAGCCGAGCCTGGGCCGAGCCTGGGCCGAGCCTGGGCCGAGCCTGAGCCGAGCCTGGGCCGAGCCTGGGGGAGCCGAGTAACTCACCCCAGAACAATCCTCTGCCTGGAGACCAGTCCCTGCAGTCACTGGCAGGGGTGACTTGCCCCGGGGTGCTCAGAGCGAGGACAGTGGTATAGATTCAGAAGAATGGAATTGAACCTTCATATCGGTCCCCATGGACCAGTCAGACCCAAATCAGCACACCCCCGCCACCCTCCACAATAGAGAGAGGGTGTAGGCAGAAGAAGAATGGTCGGTTTGAAGGGGGCTTTGGACACTTAGAGCATAAACCTCTTGACCAGGTGTGAAGCCCAGTCATTGGTGACTGGTTCTAAGAAAAAGCTGAGGCTTTGGGGCATCCCTGGTGGCGCAGTGTTTGCGAGTCTGCCTGCCGATGCAGGGGACGTGGGTTCGTGCCCCGGTCGAGGAAGATCCTACATGCCGTGGAGTGCCTGGGCCCGTGAGCCATGGCTGCTGAGCCTGCGCGCCCGGAGCCAAAAAAACTGAGGCCTTATAAAAACATATCTCCTTATAAAACCCCATGTTTTGCTCCTGTTGCTGACAGAAATGCAAGGAACTGCTTTTTTCCCATTTCCCAGATCTCTTCTCTTACATTCTGGCAGCCTCCTTCCCTTCTATAATATCGTTTTCTTTTCAAGATAGCCCTGATGGATATTTTAACACGATTTCACAGGGTAAAAGTGTCATTGGGTCTCAGCATGTGATTTTCTGCCTCCCTAAATTAGCTCTGATACATCGAAGGGCTGCCCTTCCAGGAGCCAGGAAAATGGGATAGGAAACACCAGGACTCCCCCACGTCTCCATGCCCATCACTCTCATCCCCATCACTCTCAAGCACGCCCATGTGCACGCACTTGTCTCAACCTCCAGCCATAAACCCACTTGAACTAGGAAAGGTGAAATAAGGAACTTCGCGTCTTAGGAACGACTCACAGTCTTTGGTGCCCAGAAGAGGATGCTGGCACTTGGTGACTTACCGAAGGGCAGCTCAACTGTCCAGAGCAGCATGGGGCCTGGCCTGGCGTGGAGGAGGGAACCCGGGGCAGACTGAAGGCCGGGGTGAGACTGGGAGGGACAGCATCTAGGCCACAGGCACAGGGGTGGGTGGGTGGCCCCCTCTGACATGGGTGTTGTTAGTGCTTGATAATCTAAATACGGGAAGTGGGGAAGAAATTTTAAAAGCTCAAATTGGTATTTCTTCTTTGGTAGAAGGAGTGTTACACCAATGAATTTTCTTGACCGTAAAGCATAAAGGAGTCAGGTAAGCGACAAGCAAGCACTTTTGGATGCTCTCTCTGTGGTTTGAAAAAGCTTATGCTAGGAACTAGGGTGGGACAGGGCTGTGGAAAGACCCAGACACTGCCAGAATTTGCTTGGCCTCAGCATCACTTAGTCTGGAAGGTAGCACAGCTCTAGAAACACTAAGATCATCCACTCCCCACCCCGAGTGACCTCTAGTTCTCCAAGGTACCCTCTTCTTCAAGGAGAAATGTGTCTGGAGACTGCAATGAGGCAGAGAAGTGGAATCGTGAAAAGAGTTCACAGGTCTGTGAGCTCAGGAGAGAATCAGGGATTGATGCGTTTGGGGTAGAATGGGGCTGGAGGTTCTGAATCTGAGGCTTTAAGACTGTCAGGTTATTATTTTGAGAAGAACCATTCATTAAAAGACACCATTAGGAGAGTGAACAGGCAACCCACAGGGTGGCAAGGTATTTTCAATACATATGGCTGACAAAGGACTCGTACCCAGAATATAAGAATTTCTACAAGTCAGTTAGAAAAAGACAGACCACCCACTAGAAAAATGGGCAATATTTTGGATAGGTACTTTACAAAAGCAGATATCCAAGCGCCCAGTAAACACAGGATAAGGAACTTGACTTCATAAATCACCGTGGAAACGCAAACTTAAACTGCAGTGAGATACCACCACAGCCCCCATAAGAATGGTCAAAACTATAGACAACCAAGTGCTGGTGAGGATGTGAAGCAAGTCGAACTCGCGTACACTTCCACAGGAAACATAAATTGGTACAACCACTTTGGAGAACTGTGTGGCAGAATCTACTAAAACTGAACATATAGATGCCTGATGACTGAGCGTTTTCACTCCTATGTATATGCACATGTGTGGGCACCAAAAGACAGGTGCAAGAATGTTCATAGCAGCATCACTTGTAACAGACTAAAAACTGGAAACTACTGGTCTCTCAACAGAGAAGGAGGCCATCTCCCCAACCCGCACAACCTCTGAGGACTGAACATGTGAGTTTAAGGTGAAGCATGGAGAGGTGGGTAACATACCAGGAAGCACTTTCTGACAGTAAGGTTGTTCCTGGAAGTCTTTGGGTGAGAAGTTTCATATACTGTAGTCTGGAATTTGCTGTGCTTACTGCTGAAAGCAGGAACAGACAGGGTGAATTTTCTAAGTTTTCTTGCCCGAGATTCTCTGATTCAGTGGAAATGGGAAACCAATCTGGCACTGCCAGGCAATTCTTTTGAGACTCAGTTGATTGGGAGAGAGGTAAAAGGAGCGAGGAAGTAAAGTAGGAATCGAATATCTTGTTGGCTCAGCTCAAGATGTTAACACTTATACATTTTCCTCTCTGTTCTCTTTCCAACAGATCTCCTGACTCTAGTTGTCTTTAACTTTGTTCAGCTGCAGGCCTAGAGGGTAACGTGGGCTACAGCTAAGGTAGGAGATGGGGCAACCACAAATGGTCTGGCTTGCAAGCACTCGAGGTGCTTTGCAGGCAGAACCCTTGAAGCCTCGGCCCCTGGCTGCTTCCACTTTCACTGGGTTCCGGCAGCTTGAGTGCATGAAGCCTCCCCCACTTCTCGCTGTACCCCTGCAGAGTAAGATTTGGTTGCACCTTCAGAGGCGTTAGTGAAGTTGGCTCTCTGAGCTGAACTGGCTGCACATAATTTCTTGGGGACGAAGGTCACCCGAGGGAAGTAGGGCTGCTCCCAGGTTAGGATTCTTCCCAGACCCAGGCTCACCTTGAATCAAGGTGGGGATGGGCTGGCGAGATTAAAACCCATAATACTAATACTTTAAGGGAAATAAGGGGCTAAAAGGGAGTGGGGAGGGTAACAGAGGGGGGGTTCTCAGCCAGAAGGGGCTTGAAGCCCAGGGGTCCTCATTCCTCAGGGTGAGCTGGCAGGAGCGCAGTGGTAAGGGACGATGGCTTCTGGGGATGGGAATATTCAGCCCCACCCCTAGGAGGTAAGAAGGAAGGGCAGGGTAGATAGCAGGGGTTAGGGGCAGCTCTGGGCGTGGAGACAGCATGGTGGGCCCCAGAGCCACCCACCTGAGCTTAAATCCTTGCTCTGGGTACTAATATGCTGAGAGCTTGGTGAAGTTTTTAACCTCTCTGTACCACAGAATCCTTAGTTCTAAAGTAGACAAACGATTACTCCTGCATCATAGGGGTGTTAGGAAGTTTAAAGGAGATAAAATCTTGAGAAACACTTAGACAATGCTGTCTAGAACTTTCTGCAATGGTGGTGATGTTCTCTGGGCTGTTCAGTTCAGTAGTTACTAGCCACTTGTCGCTACTTGTGGTTGGCTAGTGAGACTGAGGAACTGAAATTTTGTTTTTAATTTTACTTAATTTAAATTTAAATAGCTAGTAAATCAACTATACTCCAATATAAAATAAAAATTAAATTAAAAAATAAAAATAAATTTAAATAGCTACATGTGGCTAGTGGATGCCTTGAATACTGCAAGCTTAGCATAATGACTGGCAAGTGGGAAGTGCTTGATGATTAGCTACTGTTGTAAGGAAAAGAGTGCGGAAGGCTTGAGCTACCAGAGCCTTCCTCTCAACCTTAGTTTGTACTGGAAAGGCCCAAAGAGGTGAAGTAAATTGTGTAAAGGTACTCAGCCATGAAGCCTGCTGGGACTGGAGGCCTAGGGAAAGACTTGACATTATTTCTCTGAATTAGGTTCGAAAGAGAGAACTGAGGAAATTTATCAAAAGCCTAGAATTTAGGACAGGAGCTGTAAAGACCAGAAGTCCAGTGAAGATGGAGCCAGACTGGGAATGAAGCTCTGGGCCCGGCTGTACTATGAGGCATCTGATCAACCTCTTTCCCTCTCCCTCCTAGAGACCTGGACAGAACTTGGAAGGGCCAATGGGAAAGTTTGTGTCAGGTCTGCAGCAATCCCCTGTGGCTACATGGACAATTGCCCTAACGAGAGCATCTTTATTAGTACCGAAAGGTCATTCTCTGTCCACCTACCCACTTATCCATCAAGCTTTATTTTTTAGCTCTTGCTCAACGTCCAGTCCATCTGTGCCCCTGGGAGCTTGGGAGGAGACAGGCATACACTCAGTATGGTCTTTGTGCTTTTTTTTTTTTTTTTTTTTTTTTTTTTGCGGTACACGGGCCTCTCACTGTTGTGGCCTCTCCTGTTGCGGAGCACAGGCTCCGGCCGCGCAGGCTCAACGGCCATGGCTCACGGGCCCAGCCGCTCCGCGGCACGTGGGATCTTCCCGGACTGGGGCACGAACCCGTGTCCCCTGCATCGGCAGGTGGATTCCCAACCACTGCGTCACCAGGGAAGCCCATCTTTGTGCTTTTTAAACCACTTTTTTTCATGCCTCCATTATCCTATTTCATCACACTGTATTGTATTTGTTTTATTGTCTTTCTCTAATTCCAGTTTGTGATCTCCCCAAAGCCAAGAGCCATGTCTAATTTATCGTTGTGTCTCCAGGCCTAGCATAGTAAGAGCTTCAAGATACAGCAAAGTATAATTGTTAGGAGTTCTGGAGTCAAAGAGTTGGGTTCTAATTCTGGCTCTGCTGCCTACTGAGTGGAGGATGGGGGGTGGGAGGGGTCGCTTAATCTCAGATTTTAAATCTCTAACAAGGTAATAATGACCTTGATTTCTAGTATTGTGGAGAGGATTACACTTTTGCACACACAATATCTTGTACACTCGTCCTTCCACCTGAAATTGGGGTCTACACTTATATCTTCTCAGGAGCCTTGTACCACCAATGCTATGTGAACTTTTCTCTCCCGTGAGTAGGGTCACGCCATCTCAACTGGATCTTTCTGAAAGATGCTCAAGTCTCTTTTGTCTTCAAATCAAACCAAACCAAACCAAACCAAACCAAACCATGCCAGCAACCCTTCTCTTGACTCCACACTCACTATAAGCCCCATTTACAGTCACTCTACTTCAAAGAGTAGAATATGGTGGCGCTTCCCAGTTGGTGTTCTAAGGCTCACTGGTGTATCTCAAATGGTTACAGGTGTTATAAGATATTGATCTTCTCAGCCCTCAGGGCAGCTGGGTGGGGCCACACTTCCAGCGGGGAGCAGCCTTGCTCACTTACCCAAAGTTCCATTTAAATATAATTTTTTAGGGCTTTCCTGGTGGCGCAGTGGTTAAGAATCCACCTGCCAATTCAGGGGACACGGGTTCAAGCCCTGGTCCGGGAAGGTCCCACATGCTGCAGAGCAACTAAGCCCGTGTGCCGCAACTACTGAGCCTGCGCTCTAGAGCCTGCGACTGAAGCCCCCGTGCCTAGAGCCCGTGCTCCGCAACAAGAGAAGCCACCGCAATGAGAAGCCCACGCACCACAATGAAGAGTAGTCCCCGCTCGCTGCAACTAGAGGAAGCCCTCGCGCAGCAACGAAGACCTAACACGGCCAAAAATAAATAAATAAAATAAATTTTTAAAAAAATATATAATTTTCTATATGTGCCACGAAGTGAAAGGGTTTGGGAAGCGCCGACGTGCATTCTGCCATCCCCAGTCTCCATTTGCTCCCCTCAACCCACTCCAATTTGGCTTCTGCCTCCTTCATGTCTCCAGCATATCCAGTGGGTGGGGTTTTTTTCACGCTCTGTTTGATTTCATGATCACATTGTTACTGCTGATTACTCCCTCCTTCCCTAAACACTGGGACACCAGGAAACCTCTCCTGGTTTTCCTCCCCACTCTCAGCAGGCTCTGCTCCCTCCTCCAGGGTCTTTGAAGAAGTCCTTCCGACCCCAGTCCCGGGCCCTGTTCTCTGTTCACTTTACAGTCTCTCAATAGTCTCATCTGTGCCCATGGTTTAAATGATCACTTCTAACGCAGACTCCCATATTTGTCATTCTAATGCAGGTCATATCCTTGCATTTAAGATATGAAACTGCTGGGGGAGGGATACATTGGGAGATGGTGATGGACATATAAACACTACTATATATAAAATATATAACCAATAAGGACCTACTGTATAGCACAGGGAACTGTACTCAATACTCTGTAATGGCCTATGTGGGAAAAGAAGCTAAAAAGAGGGGATATATATATAAGTATAATTGATTCACTTTGCTGTATGCCTGAAACTAACACAACATTGTAGATCAACTACACTCCAATAAAATTTTTTTTAGAAAGATATGAAACTGCTTATGAGAGAGCTCTGTGTGGAGGTCTCAGAGACTTCATAAGCTCAACTGTCGAGACTGAACCCAGCCCCTGCCTTCGAACCTGGTCCTCTTCTGGTGTTTCCTGTGTTAGCTGGCAGCACCACTCACCACCCCGCTGTGCAAGTCAAAAACCTGGGTGTCACGACTCTGATTTGCCCCAAACTTTCCCATACTATGACCCTTTTGGATAACTGGTATCGTGCATGTGTGCATGCTTTGTATTTCTGTTGTTTATCATTTCCCCACTGCCAGTCTGCCTGAATCCCAGTCGTGTCTTAGATTTCAGTTTACATAACCATTCCTATGGACGCTTTTTCCTGACCACCCCCCATCCCCCAGCCCAGGCTGGCTGAGGGGCACATACATCTGTCTCAGCATTTAGCACGCCCATCTGGCATTGTAATCGCCTCTTGTGTGCATTCCCTCCACAGGACTGCAAGCTCTCAGAGGGCATGGGGCAAGTTTGTCTTGTTCTTTGCTGTGCATTCAGTGCCTGGTTCAACAGACATGTGTGGGATGGAGACTGAGATACAGCAGAGGCTCCCCTCTTACTGGTCCTGCTTATGCCCAGTAATAACCAGCTGGAGGGCTGCTGAATTGTCACCTGATCTGCCCTTCTTCAGGTCCTCTCACCCCCGCTTCCATTCTCTTATTCATAAATAAGTGGGTCTTAGGGTGGGATTGCCCTACCTAAGGTGCTTGGCTGTCTCTGAGTTAGCCAAATAATTCAGTACCTCTATTCCTTCCTTCCTGGCAATGGGAGATCGTCAATTTCTTTGGTGGGGGGGCTTCCATTTAATCTGTGTTTCTTTGAATCACTGCTGCATTCCATCTGTGTTTCCTTACTTTTGATTGTATACACACCCATTACATTCCTCCTTGCATATATTTTCCTAAGTAACATGTTAAAGTTTTTTTCAGCTGTGGTTCAGATAGGGCAGCCTAGAAGCCTGTGGTCACCAAAAGCAGTCTTAGAATTAGGGGATGGCTCCATAGTAGTGGCTGAAAATGGAAGGAGGCACCTTCTTCCCTGGAGATTGAGGAAGAAAAGCATATATAATTAAAGCAATAAAATGGGTTTTTGAGGTTGTCTGTTTACCACTGTCAAATATAATCTATTTCATGGATTTAACCAGAATGCATAAGATAGGTTAGATTTCATTTTCTTCAGTTTGCTTATTTTCTCCTCCAGTTCCCTGCATAGACACAGAGCCCAGATGGAAATGGGAAGACTGTTGACTTGTGTACTTAGAGAAGGTGGTGGTAAAGGATTCAGTGCACTGGACCCTGAGAATTGGATGCCCGTGAGCAAATAAAAACTATAAAGAGGCAATGAGGTATCTGGGAAAGAGCATGGTGTTTGGAGTCGGACAGATCTGAGTTAGGATCCCGGCTCAGCTGCATTCACTGCGCAGCTTGGATTTCACTCTCGTTCCTGTCTTCCCTGCTTTCACTCCGTGCGGTCCTCCCACCACCAATTTCTCTCTCCACTGGGTTCTTTTCATCTGCATATGGACATGCGCAAATATCGTCTCAAAACAAACAAACCTTGCCCTCTGTCTTCTTCATCTCCTTCAGCTTCCACCCAGGCTTCTCCTCCCTTTACTGCCAAGCTTCTCAGAAGAGTCGCCCACACTCCCCGTCTCCTCTTCTGCAATCCCTACCCACTCCTCAGTCCCCGATGATCTGGCTTCGGCCCCCACTGTACCACTGACCTGCTTCTGTCACAGTCACAATGACTCCTGTGTGGCCAGCCCCAAAGACCGTTCCTTGCCCTCTGGTCATCTGGCTACTCAGCAGCATTTCCAACAGTCGAGCTGCTTCCCTCTTGAAGCAAATTTTCTTTCTTGGCATCCATCTCATCCCCCTCTCCTGGATCATCCTCCTACCTCTCTGGCCTCTCCTTCTTAGTCTGTTTGCTGGATCCTTCTCTTCAACCTGACACTGAACATAGGGGTCCTCAGAGTTCAGTCCTGGGGTCCCCTCCCTTCCCCTTCCCATCACTTCTCTTCACTGGTTACACTGTCTCCCTAGTCTCACGGCTTTAAATAGTGGACAGCAACACGAAATCCTGACCTGACCCGACCTCTCTGGTAGACTTCGACCCGGAATATACAACCGTTGGCTGTCCTCCTCCACTGGGGTAATTCACAAATATCTCAGACTTAACTTACCCAAATAAAATCCTTCATCCTTCTCCTTGGTGGGAACAAACTACGTTTCCACTGTCCCTCCCCTCCTCCCCATGTTTTCTCATCTCAATAAGCATCACCACTAGCTACTCAGATAGAAACTTCAGAGTCATTCCTCACAGCTAATCTATTACCCAGTTCTATTGGTTCCTTTCCAAAATATATCTCGAATCCACCTGATTCTCCCCATCTTTACTGCCACCATTATAGTGGATCTTCTGATATCTTTTGCCTCCATTACTGTGGAAGCCTCTTAATTCTTTCCCCCACCTCTGCTCTTGCCCTCCCATGCATTTGACACAGAGATATGACCTACACAGAAGATAAACAGACCCAGCGTAAACACTCCTTGGCTTAAAACTTCCAATGTCTCCATTGCGCTGAGAATAAAACACAGCCCTTTTTATAATGCCCAGCAGGGGGAGCCCTACCTCTCTTTCCGGCTTCCTTTGAAACCACCCACTTCTCTCACCTTGCTGTGGATGATCCTTCAGTTCTGCTAACGACCACAGCTCCTCCCTCCATGCAGCCTTCCTCTGCTGTTTCCTTTGCCTCAGAGGCTCTTACCCCACCCCACCTCTGCCTTCACTCTCTGTGGTGTGTGTGTGTGTGTATAATATTAAACATTCAGAAAAGTAAAATTTTATTGCATGTAAATTATACCTCAGTACACCTGATTATCAAGAGAAAGAAAGAAAGAAAGAAAGAAAGAAAGAAAGAAAGAAAGAAAGAAAGAAAGAAATGCATAACAGATAACATAAGAAACACCTGGGTACCCACCACTCAGCTCTATTTAATTCTAAAATGTCATATTTGCTTCAGATATTGTCTTTCTTAAAGGAATAAAGTAGTACACAATGAAGACACCCCACCTCTGGATTCCTTCCCAATTCTATTTTCCTCCCTTCTTTCCCAGAAGTAACTCCTGAGTTTGGTATTTGTTATTCCCATGTTGTTTTTATACTTTCCTTACATGTGTGTGTATCCATCAACAATACATAGCATTGTTTGCATAGTTACATTTTATGCCAGTAGTTTTATTGTGGGAGGATTCTGTAACTCACCCAGTTCCTCAGCATGCTTTGTGAGATGGATGGATCCACACTCACACAGGTGGCTCTGGCTGTCATGTCCACGGTGGCATAGTATTTCACTGGATACGTACATCTAATTTGATTTATTCTCCTCAAGATAGATAACGGTGCCATTTTCAATTTTTGACCATCATAAACACTGCTGCAAAGAACATCTGTACACGTCTCCCTGGACACATATTTGAGAGTTTCTCTAAGGTGAAACCTTAAAATCGGAATTTCTGAATAATAGCGTACTTACCTCTCCAACCGTACTAGATAGTGCCAGATTGCTCTTCAAAGCGGTTGAAGAGTTTCCACTGCCACCGCAGCGGGGGCATTTCCGGAGCTCCTTATTCTCACCTACAGAGATGCCGAGCTCGGACGGGCCTCCAGGGGGCGCCGCGCAGCTCGCTGTGATTCTGGGCGGCCGTGCCGAGAGCTGCTGGACGCAGTTCTTCTTTTCGCTAGTTCGTGGTCCCTTGGCCCCGCAGGTAGTCATTGTTGAGGATGAGATCCCAGAGGTGCATTTAGGGCAGCCTCCAGCTCCTGGGTCGCTGGGAGATGTGGCCTTAATCCTCCTCTCCTCCAAATCTTTTCCAAAATTTGAAAGCAGTACAAAACAAAAACTTCTCCATCTTGAATTAAAACCAAAAAAGGACCTAGGTTGCTAAAAGAAACATCTGTATGCTTAACATGCAAAATATAGAATGCTAACATTTTAACCTATATGTTTGCTTCATATGTTTTCTTTTTAAGAAACAAAACATTCCAGTTACACTTGAAATTCTCCTATTCTTTCACCTCCCTGCCTTCCAGGTGGCAGTTAAGATCCTGAGTTTGGTTGATATCCAAACCATTTATTTGTATAACGTATGTATCCATAAACAATGTATAGTTTTGTTTGTTTTTATTTACACAAATGCTATTCTGTACCTAATACTCCTGCAGGTTTCTTTCCTATGCACACAACATTGTTTCCAAGATAAATCTACCTTGATGCCTGTCTATCTGGTTCAGTGTTTATCTGTTCTCCTAACAATATATTTTTAGGTTGTTTTCAGCTTTTGGTTATTTAAGCAATGCTGCATACACACTTCACAAGAGATTTTTGTTTTGTTCATGCTTACTTTTGAGTCCCTAGAAGTATGCCTGGCACAAAGAAGTTGCTCAGTAAACTTGTGTTGAGTTAATGAATAAATGAACAGCCTCATACACGTTTCTAGGTTGCTCACATGCAGACTTTGCCCAGAACATACATATAAAAGTGAAGTGGCTGAATTTTCAGGTGAGCTTGGCATATTACTCTCTAAGACTATTGTTCCATTTTATACATCCCCCAGCAAATTTGAGAGTTTTCATTTCCCCTTAGCTTCGCCAACCTTGGTATCTTGAGATTTGGTGTATATGTGCGTCCCAGCTGATGTATATCAAATCATATCTTCTTGTGCTAATTTGCATTGCCCTAATTCCTTTCTGACTTCCCCCATCAATTGACTTCCTTTGTGGCTTCCAGTTTATCAGATTAGCAGAAGTAGGCTGGGGTGGGTTGAGGGTCACTCTTAATCTCTCAAGGGGGCAGCCTGACTCCTGAATGGGTCTGGACCTCTCCACGTATTTCCAGCCTCCTTCCTGTCCTGGAAGGTTTTGAATACACGTGCCAGATCCAGGACCTCGGGACTGAAGAGCAACGTTGGAGACCCAGGGCACCCTCCCCACCCAGTCCCACCTTGAGCTCTGAAGCCTCCTGTGAGGGGTGGGAGAGGGCTCTCTGGGCGCCCACGTGGGTCTGTTATTCTCCAGGTCTCCAGCTGGAGAGTGCCATCCAGGAGAGCCTGGGACCCAGGGTGCTCTGGCAGTTGTAGCAGCCTTGACGCCTCTGAGGACCCTGCATGTTCCCGTGGTGGGAGCTGTCTTTGGCGTCCCTGGCACTACCCCTCCTGCGCACACACCATGCCCTCCACTTACAGGAGAATATGCCATTTGGTCTGCTTGGCTCCTCTGTATTTGACAAATTGACCACTATTTGGAGAAAAGAAGACAAGTTCAGAGGTAAGGGGATAGATGTAATGGGAGAGAGGGCTGGGGAGCAGGGGTGCAACTGAGGAGGAAAGTTTGAACTCACAGGGTACCCCTTGGCCTTGGGACAATAGGGAAAAATACTGGGCTGCTGGGCTGAATGTAGCACCGGGAGTCACCACCCCTGTAGGCCTTTGAATTGGATCAACAGCCCAAGATGTAAAATGTGACACCAGTGGATCAGCCAGAACAGTGGGTGTGCAGGAGCCACTGCCAGCTGCCGTTGGAAAGGCCCATATTTCTAGCATGTAGGGATGACACGCACGTGAGATCCTTTCCCATTTGAAAAGCATTAAAAAATCATAACCTGCAAGCCCAGAGAATGAGCCCTCTGACTTAACAACCCTTTTACTTTCTTTTGCAAAGCATTAAAGTCATTAACTTCCAGCAAGCAGGGACAGGTTCTTGCTTAACCCTTCTCTTCTGAGAAGTCTTAAAAATCAGCCACGGTAAGACCTTGTCTCTCACTGGCAATGTTAAACCATAAAGCGCTGTACTGCTGCTAAATAATGGGGTCAATCTGTCACTGTGTAACTTAAGGAAAATGGAATCTAGTGACGTGTCTTCTGCTCAGAAGTCGGTGGTGACTCCACACTTTGAACCAGATACGATCCCACTGGTGTGAGGTTCTGCTGCCCTTTCACTGCCTTAATCTGACCATGTGTTTTCTGCTACCACTGGATGAGGTTTTGCCCTCATCCATGCCAGCTGACTCCCTACATATTTCCCTCTCCCTCACTGCCACCCATTCATCTTGCCCGTCTCTCTCTCTAAGCCTCCCTATGTGGGCCTGACGTATAACATTCGTATTTTTAATAACATCCAAATTTGTATATCCCTTTAGGCTATCTGACCACACCCTCCACATCTCACTGAAGGTTCAACTTTGTGAATTCTACCAGATGCACTCCTCTTATGTCTTTAATCACTCCATCATTAAGTATTTATACATTGCATCTTTTCTAATCGTATGTGTCCATCTTTGCATGCACACTTAGGGGTGTACACATGTAATGTATTCCCCAGTATATTATACAACTCCAAAGTTTATTCTTTTCTTCCCATTTCTTCATCTATGTGCAGATACCCAGGCAGGTGACGGCATGTCAATTAGTCAGTTGCCACAGGCTTATTGAGCACCCAGGTGCCAAGCATTGTGCTGGATGCTATGGGTATGGGCACAGTCCTTAGACTCTAGTAGGAAAGAGAAAAATTAAACAACTGCGTGAATTATTATAAGTGAGCAGAGGGCAGCAAAGTAGAAGGACAGATGCTTCGGTAATATGTATGAGTATATGTGGAGATGGTTGGACGCCATTCCCCAGGAAATGATGTTAAACTGAGACCAATAGTAGGGGTAGAAGTTGGGAGCTAGGCAGAGCTGGGGAACAAATCATTTCAGGCAAAGGGAATAGTATGGGTCCAGACTGTCATGCAGAGAGAGAACAAAGCATCTGGTAACATGCAGGAAAGGGTTAATTCAGCTGGCGTGGGTTGCCCCAAACTTATACATTCCAAAGGTCTTCAGGACTGCCCCTGGACCAGTTCCTGCAAGATGATCTCTGAGCTCTTGGAATATCCTGCCTGATAAGAATGCCTTTGTATATGTGAGACCTTGGGCCAGGTCAGATAGTCTATGCTAACAAAGGGACATGCTGAATCTTTGTTTTTATATGTTGAGGCTGTTTGGGGCCTTCCATATCGGTTTGACCTCTGTTGGGGCTGGAGACTGAGGAGATAAGGTCAGTTATACAGGTGTTGACTACATGATACATGATGACCCTCAACAAAAACCCTGGACACCACAGCCCGGGTGAACTACCCTGGTTGGCAATATTTCTTATGTGTTGTCACACATTGCTGCTGGGAGAATTAAGCACTGTCCATGCAACTCCACTCAGAGTGCGTAACTAGAAGCTCCCACCTGGTTTCTCCTGGACTCTGCCCCATGTGCCTTTCTCCTTTGCTGACTGTAATTTGTATCCTTTCATTGCATTAAACCATAATGGAGAGGATACCAGCTTTTCTGTGAGTCCCTCTAGCAAATCATCACAACCAAGGGTGGTCCTGGGGACTCCCAACACAGGTAGAGCAGAGAGAACAAAGGCTGTGGGGGGAGGGGAACGACTGAGGTGATGAAAGAGACTGGATTCCTCAGAGCCTATAGGTCATGATCGAGAATGACATGGTTCTGCCTGTGGGCTTGATTCCAACGTGGTTACTTTATTTCATTATATTCCATGGCCCTAGGCTGCATCCAGCCCTGGCTAGATCTCACAAAAGCTACCTACAGAAAACATGCTAATCAGTGAGTTTGCTTGGTGTGGGGTTGGGGTGAGCCCAAGGGCACAGAAAACCTACTGGAGGAGATGAGCAGTGTCACCTGTCCGGATGGCTGCACCCATTATTTCCTGTATGACCCACCTTGGGTTTGGAGCAGTTACTACTCAATATATATTGGTAAAGAAGAAACAGTGGTGTGTTTATTATAACAGCTTGGGGGGAAAAGAAAACCAGAACTGTTTTCCATACTGAATCCCACATAATGAAAACTCAGAGGTGACATCACCAATCTGTTTCATGATCACATATTCATGGTGACAGAATAAGTCAAGGGAAAAATTGGGTGAGAGAGTGGTGGAAGCGATTTAAGCCATTTGTTGGCACAAAGGACTCAGTTATCAAGGTTGCAAATAAGTCATCAACTTCAGGCATGGACGGGCACCAAAGTGTTTCTTAAATTTCTGCTTGCTTGGACAAGCGTGCTGCCTTCTCAAGAGTGTGCCTTGAATCCTTAATAGCTGGAGAAAAATGTTAAAGTAATGGAAGAAGTACTTATGTAACTCATTTCTAAATCCACAGGGACCTATATTTTTGATGGTGCAGGAGGCTTGAGGCAGAAGCCTGTTAGGGATGATGGCTGTACCCGCCGCCCAACACTCCCAAGTCAGAGCGGTGCTCCCGAGGCCTGGGGCAGCAGCAGGGGGTGGGGTAGCCGTGTGATCTCAGAGCCACACTGATGGCCCCGTAAGCCAAGTGCCTCGATCCTGGAGAACACAAGACGCTGTTATGTAATTTCTAATTACAACGAACTCTCTTCTTTCTGTTCCCAAGAGGGAAGGCAGTTTATACTCAAACACACGCCTAAGTTTGAACCCCGTTCTAGCTATGTAACTTTGGGTGTTATTTAAACTCTCTGGGCCTCAGTTTACTCATCTGTGTGCTGGTCATTATAAGAAGACCTTGCTCATAGGGTTGAAGACTCGATGAGGTAATACCTATAAAGCACTTGGCACAGTGCCTGGCATGCATTAAGGGCTCAAACAACAGCAACACAACCAGAAAGGACGTTAAGGTGTTTAGTAAGTCCTCAGACATAAAAAGACATTTTCGAGGGCTCGATGCCAGTCACATGTGCCTCAAGATTGTCAGGCTGGGTGAGGACATCTACATGCTCTGAATTAGATACTAGTGGATGTGACAGACGTGCCCTAAGGAATCAGCTTTACTACGTTGGCCTTCAATGCTTGGGCGGCATTTTAAATAGCAGCCCGTACGTAACTCAGGTGCTGCCGGCTTCAGGGTCAGATGCAGCGTTGTGCTTTGGCTTCCTAAGGTGATGAAGAGAATGGATGTTGGAGGCTGTGCTGATAAAATGGCCCTCGAAGTGAAGCTCTGATCATGAAGACAGACCCCCGTGTAACTGGAACTAGGGGGAGGTCTTGGCAGGTGCGATGTCTGGCGGAAGGAGAATGAGTCTGGAGTCACCACTTGGGTTTGATCCCAGCTCCTTTACTACAAGCGTAGGAAGCTCCTACACTGCAAGTATGAGGTGCTGGGCAAGTTACTGGTCTCTAAACCTCAGTCCCTTCATCTGCACAAAGAGGAAAATACTTGACTTGCAGAGTGACTCTAAGGATAAATCGATACAGTGCAATGTATGTAAAACACCTGCTATATGGTAGGCACTTCATAAATGATGATATACGCAAGCAAAGTACAGTCACAGCAAAGCATGAAATGCATTAGTGGTAACTGATACTGTTTTGTGACAAAGCGATCCTGTGAGACCAAATTAGTTTCTTAGAAAGAACGGCAAGATACAGACAGCAGGTTTGATGTGAAGCTTGGCAGCTGAGGGCAGTTCATTCTGGGAAATGGCTTATGGTTGGGATCAAATCCCTGCCCCAGGTGACATGTTCATCACTGCCCTGGGAAGACCTGATCTGGGGGATCATGGGGGACAGATGGAGAGGGTCTGCATGAGGACCAGACCTCTCAGCCAGTGACGAGCTGCCCTGTAAGGGTGATGACAAAGCACAGCTCCAAGAGAGGTGCGAGGAGCCGCAATGAGTGCGCAGGATATAGCCCTATCTCTGCAGCGGGAAGCTGTGTGCTGGGACACGTGGCCCGGGAGGCAGTCAGGGAGCTTGCAGCCCAGAGAGCAAGCGGACCCCAGTCCAGGTGTGCTGCCGCTGAAGTGGAGGTGGGGAACCAGGCCGGGGAGGAATGGTCTCAAAGAAGGGCTCCTCCTATCCTGACTCCAGTTGCTTCTGCATCAGAACAGTTTTCTGGGAGAGGGACCCAAGAGGTGATGAGGGCAGAACCCAAGTGATAAGGGAGATGTTTTCCACACAGAAAAGCCTCTATTCAGCAGGGAACTCAGGTCACATGTCAGAGAATAAACATGAATGAAACTTTAAAAACACGGGGCTGGAAGCTGACATTACAGCTATGCCGACCAGCAGCTCACTGAGAATAAAGCCCTCCTTCGTGTAGAAAGTTAATGGTGTCTATCACCCTCTTGGAAACCCAGCCTGGGGAGAGGAGAGGGACTGGGGACAGGTACCAGACACTGCGTGAAAAGGTAACGGTGTGTGATGGGGTTCGATTGGCCCTTTCTCCCCTATGAGGATGTGTGCGTCCACAGGAGAAATCCCCACGTATGCTCCCACCTCTACTCCCATAGGAAATGAAAGCCTATGGTCGCACGTGGCGCTTGTTGGTCTGATGAAGTGGTTTTCAACTGGGGCCGATTTTGTCCTCCCAGGGGACGTCTGGCAATGTCCGGGGACACTTTTGGTTGTCACATTTTTTTGGGGGGGGTATGCTACTGGCATCTAATGGGTAGATGTCAGGGATCCCGCTAACTACCTTACAGAGCACAGAATGGCCCCCACAGCAGAGCTACCCAGACCCTAGTGTCAGTAGTGCTGGCGTTGAGCAAGCCTGGTCTGATGCGATGCGGAGGTTCTTTGTCAATGGAAGCGGCTTGTTCCTCTCACCTGTCATCTCAGTGTGGGGTAGAATGGGGAAGGGTCACAGCTAGTCTGCAATCCCTCTTTGGTGGCCATATACAGAAGAGGGTGTGGTGCAAAGGCAAAAATTGGGGGTGGGGTGGGGATGAGCCCAAAGAGAGACTCAGGTTAATCTCTCAAGGTAGATGGAAGGCCAAGCGCAGAGTTTTTCATTTCAAGTCAACTCTTACTTATTTAAAAACCAATTTCCTGGGCTTCCCTGGTGGCGCAGTGGTTGAGAGTCCACCTGCCGATGCAGGGGAAGCGGGGTCGTGCCCCGGTCCGGGAAGGTCCCACATGCCGTGGAGCGGCTGGGCCCCTGAGCCATGGCCGCTGAGCCTGTGTGTCCGGAGCCTGTGCTCCGCAACGGGAGAGGCCACAACAGTGAGAGGCCCGCGTACCGCAAAAAAAACCCCCAAACAAACCAATTTCCTTAAGCACATAATTGTATGTTTATTTCCCTGAGGAACTCTTGAGGCAGAGGAGACCTGCTGAAATTATGGGGATGGAGGCTGCACACAGGGTTTTAATGGAGTTAGAAAAATTTTTCCTCTCCTTTGAAAGAGGGTTGGGAGAAAGAGAAGGGCAGGTTCCTCTCCTGCAGGGCAGAGGATGTGGGGGGATGGAGTTAAGATAGCAATGGAGGGTCAGACAACGTGAGGAACGGTTGTGTGACCCCAGCGGGTTGGGATCAGAGACAGAACTCCGGGGTACAGCTTCAAGCCTGCCTCTTCTCTCCCCGCATCCTGGTAATTGGAGGGAAGGGATCCAGGAAGTGGGCTGTTCATACCCTTCCTGACCCACCACCTTCGCGTGTACACACAAACACACACACACACACACACACACACACACACACACACACATACACATCAAAATACTCCTCTGGAAGATGCTCTGGTTTGCATCAGGAAACAGAATGGGTCATGCTGTTGTGGGAGGAGTGGGTGGGAGGGCAGGGCAGAGGGGACTTTGATGAGCAGAGGGTAAGGGCTTCAGCGCTTCCCCTCTTCTGCTACTTCTCACTCCTCTGTTTTAGCCTGAATGCTTGGAACTGTAGGTTCTTCTCTTTGAGAGATGTCCTCACCTGGGTAAACTGGGTGGGGACCAAGGGAACAGAATGAAGGAACTGATTATCCAGATTCGACACACAGAGGAAAGGAGGCGGGGGCGGCGAGGGCACTTTACAGTCTTTCTCTCGCTGCTAGATTGGCAAGACTCTGGCTCATACTCCTTTTGTCTAAGAGGGTCGGAGGGGGGTTGAGTTGGGTGGGCGACAGAGGAAGGAAGATGCAGTGAGGAGTGGGTGGCCTGGAGCTGGTGGTGGCCTGGGCTACAAAGGCTGGGGTCTGCAGGGGGACCCTTGCCTCCTCCCTCCATGTCTTCATTGGATGTGGAATGCATGTCTGCCATGGTACCTATTCTATGTGGTTGGACTCTGTCGGGCTCCCCGCCTCCAGAAGGCTGTGAATCATGTCCCCTTCAGCTGGAGGGCCTCTGCATCTAACAAAGCCTGGTATACAGGCACTCAGTACACATTTCATGATGAATTCCTACCTTATCCATCCTGGCCTGCCATTACAGAAGAGCGGACAGGAATTCGGGCAGGAGTTATAGCAAAAAGAGTCCACCTGGCTAGTCTATCCCATTCATCCTATCTCTCGAAGCTGCAGGTGTGGTGGTGGTGCTGGTAGCATGGCATCCAATGGGGAAGTGAAGGTAACATCTGAGAAACATGGCCAAGGTTCGAAGCCCTGAATGTCTTCATTTAATCATCAAATATCCTCTGCATACCTGCCCAGAGAGGCTGGGTTCTGGCATTCCTCAGCCTCATGCTGTGGGGCAGCATAATGGGCTGGAGGTCACAGGTGAGCGGAGCAGCCTGAGGCTGGGGAAAGGCACCCAGCCCCTGGGAGATGGAGACAGTGATTATCTGGGAGCACAGCATCCAGGCCTTCTCTGTCGTAAGAGGGCTAAAGGGATGACACACGTGGGGCATGCGGGCCTGGACTGAGGGGCTGTGTCCACAGGGGCCCTCCTGGCCTGCGAGCATCAGAGACCTTGGGCTGCCAGGGATTTGTTTCCTTTTCATTGACCAGCTCCCCAGAAGACACATCAAGTATTATTAGAGATAGATACATAAGAGTTTCAGCAACTTTAAAAGGCTGAAAATGTGTGCTGTAGTCCTAGCCCATACTTCCACTTCCCGGAAGTGTAACCTTGCGCCTTCCTGAGCCTTGGCCGCCTCATCCAAAGAAGGGATGGCCCTTCTGCCTTCCCTTTATTATGGGGCTATTGTGAGGCGCAAAAAAAGTCACAAAGTGTAGGAGCACTTTGTAAACTTAAAGTGCTATGCAATGTGAGCTGGTTCTTTATTTATTCAAGGCAGTGGCAGAGGGACACCCCACATTGGTGCTGCTCCAGCCATCCTCCTACCAGGACCTGCCTGCAGGGAAGGGCTACATCTGTCTTTTGACCGCTGGAGGGCTTAGCACTTTGAGTTCACTTCCGCATCTCTGGCCCCATCTAATACACAGGTCAGGGCCGCGGGGGGCCTGGCAGAAGAGTGCTGAGGTCCCTTATTTCCTTCGCTGGTAGAACTGGAAGACTGCCTTCTCTTGCTCATACGTCTCGATGGAGCCGGGTCGAAGGCGCCGGATCTCAGCGATGGCGTCCCCTGCAGCCAGGCCCCGCTCCTTCACCAGGTAACAAGCCAGCATGGTACCCGTGCGGCCAAAGCCCAGGGCACAGTGCACTCCCACCGCCTGCGAAGGGGGAGCTGGGTGGGGAGGAGCTCAACGCCCTCCCAACACTCTCCTGACCCTCACTTGTAAAATACAACCAGGTTTTAAAGATGTAGGACAATGAAGAATATAAATATCTGGTTAAGAATTTATTTTATATTGCTTATATGTTGAAATGATATTTTGGAGTTACTGGGTTAAATTATATTATCAAGATGAATTTCTCCTGCTTCTTGTTTACCTTTTTAAAATGTAGCTCCATTACATTTGGACAGAACCTTGCTCTGGAGACTGCTCAGTACCCCCTGACTTCAACCCCCATCTCTCCCAAGTATGTTCACCCTTTCTCCTTCTCAACCCACAACATCAGCTGGTTCTTCGTTGCCTTTCCTCGAGCCCAATTCACAGTGCTGGGCCCTCTTCATACTCCTCCCCCTTGCCCCCCCCCGCCCCGCCCTCCTCCGCCCCCCTCCCCCCGCCTCCGCCCCGCTTTGGCTTTCTGTTCTGGTTGAGATGGTCTCCTGGCCCCACCCTCTTCCTCCAGTCTTTCTCCCGGAACCCAGCTAAGTTATTCCTGGCCCCGCCCTCCCCAGCTCCGCGTGTCCCCGCTGACCCCTCCCAAGTCCCTCCCTCCCGGCGCTAACCCCGCCCTCTGACCTCTCCCCTGGCGTTGGCCTCGTCGACAATCTTCACGAAGCGGTCTATCTGCTCTGGGCCCGGCGAGCAGAAGTCTGGGATGCGCAGTCGGTGCAGGGTGAGGCCGGGGCAGCTGTCGCTGTGCGGGGGCCCGCGCTCCGTCAGTGACACCAGGTGCCGCACACCCTGGTCCAGCAGGAACTGGTAGTGGGCGGGGAGCCGGGGCAGGGCCAGCCCCGCCAGCCGGCCGGGGAGCACCCATGAGAAGTTGGGGGGCTGCACGCCCATGGCTGACGGAGGGCACAGAACAGCGGGTCACCGGGGGCGAGGCCGGCCCGTCCCGCTCCGCCCCCGGGCCCGGTAACCTTCCACCTACCTAGCACTGGCGCCTCCTGGAGCCACGTGGTCTTCGGGACATATCCTGGGTGTCGTCCTGCTCCGCCTCAGGGGATTGGCCGAGCCGCCTGGGGGCGGGGCTAGAACACCCAACTCCCGGCTCCCAGTGACCGTCGGAGCGTTCTGGTCCGGCCCCAAGCAGAACACTCGTTGATTGGTTGGATAGTCAATAATGGGCGGGATTACTGCAGCCGTGTGCACGGGGATTGGTGGACCACGCACACAGCCAAGACAGAACACCTAGAAGGAATTAAAAATTCTTTTCTGTGGATGAAGCAACCCCGGGTCGAGCTCTGCTGCTCCCTGGCGGTCGGTGGAAGTTATTGCATCACTGGCCAACTGCCCCTGCTGCCCAAGGGCCTGGCCTTAACTTTCTTCACAATGGGTGCCCAGGGGTTTAAGAGATGGCAAATCTACATACGCCTTGGAGGAGGAATCTTCTCTACAATAACTCTAAGTCATTATCAGTGACTTTTTGAACTCGTCCAGTAAGTGGGAATCGCCACTGTACAGGGGACTATTCTTGTTTTTCCACTGCTGAAATTATTAAAAAAAACCCAGTGTTTCTGCCATCTGGTGCCCTGAAATCGTATCCGGGAGAGTAATAATGTAATAATAATAACAACAACAAAAGCACCACCACCAACAACAATATAAGAATTAACAAATTGAGCATTTACTATGTGCCAGGTATTTTTCAAACTGATTTAATTGCCACAATAATCTTACGAGGTGGGTAATCTATTTAACTATCTTACAGATGAGAAAACTGAAGCTCTGGAGAGGTTCAGGAACTTGACCAAGAGATGACTGATGGCGGGGGGTTTGAAACCAAGCAGCCTGGCTCCAGAATCTTTAACAAAACGGTATTGTATTCTAAAGTTAAATAGAAGGTTACTGCCTCTTTACCTAGCCATCCTCATGTCCCTCAGCTGGGTTAAACAGTTGCAGGATTTGTTAATTTTTCTTCATATTTCCTGATTCTCAGGTTCTGTGAGTCACCCTTCCCTGGGGAGGCTAGAATTTCTCTGTGTCATTCATAGCAGGTGGGGAACTAGATCTGAATACAGTGTCTTAACTGTGATCTGACTGGTTCATATCCTCATTTGAACAATGTGCTTCTAGTGATCAGACTAATTATAATTATGAAAATAGTTAACCCTTATTGAATTTGCTTATGTACCAGGCCCTGTGCCAGGTGCTTTCTGGAAGAGCCACATTGGGAAGGTATTTTTATATCTCTTTTGCACATGCGTAATCTGAGACTTAAAGAAGTTGGTTAACTTAGCCAAGCACACATAGCTAGTAAGTAGCTGGGCTGGTTGAGCCAAGGTCTCTCTCATTCCAAGCCCAGGGTACCTAGTCATGAAGATGTACTTCCCTCCTTCTGTTCCCATCTACCCCTGACACACACATTTGGTTCCAGCAAAATGAAGAGGAATTTTTCTTCCTCCAAAGATCAAAGCCTGCTCTGACCCTGTGGAAAATGCACTTACCGTTTACCCAGGCAACTCTGAAGCATCGCCTCTGCCTACTCTCCCCAAGTTCCAGGAGCTGCCAAATCTGCCCTTTCCCTTTCTTCTGTATAATCACAGCCCTGATTAAGCCCTTCCTGTCTGCACTCCCATTTCCCACACAACTCCCTATGACTCTTTCTAGCCCATCCCAATTTATTCCTATGGTGCCCTTCAGCCACCAGTCACCCCTTCTCCCCTCCCTGTGACTCCTCTCAATCCCTTGCTCAGGATTTCTGGCTGCACTGCCTCTGGAGACAAGACTCCAGCACTTGCTCCTTTCAGGTTGAACTTTTCTCAGTCCCTTTTCCTTGCTGTCCTTTCTTTGCTCCCTCACTCATAAGGGGAAAACTTCCCACATCTCTCTCCACTACCCTATGCCCCTTCCTTGCCTCCTTGAGATCCAGCTCAAAGCCCATCTTCTTCAGAAAGAAGACATTTCGCGGGGGGAGACAGATTCCCGTGTGGGTCTCTGCAGGGGTTGAAGTGCATCCATCAACCCACCTGGGCTTCCTTTGTAGGAATTCCTCCCTCTTTACTGCTCTGCCTCTGGCTTCCAACAGGCCCCAGGTGAAGGGGTCCCTGCCTTGGTCTGTGTCCCATTGTAAAGAATATTATTTAATTTTCTGTCTTGGGCCCAGGGGGCCTCACATTGAAAGAAAAACTCCTTTCTGATGGTTTCCTGGCTAGGATCCCGGCAACTAAACAATGTCAGATCCCCGCACGTAGCCCCCAACCTCATGTAATACTGAGCTTCTTTCCCTTTCTCTTCTGTGTTACCTGACCTTCAGTAAGATTTAATCTCCATACTCCCATCTCATTTTATATAAATATGTACTCCTAGTATAGCAGTTAGTTTATTGGATTGGGGTTATCTGTGTCAGAGCCAAGAAGGCATCATTCCATCTTCAGATTTCACACATCTAATACAGAGCCTGATACCCAGTGCTCAAAATTGTTAAATGAATGAAAAAATAAGTAGAATGCATAGGCCAGACTGTGAAGGTACATTTCTGGGAGTGTAGGCGAGTCTCCAGGACTATGTGACAATGTGTGTTTATGTGTCTTTTTTTTTTTTTTTCCACCAGCAAGGTGAGTTTACTCAGGAATAGTAGAGAATTACAATTCGGGACAAGCAAACTATGACAAACCATAAACAGGTTCTGGGAACAGAGGAGAGGGGCTTGCTTTTATAGAGGAAAGGAAGAATTGAGGAGGGCTGTGATGGTTCTTCATTGGCTGCAGCCGGTGGCAGCTTGTTGTTGATGGGCCAGAAGGAAATCTTTCTTCCTTCTGGGGTGTTTGTGTGTCTTTTTTTTTTTTTTTTTTTTTTTGCGGTACGCAGGCCTCTCACTGTTGTGGCCTCTCCCGCTGCGGAGCACAGGCTCCGGACGCGCAGGCTCAGCGGCCATGGCTCACGGGCCCAGCCGCTCCGCGGCATGTGGGATCTTCCCGGACCAGGGCATGAACCCGTGTCCCCTACATCGACAGGCGGACTCTCAACCACTGCGCCACCAGGGAAGCCCTGTGTGTCTTTTTAATTGCATGAGTTTGAGGACTATTTGAGTGCGGTGTAGCACCTTCTTGAGATGTACTTTTTACATGTGTGTGCTTTTAAGGAGAGAATGACTGTGTCAGTATGATCCTGGCTAAGTCTAATTACTGTTTTGTAAAAAGGGAAAAATAAGCCTTGCTCTTTGCAGAGCCCTGCTCCTGTTGCGTGCATGTGTTTGATCTTGTGTGTTTGTAAGTGTGTTGAGGGAGATATTTTCCTGGAGAACAATCTGTTGACACTGGCAGTGGGCTGAGTGATAAGCTTAACTTCCCTGACTTCAAGGAATTTACAACATGATGGGGGGGATTTAGACTCACAAGTAATTGTTCTCATAACAGATAATAAAGTACTAAATTACTCATCAAAGACAATCAGATCATATATATTGAAAAGTTAATTGTGCAGTAAACATAATAAGCACAAGAGAAGTCAGTGGGGGAAAGATAAGCTTGGGTTGGAACCACCGGAAAAGTCTTATGAGGACAGCGGTCTTCGTTCCCTTTTGTTCTCGGCCCATATTGTGAAATACTGGAAATAACATTATTTGGAAGCTCAACAGGACAGTTTTAGAGCATCCTAGCTCCCCCTTCCCCAGCTGATAAGACTGTTTTGACCTAATTCTCTTTGATGTTGAGGCCCCCAGTTCCTTGAGGGCTTGATGCTAGTGGCAGTTGGAGGTGAAACCAGAGACAGAGATTCCTTTCTCCAGGTAGGTCCCTGTGTCCCACCAAGGCAGAGAATTGCTTGGGTTTGGGTTCCTGTGGCCCTTGGACTGTAGTCAGAGCTCTCAGTGTCTTAAATGTTAGGATCTTTTGTCTAAACACATTTCACACCTGGGACCCAATGATCTGGAAATTGGGTTACAGAAGGGATGGTGTGGTAGCCAACCTCAAAGACCATCTCATGTCTTTTCCACATTGATAGGCCTGGCTTGTGTAACAAGTAGAATATTGTGGACATGAAAGATGTGTGACTTCTTAGGTTAACTCACAAAAGACAGTATGGTTTTGACTTGCCCTTTTGTGGGAGAAGCCAGCTGCCATATTAGGAGGACACTCAAGGAGTCTAATGAGAGATCCGTGTGGGGAGGCTTCATACCAGCATCACGTACGAGAACTTGCTATTTTGGAAGTGGATCCTCTGGCGCCATCAAGACCTTAGATGACCTGCCCAACATCTTGACAATAACCTCACAGGTTCCCTGAGCCAGAATCACCCAGCTAGTCCTCCCTTGAATTTCTTACCCACGGAAACTATGAGATAATAAATATTGATTATTTTAAGCCATCAAATTTAGGGGGAATTTCTCATGCAGCAAATAGGAAACCAATACAGATGGGAATATTCAGATAAAAGGAAAGAAGAGAAATAATTTCTAATAAACTTAAGAAGCGAAATAAAATCAAGTTTATTTTTCAAAGAAAAAGTTAGACTATAACCAGTTGTAGTCTAAGTGTGCGTGTGTGTTTTTGGGGGATAGGGTGTTGAGATAGGTCAGTGCAAATTTTCCACATCTGGAGAACCATGCTGTGTAGAGGAACCAAGCAGAATAGTTTGGGTGTGGGTTTTGGGTGTTAGTGGTGTGGGAGGTATGGGGTTTTATGTGGTATCTGTGTAGTTAGGGACGATATACAAATTATTTAATAACTGGCCATGGCACAGGAGGCAAGCAACCAGAATGGACCCTCTACCAATCAGCACCATTGCCTACAAACAAATGGTGATGCTATCCTACTGTCTACTGGATGCACATTGGTGGCAAGTGTAGAGGCTTTGACATGATCTGGGGTGTGGTCAGGTTCCCTTGGACATTTTAATATAGGTCTTTCCACAAGGTGGCACTGACAGCCTGATAGCTTTTCCTTGTTTCACTCGCGTTCTCTCTCTTTTTTTTTTTTGTATTTGTGATTTGTATACTGTTACAGAACATACCATGACTGATTGCTCACAATTTACTAGTTGATTTCTTGTACTTCTGACAATTCTATCACCTTCATGGCACTTAATATTACGTTTTTTCTTTAGACCATTCCAGGGGCACATTGAGACTTCCCGTTGGGATGTTAGGGGGTGGTGCCTTATACTGGAAGCTATGATTAGGGGAGCTGGAGCTGGAGATGGACTTGGGGGCTTTGGTTTCAGTTAGGTAAGAGACACCTTTGCGATGAGAACAATTTTGGTGAACTATCTCGCTTCTAACATTCATGCTGCTACAAACTTTGCTTTGCCTTGGACCCGAAAGGGAGAAATTACTGAAAATCTTGGCATTGCAATTTTCACTGCATAATTGTAAAAATTGGAAAGGACCTCAGAGATCTTCGGGTTTAACCTCTCCATTTCTGGGTGAGGAAACTCACCTCATTGAGTTACTCAGTTGGTCCAGACTAAGACTCAATCCACACTATCAGATATCACTGGGTCACTGCACTGTGTGACCTGGACCAAGTTACTTTAAATTTCTAAGTCTCTGTTTCAGATGTCTATAATGATATAGATTATTAAGGATTATTGATAGGGTTAAATAAGCTAGGAATATTGTAAAGTGCGTAGCAAAGTGTTGGCACGTAATTGGTGCTCACAAATGGAAGCTACTTCTGCTATCACCATCATCATAGGATGATTTAGAGCCAGATGGGAACAAATGAAGAAATTACACTTATGTTGATATATCTCTAATGTGAAGTATTATCATAGGATGCTGTGGTTAGTGGAATTTTTTTTTTTTAGGAGTTCTCCCTTTGAATTTTCTTTTTCACATCTTTATTGGAGTATAATTGCTTTACAGTGGTGTGTTAGTTTCTGCTGTACAACAAAGTGAACCAGCTATATGTATACATGTATCCCCATATCCCCTCCCTCTTGAGCCTCCCTCCCACCCTCCCTATCCCACCCCTGTAGGTCGTCACAAAGTAACAAGCTGATCTCCCTGTGCTATGCAGCCGCTTCCCACTAGCCATCCATTTTACATTTGGTAGTGTGTATATGTCAATCCTACTCTCTCACTTCATCCCAGCTTCCCCTTCCCCTCCTGTGTCCTCAAGTCCATTCTCTACATCTGCGTCTTTATTCCTGCCCTGCCACTAGGTTCATCAGTACCGTTTTCTTAGATTCCACATATGTGCATTAGTATATGGTATTTGTTTTTCTCTTTCTGACTTACTTCATTCTTAGTGGAATTCTAAGATGGGCCCAAATGACCTATACCCTTCGATGAGGGGCTGTATACCCTTTGATGAGGGGCTATCTCTTCCATGATTATGTCATGTTTCACGGCAAAAGGGGGCCACTCAGTAAGGTGGCCCTGGGAGTAGAGAGTGATTCCCAGTTGACAGCTACTAAGAAAGTAGAAGCTTCAGTCCTACAACTGCAAAGAAGTGAATTCTGCCAAATGAATGAGCTTGGAGGAGGACCTGGGGCCTCCGATGAGAGTTGCAGCCTAGGTGGCATCTTCATTTCAGCCTGATGAGACCCTGAGCAGAGGATCCGGCTAACCTGTAACTGGACTTCTGACCTACAGAACTGTGAGATAATAAATGGGTATTTTTGTAGCCACTAAGTTTGTGGCAATTGGTTACACAGTAATACACAGTAACAAAAAACTAATACAGATGCCTTATTTACTTGCTTTATTTTCTTATTTTTAATATGCTGGTTGCAATACTAGAGCTTTGAGCTTTCTAAAAGGCGGTCTTATTTCTTGTCTCTTTTCCCCTTTAAGTCTTCCAGTCTTCAAAACTCTAGACCACACAGGTCCGTTTTCCAGGGCAGATGTAACAAATACAGTGAATCAATGGAGTGCAGGAATTGTCACTATCTCATTCCCTCTAGGTACCTCCCCAACCTCCTGGCTTATCCTCAACCACCTTCAGACCAGTGCTTCTCAAAGTGTGGTCCACAGTTGAGGGGCATCACATCACCTGGGAGCTTGTGAGAAATGCAGAATCTCAGACCCCATCCCAGACCTGTGGGATCCCGGGTGGTTCACATGCACACCTATGCCTGAGAAGTCCTGCTGTAAAAACTTTGTCCTGCAGCTCTGTTTTCCCTTTGCTGGACAGTCATTGGAAGCGCTGAAAACACAGCCTGGTCACAGGAGGTGGTGCCTGATATCTCCAGGTGTCTTTGGCTGAGCAGGGCTGTAGGCAGAGAAGCACAGTGAGAAGCCTCAAAGAGACCTAACTGGCCTGGGTAAACGCCTGAGGTCAATTACAAACACCCGACTGTCCCTGGTTGGAATAAGCTACTGCTTTACCTACTGGTCAGGAAGCTATCCAAGAAAAATATGCTTACATGTACGTTGTGAATTTCCTGTTTTTGTTCCAAGGAAGGGCTTGGCTCCCAGATTTCCTTTCTGGAGGAACTCTTGAACCATCACTTTCCACTCTCTCCACCTTTAAGTACGTTCCAACCATAACTGAAATTACCTGATTTATCATCCTTCAACTTAAGTGTGCCAGCCTCCCTCCAGTTTTGGGAAGAGGAGAAGGAACCATTGGACCACCTCCCGTCACATCCCCTCAACCCCCCAACAGAAATTCCTCCCACCCAGATCCCATCCTTCTGCAGTCTCCTTAGGACCCATCACCTCTATGGCTCTGCGGACTGGCCCCCATTATTCCTGCCTTTACACATTTCCCCTCTGTGCAGCTACGATGCCTTTCACAGAACACAGACCTTTCTTTCTCAGCTCTTCCTTATTGCCTTCAAGAAAAAAAAAAAAACCCGACATTTGTAGACTGGCATAAAAAGCCCTCCAGGATGAGGCCTCTTGCTTCTTTCTTCAGCCTCATCTTACCTCATTCCTCTGCAACAATGTGTGTCTCCATCACACAAAGCAAAGAGCAGAGCCCTCTCTCATGCCTTTGCACGTGCTGTTCCCTTTACCTGTCCTGTTCTTACCTTTACCCTGCAGCAGCTCCTCACCTCCCTCAAGATTAAGTTTGGAACACAGCACTCTCTCTAGGAAGCCTTTCCTGTGCCCTTACAATTTATGTTTTGTATCGTGCTTCTGTAGCATCTCTATGAAAACATTTATTACATCATATATTGAAAATATTTGAAAGCATTTATTGATTTATTATACAAATATCATATTTTTATTTTAAAATCGTTAACATATATACACACAAAAAGAAAAAAATGATTACCTATTACCTATTTATATTAGTGTTCAAAGAAGACACTCTGTGTTTTTCAAGTATGAAGGGAAGTGATATAAGAAATTAGAGGCTTACACACCTGTTAGATGGACTGTTGTAGCAAGGGTCCCAGGGGATTTTAGCCTATGATATCTAAGTGACAGACTCTCAAAGACCTTGCCTGGAAGCCACTCCACTGTAAAGCTGAAGAACTTCTGGAAAATTCCCACCAATTCTCTCAGTCTGCAGCACTAATGTGGGGAATCCCAAGGCTCTTTTGAACCTCTCATCTGCTTATGCATTTGTTATCTCTGGAAAAGAATGGCTTCTCTGTTTTGGAAATATTGTTCCCAGCATCTCCTCTGTGGTACAGAGGTCTTAATAATGAGGGACATTGATGCTAAGTTTACAACAGACAATTCACCTAAAGATAACTACATTTTGGTGCACCACCTTTCATACATATTTTGTGTGTGTGTGTGTGTGTAAGTGAATAATATACATATAAAACTCTCTCTTTACTATGCGCTCTCTATATCTATATACATTTCTCCCCTCAGGCTCCTTGAAGCTCCTCGTTTCTCTACTTTTTAGAACAAGGATTCCCAGCACTGGTTTGATGACACCCTGGAGTGTCTTCATTTATCTCAGGGGGTGCCTTGAAATTCACAAAACAAGATTAATTTAAATTCATCTTCATTTAAAAAAGTAAACCGACATTACATAGTAATTACAGGTACAAGTGTGTGTGTTGAAATCAAACTAATAAATGCTTGCCTTAGAGAGACATCAAGAAGATGGGGGTGGGGTTGGAAGGCACCAGAAAGGTGGTTTAGTTAGACTGTTTCTAAAACATCCCCTCTAATTACTTCCAGGTTGGTATTTCCCCCAAATTAATCATGTTTCTCAAATTGGAAGTCAGGGCTAAGGGGGCCGAAAGCTCCTCGTATGCAGGTCTATATTCTGTGCCTACCATGGAACTTGGCATGTGTTAGATCCTCAGGAAACAGATTTTGATTGACTGTGTGTCATCAGGACATAGTGTTGGAGGCTGAGGAGGGTACATGTCTCATGAGAGTTCCAGCTCTGTGGGATTGGAGCCCGTGAGGTATCTTCAGAGATAGTGGTATGGGTACCAATCCCATTCAAGTTCCAGGAGAATGTAGATGCCCAGACAGTCAAGGATAAAAGAACCTAGGCTGAGATTCACTGGCCTTATATGACTGGCCAGAGGCTTCTATAATTGCCTTTCTGTTAACAGCTTGTGCAAATCATCAGAAAGATAGATCAACTAACATCATACATGTATAAATGTCAGTGACTTGGTTCTGAAGGTACAGTCCCAAGGTCCTAGATACAGGAAGGAATTCTGAGCTCTGCATGAGACCAGATTCTTTGAAGCAATAGAGTTGATGGTGGGTTCAAATCCCGACTCAGCCATTTAAAGCTATATAACCCCGAATAAATTGCCTTACACCTCAGTGCCCTCCTCTATAAAGAGATAGTCATAACACCTACCTCATAGGGTTGTGAGGATTACATGAGTTAATCCATGTAAAGTGCTTTGAACAATGCTTGGCACAGTGAGAGATCAGTAAACGCTGGCTCTTGTCATCATCATCACAGTAGGCTCTATGTGCTTATCAGGACTAATTGGTAGTAGGTGTTTCAACTGGAGACTAAAAAGGATATCCATTCCTCTCTGCCCTCAGCTTGGAATGCTTTACTGACCCCATCTGGTCCCAAAGAATAGGCTCAAGAATTCCTCCCGCCGTGCCCTAGATTGGGGTAGGAACATCATTTGCAGTGCTAGGACTGGAAACTTAGGCAGAGGGTTAAATAGTGTAACAAGCCAGCAAGCAAACAAATGAAACAGAACAGAAAACCACCACATGCAAATAAAAGTCTCAGTGCATCATCACACCGTTGTGGCCTCTCCTTTTGTGGAGCACAGGCTCCGGACACACAGGCTCAGCGGCCATGGCTCACGGGCCCAGCCGCTCCACAGCATGTGGGATCTTCCCGGACCGGGGCACGAACCCGTGTTCCCTGCATCGGCAGGCGGACTCTCAACCACTGCGCCACCAGGGAAGCCCTACCCACTACTATTGATGAAAAACCCCAACCTCTTCTGGAGAAAATGATTGATGGGAAGAGAACTTTTGAGGCCATTAAAACACGTTCCTGATTCTCTTTATTTTAGTAAAAAACTCAATATACCTGTATCCCCCCAGATGAGAAACACAAATCAAGTTTCATGTCTGATCTAAGCAAAATTCAAATACTGGGTTTGAAATGCCAGTACTTCTATTCAATTCCTTTTCTCTTGTGCAAACACCGAGGAATATACACTACGTGATTATTCTGATGTTCACACAGTTGTTTGGGATCAGAAAATTTTCAAATACATATATAATTTATTTCTGGGATTACTTATGACCATAATAGAGACAAGATTAATGAGTGAACGTTATTTATTTGAAATTCATGACACTCTAAAGACTATCTTTGGGCAGAAATTTATTTGATTCACAAGAATGTGGAAAGATGGTGGGAAGAAATTTCTTTTAGTGGTTAGCTTTGTTTTATAGTATTTTGATCTCCAAGGATATACCAGTCTTAGCCTTTCTGGTCCTTTTGTTTCCAAAACTCTGTGCCTCTTCAATTCAGTTAAACAAATATATACCAGATATGCCTAGGTAAACAAAATATATTGGGCTGTACACTTGAATGAAGATACAGACCTACCAGTGTCCACACCCTTATACATTCTTCTATCGCATTGACATTGGGCTCAGCCACGTGACTTGCTTTGGCCAAGGGACATAAACAAATGTGATGGAGGCAGAGATCTGATAAGCACTTGCACAGTGAGGCTTGTCCTCCTAGAACCCTGAGACCACCATGCAATGAAGAAGCCCAGAATTAAATACTATGTAGTAGGAGAGGCCAGTTAAGTCCAGTAACCAAGGGCAACCCTCCCAGCTGAATGCAGTTGCATCAGTGACCCAAGACATGACCAGCGGAAGAACGATCCAGCTAACATGGAATAGTGATAATCATGAGGTCAGTAAGTTTTGGAAGAGTTTTGCTACAGAGATGGAAAACTGATACGAAAATTGATACGCAGAAGTGGCACGTTGCTGTATTAAAAACCTAAACTATGTAGCATTGGCTTTGGGACTGAGGGTCTGGCAGAGGTTTTAAGGACAGCAAGTAGAGTGCTGGTGGAGACTGGAAGACCTGAGAGGAAACTGTTCCTGGAGGCTGATAAAGTGCACCGCATAGTATATAATAGTGACACAACTGGCAACACTGTCACCTCCAGTAATTGGAAGACAGAAAATGTACTTAATCAAGTTGTGGATGTGGCTTAAGATTTCCACTTAGAATGCTGAGGGGGTCAATTAACTTTTTAAAAGTTATATATAATAGAATATGAGGAGAGAGAAACTAAAGAAAGAACTGCTCCATTTGTAAGAAGAATTTAAAGTACGTATGGAGGGTCCAGGATATGCTGAGCTGGGAAATGAAACCATTTCACATTTCCAGTCTCTTCAACCTGCAAAAAATTCTCAAAGCAAGAAATGACCTCAGGATACAGATCAAGTCAGGAGTGTGGCTGTAAGACTCTGTGAAGACCACAGTAAGATTTTAAATGGTGTCTACCAGACTCTCTTAGCTAGATAAAAGGGCTTCTAGGAATCTTAAGGGCATTTTTCCCATAGCACTTTGACATGCTGACCAAAGTAGAGGCTCATCTTAAAAATAATTGTTAGTGTAGCTTTTGTCTAATGAAATGAACTATAACCTGGTGTGTGGGAAGTCCACAAAGTTTATAAGAGAACTGGGCCAGTTTAGACCAAAGCATGCAGGAAGCAAGCTGAGAAAGTTACTCAGCTGCAAACAAAGGCTATTTCTTATTGAAAAAGAAGACCGTTTCAGAGGGCAGAGTTAACCACTTCCAGTGAATAGAACTAGACTCTAGCAAAGAACCATTTCCCATACTCAGAGTAGGAGGCTCTGCAACATTTGTCTGGCTGGATTTCAGAATTGCTATGGACCAGTGGCTGCTATGTGGCTCCCTGTTCCTCCCCCTTATAAATGGGAGTGCCTATTGGGTATTCCATTCTCACAGCTGTATGCTGGGTATGTGTAGAGCAGATAAGTTGTTTTTTCTGTCCATGAGTCCCTGAATGGTGAGAAACCACACCTGAGAAGCTGCATGAGGAATTGCCCTTGAGGAGCCTCAACCACATCTGGACCTGAGCCAGATCAGGAGATCCTGGACTTGTAGTTTGATGCCATGATTGGATGGGCTCTTGATAGTTTCCAATAAGAGGAATGTGAATCACTAGGGCCAAGGAGAAGACTGTGGTACCTCGTTATAGTAATAACCCTCAATATATTATGTCCTATGGTATCCATGCCCCTGGGTATACAATGACTCTATGCTTGGCCATAAGACTTGCTTTGGTCAATGGGACATCAGCACATGTGATGCAAGTAAGGCTTGAAAAGTGCTTTTGCACTGGGCCTTGTCCTGTTGGAAGCTGCCCTGAGATCACCATGCTGTGAAGAAGTCTGATGAAAGACCACATGGAGAGAGTGGCCCTGTCGCCTCGAATTGTCCCAATTTAACCCTGTACCCAGTCAATCCATCAGCTAAATGTGGCTTCATCAGTGGGTCCAGGCAAGACCAATAAAGAATGGTCCCAATATTCACAGAATCATGTGATATAATAAATTGTTGTTTTAAGCCACTAATTTTGGGATGTGTTTTTTTTTGGGTTTTTTTTTGCGGTACACGGGCCTCCCACTCTTGTGGCCTCTCTTGTTGCGGAGCACAGGCTCTGGATGCGCAGATTCAGTGGCCATGGCTCACGGGCCCAGCCACTCCGCGGCATGTGGGATCTTGCCAGACCGGGGCACGAACCCGTGTCCCCTGCATCGGCAGGTGGACTCTCAACCACTACGCCACCAGGGAAGCCCCAAGGGATGGTTTATTATGCAGCAATAGATGGCCAGTACAGGTGTCTGTTACTAAGCACCCAGTTATATCTAGTAAATTGTAGAAAAGGAGGGTGACATTGTGTTACATGGATTTCTGAAAGTCGTTGATGCTCTCTCGATAGCTTTGTGTACAAGTTGAAGAACTGATGATGGAATGAAGATAATGTGTTATAGGTATGTAACACATTATCTTCTCACCTGCATGTAAAGATGCTGAATAATGGATGAAGTCCTTGATGAACATGTGGTAGAATAGAGAAATGAGAATGGGTTCTGAAACAGGGAGAGTTGGTGCAATTGTGGTTCTAAAACTGAACTTTGGGCAAGTTCCCTAACTTCTCAGAGTCTTTGTTTCTGTACCTGTGAAATAGGATTATATTGTCTATTTTATGCTATTACTATCAGGATTAACTGAGATAATATGTATAAAAATATGCTATGCAATGCCTGGCACATGGTAGGTGTTCATTATATGTTGATTCCTTTCTACTTGAGTTCACTCTGTTCACCATGCAGCATTTCACTGAGGAATTCACTGGGACCTTGGCCTTGGGATCATGGAACAGAAACTCCAGGGTTAGGAAAACTGGGAAAATTGGGTCTATGATTGCAGGGTTAGGGATCTGTAAGGCAACTCCAATGATAGGACAGATCTGAATTGATCTGTCTTCAGGGTTCTTTCATATGTGCTTTCATTGATTTTTGTAACACATTGTGCACTGGCTCAGTCTTTGGAATACTCTTCCTCTCTCACTTGTCAAAATAATCTGTTCTTACTCCCGTTTCCTAGGGTCCTGCTGAAGTACCTCTTTGTCTTACAAATTGCTCTTAAAATATGAATTCCATCCAGAAGTAGAGTCAGTAACCTGTCTCTGACATAACCCAAGGCATACAAAGGAAGATATGCTTTTTGTGAGAAAATGACGATCTTTCTTTTGGGTCAAGGATGTTGTCAACCCAGGCAAAGGCAATGTTTCATCACTCAGATGGTATGGTCTCAAAAAATGAAGAAGAGAACCCAGTTGGGTGCTACATTTAGGACATTTCTAAAACAAGGTACCAGAGGAACTCCTGGGCAATTGGAAGGGCACCACAACTACTAGTGAGTTGCCTACTTCAGTCTAGTACCCATTTGAACTCTGCTGGCCTCCAGGATAGTTTGTGATAGCAAGAAATGATCACTATGGTACACTGGGAAAAAAAAAAAGGTAGTTAACCTCAAAACATAAAATGGTGGAAGAAGAAAAAAAGGTAGAAGCTCTTTCAGGACAGGGAATGAGAATAGTCCTTAGGTGACTATTCCCTACAGTCCCTTTGAGAAGGGAGTTCATCCATTACAAAGGTCCTCAAAATATTCATGATACACGGGAGACTGGAGGTGGGTGAGTGGATATATTATCAACAACCTATTTCTTCCCATTTTTAATTTTTTTTTTCCTGATCCACTGGCTGATTTTCATGTTGATCTTGGGTTATAAGTCTTTGGTTTCCTTTTGTTGGTTTTGTTTTTGAATTTCCATTTGTTGAGCAACTTTAATGCATCAGATGCTGTGCTAGGTATTTAATATGTATTTTTCTATATGATTGTCCCAACTACCCTACAACGGAGATACTGTTTTCCCTACTTTATAAATGATTTGACTTGGAAAGGTTTGAAAGCAGTTCTGCCTGATTGTGAGGATTTTGTTCACTCACTGCACCATGGTGGTGCTGGGTAGGGCAGCTGCAAGGCCTTTAACTCAAGAATGATTGCACTAATCTTTGGGAGAGCAAGTCTCTTCACCAATTAGATTCTGGTTATACTTCCTCATGTAGTACTTTAATTACAAAGTGTTTTCTGAAGACTTTTCACTACCAGAACTGCTCAAATTCTGCTTTGATTGGGAGCTTATTTGTTTACTCTCATTAATTTTATCTGGTTGAAGTCTTCCTTCCCCTGCTTTTTTTAAAAAAAGACAGTATTTCTCTATCAAATCATAGAGCAATTATTTTGGTGGGCTTTTCGTATAAATGTTGTGCTTGTTTTGTCTTTCATAAATTATAGTTCTGGATGTTTTCTAATATTTTCTATGAAGAACAGGTTGGGCTTAGGTAAAATATTCCATTATTAACCATGCTATCATATGTTGGAAAAATCTGTCAAGAATAGATTTAAGATGGCTTATAGGGCTTCCCTGGTGGTGCAGTGCTTGAGAGTCCGCCTGCTGATGCAGGGGACACAGGTTCGTGCCCTGGTCCAGGAGGATCCCACATGCTGCGGAGCGGCTGGGCCCGTGAGCCATGGCCGCTGAGCCTGCGTGTCCGGAGCCTGTGCTCCGCAATGGAAGAGGCCACAACAGTGAGAGGCCCGTGTACCGCTAAATAAAAAAAAAAAAAAAAAAAAAGAAAAGATGACTTATAAATGTAATTGATCTTGTTTTGGTCTTTGTCCATAAAAACTAGTAATGGACTGGTGTATCAGTCAGGGCTTGTAAGGAAAGAGATGTCCATACAAACTGAATAACTAAAGAGAAGTTAAGAAAGGACCTATATACAAAGGTATGGGCAAGGTTGAGGAAAACCTACAAAGTTTGGTATAGTACCTTGGAAACATTGCAACTCACAAGCCTGAATGATCAAAGGAAGTGAGGGCTTACTGGAATTCGAAGAGTACAGCTATATGGAGAGGGGTGCCTGACATTAGATATAGCCTTTGTTTCGGGAATGAAACCAACCCATGGTGGCCAGGCAGGGAAGAAACTAGGGTGACAGATAAGTCTAACCTTTCTATCTTCTCATCCTCTCATCTCCTGCTAGTGCCTCCCATTGGCTGAACTCCTCTAGAAGTGAGAGGGAAAGGGAGCTTGTTGATGCAGCCCATACAGTTCAGCCTTCTGGCAGCACAGAGCAGTGGGGAGAAGTGTGGAGAGGGGATGGAGAAGGCGAAACAGAAGACATTCAACACAGCTGGGATGCAAGATCTGATAATTAATGTTCATGTTCAACCTGAACTTTCGACCACAGCAAATAGTCATGAGAACAGTCTCCTAACGGATCAGATAATAATTTCAGTCTTTAGAAAATGAGACTGTGTTCTGCTTCTGCTTCCTCCAACCTTTCTTTTTAATTTGTTTCTTAATGATTTGAAACAATTTGTGCATGTTCTAGCTGCATATACCCCTATTATGAAAAGTATAAAAATAACTATTCTCTATGCTGGTGATATAATTTTATTGTCACTAACCAGAAATGGCCTCTCTATCTTACTGGAAAACAGAGTGGCTTGAATTCAACTTTTCTAAATCCCAAATCATCACTTTTGGCAGAGAGTATATTCAATCTAAATGCCTTATATCTAATGTTTGTATATTGCCAGCCAACTTTCTCAGCTACTTAAGGGTCATTTTGCAACCATTTTTCTCCGGTGGTTTCACTAGAAAATTATGCTACTTAAAAGTAGATATTTCTTTACTGATATTTCATTACTGATATTTGTTTCTGGGGCCCAGGAGATTGGCGAAATCTATTTTGAAAATGTTTTCAGATACAAGGTGTATACAGATACAAGGCTATACAAGGTGTAGCATCCATGCCTGTTCAGTAAATTCTGGTTGAATGAAGGAGTGAGGTAATTAACTTTGTAACTTTGATTTTTATCTTTCTTTCCCTCAACTGTTTTTAGGAAACAGTTTTTAGAAACCATCTTGAGAAAAATTTTAGTCTTGCTGGTAGATCCTTCACTGAAAATCCCCACATGGAGGTTGGGGTAGCCAGCTATTTGGGTCTTGGTTAGGAGTCTTTATTTACTTTAAAGGAAGTGAAATATCTCCTGCCCTGATGATTGTTAAGGTGTATGGGACTCTCCTTCACTAGCATTACAGATTTCATGCAGCTCATACTCTTGTCAAATGTTAAAATTTGGACATTTCTGTTGCCAAGTGCCTACCAAGAGCTTAATTAGATGGGTGAGCAGTTCTGATCCACAGCTAAAGAATATACAGTTCTTTCATTATTCTAGATCAACACTGTCCAATAGAACTTTCTGCAATGATGGAAATGTTCTATCATTGTGCTGTACAATGTAATAGTCACTAGCCATGTGTGGCTATTAAAATTTAAAATACGGCTGTCAAGACTGAAGAATGGCATTTAAAATTTTTAATTTAATTTCAATTAATTTAAATTTAAAATCAACTATACTTTGGGAATTCCCTGGCAGTCCACTGGTTAGGACTCTGCATACTTTCACTGCTGAGGGTGTGGGTTCAATCCCTGGTTGGGGAACTAAGTTCCTGCAAACCGCGCGGTGTGTTCAAAATAAATAAAAGAAAATCAACTATACTTCGATTTAAAAAAGTACCCTAAGGGGAGCAACATAAAAGTAAAACTGAAAAAAAAATAAAAGAATTTACAGTGTGCCAGGCTCTGCTCTATCTCAATTAATCCTTATATTAATCCTCTTAAAGAAGTACTACAATCAGCATTTACAAATAATTTGTTTTTCACTAATCATGGCTAAAACTGACAAGAGTAAAATTACACCAAATGTTTTGAGTAACTGATTTCAGAAATGATTTTAACACTTCTTAAACGCTTTGCTGCTCAGTTTTTGCTTTCTTTCTATTTCAACTTCCAGATGTATTTTTTGAGAAAATCAAAAAATTCAAAATAAACTTAATGACTCACTAAAATAACTAAATAATTCAATCAATTTATTTATTTATTTAAATAGCCATTTAGGCCAGGGGCTACCATCTTGGGCAGCACCACTCTACATATTCTAGATTTTATCCCCGGGTCAAGTCTGACTATCCTTTGGCTTTCAAAAGAATAGCATTTATCGAATTACAAATTTCTATTTTGTTATTTATGGTGGTTTTAAAACATGTTTTCATATTCTTGGACATTCCTCCAAGAACATGGATACGAATTACCCTTCCCTTGAATGTGGGCCAGCTTTGGTGACTTGCTTCTGGCAAATAGAATGTGGAAGAACTGATACTACATGACTTTTGAGGCTGGTTTATGATAGGCGATACACCCTGCCTGGCTCTCTCCTTCTCAGCCTGAGCTCCCACATAAGGATTCTGGCTGCTCTCATGCTACCATCCTGAAGTCACATGGAGAGACCACCTACAGATATCTGAAGAGGACCAGCTATTCCAGCCCCCAGCTTAGAGAACTGCGTAGCCGACTCCAGTCAGTCCCCAGTGAGATAGTAATAAATGATCACTATCGTTTTAAGTCACTATCTTGAGGTCGTTGTGCGGCAAGAGATAACTGGAACATTCTTGGTAGGAAACAGTGCAACAGAAAACAGTTCTATTAAACCCCTTACATAACTCATTGTTGGGTTGTTTTGAGGACAAAGTCTACAGCATCAATTTCTCGTGGATTTTTTTTTTCTCGTGGATCTTAATATCAGGAAGAGCTGCACCTTCTTGAACAACTAAAATCTTTTACTTTAATACCTTTTTGCTTTGGTTGCTAGAAACTCAAAGCTGAATTCATTCCCCACCTTTGTAACTAAATAGGACTGTACTTTTGCTTTGGCCCCATCCTACTATTCCCTTACCTTTTTTTTCTTTTTAAAACCCCAATGCAGTCTATATATTATCAAACCACTTCAAAAAAGTGAGTGTTAGTAATGTTGGGCCTTTGCTGAATCAATGTGAGCTACAAGATCATCCAGTAGCTTGATAATGATGGCTGGAAGAGTGCTGGAATTGTGTGACTCTCAAATGGCCTTATTTTCAGGAAGGAAATGAGGCCCTGAGAAGTAAAGTAACTTCTAGCTCTGAGGGATACAGAGCTAGTGAGTAGCAAAATTTCAGCCCAGGTGAAGGTGCATCTTACCGTCCATTCTCCCACATGGCACCCATTGGTCAGATGTTGGTTCTTTACTCTGGGGATGGGATAGTGGTACAAAGATAAGTAAGACATTGCTCAGGGGTTGACTCTCAAGATATGCCTGGTGGGGATAGTACATGTGTTTAAACATAAAGTGATATACATTTGGGGACTTCCCTGGTGGTCCAGTGGTTAGGACTCTGCACTTCCACTGCAGGTGACACAGGTTTGATCTCTGATTGGGGAATTAAGATCCTGCAAGCCATGGTGGTACAGCCAAAATAAATAAATAAATAAAATAAAGTAAAAAAAAACATTTGACCCTTGAACAACTGGGGATTAGGGGTGCAGGCTCTCTGCACAGCAAAAAAATCCACTTATAATTTATAGTCAGCCCTCCACGTACACAATCCCTTATATCCACAGCTCCATATTCATGTATTCCACCAACTGTGGATCGTGTAGTACTGTAGTATTTACTATTGAAAAAAATTCACATACAAGTGGACCCATGCGGTTCAAACCCATGTTGTTCAAGGGTCAACTGCACATCATAAAAGAGGTACAAATTAAACTTTGTAAATGTTCAGAGGAATGAGACATCACTTCCAAGTGGAGGTTCATAGAAGGTGTCACGAAAGAGTGATACTAAGCTAGGCCCGGAGAGACGGATGTGATTCATACGTGCAGACATTGGAGCGAGGATGGGGTGGAAGATGGAGCAGTCTAGCAGCAGTGAGTTCAATGCTGGGAATTCTAGTCTTTGTGGCATTTGGTGGGGAAGATATTTTTGGAAGGGGGCTGTGACACATCTCAAATTATACTATGTGAGTACCTGCTTATTCTTCTGTTTGTGGTACCAGCCCTGTCCAGGGGCATGTGACCTGTACATGTGGATGGTATCAACTCAGGAAGAGAGACTAATGCTGATATAAGTTTCCATGTAGCTGACTGCTTAGAAAACTCAACACTTGGGACTACGTTTTGAGGTAACTGCTTAAAACCTTTTAACAACAAATTGCTTTTAGGCTTCAGTATGGAAGAGAAAATACTGGAAGAGATTCTACAGCATTGCTCAGCCCTGCAAACAGGGGCATTTCAGGACACTTGGAAGGAACCCAGAAACATGCTCAGCTTCTTCTTAGACTGCCTTACATTTCTTGCAGCCTCGTATGATCATAGGAGCCTGGTATTCTGTTGACAGTAAGCCCAGCAAAGCTACAGAGTGGATCTCTGTAGGGACAGAGCTGCAGTTCTTTCCAGAGTTTGATTGATTTGTTACAATTAGTAACAGGCAGCTCTCCTGAAATTCCACAATTGCCTCTCGAAATAGGAAAATCCCAGGTGACATGGGTAGGAAATTGCTAATGGGGCGAAAACTTTTCCAGACCATTAAAACAAGATCCTGCCACTTGCCTGTAAGTGAAAGTTTAAACAAACCTCTTTTCTTTTTTTTTTTTGAATTTATTTAATTAATTTATTTATTTTTGACTACGCTGGGTCTTTGTTGCTGTGTACGGGCTTCCTCTAGTTGCGGCTCTTTGTTGTTTCAGTGGCTTCTCTTGTTGTGGAGCACGGGCCCTAGGTGCATGGGATCCAGTAGTTGTGGCACGCGGCTTCAGCAGTTTGGCTCGTGGACTCTAGAGCACAGGCTCAGTAGTTGTGGCTCACGGGCCTAGCTGCTCTGCAGCATGTAGGATCTTCCCGGGCCAGGGCTCGAACCCGTGTCCCCTGCACTGGCAGGCAGATTCTTAACCACTGTGCCACCAGGGAAGCCCCAAACCTCTTTTCTTGATTAGGAAAACCAAAGTCAATATCTGATTACAGCAAAATTCAATGCCATTCTGCTGGATTCTTTGGGGTCTATAAAACCCCAGAAGGACAGCAGCCCAGGTGGATGACTCACAAGGGTTCTGACTCAGATTCCAGGTTCTTGGGGTGCTTTCCATAAGATGCTTCCAAAGGTGTTAAACCACCAATAATCATAGTTGCCGTATTGACTTTGCACAAAACTGTACAGCCTATAAATCATTTTCATATACGGTATCTCATCTAATCCTCCCAAAAACTCAATGAGGTGTACATCACTCTTCTACTTTTGCAGAAGAGAAAACTGAGGCCCAGGTAACTTAAGCAAATTATCCTAAATCTCAGGGTGAACATGTATGAGTGGAAAGGTTTACATCTGGTCTTAGGAATCTAAAACTATTTGTGTGTTTGAGGAAAAAGGTCCGCGGATGAGAGACAAGGTTGGGAACTGTAGTTGGAAGAGTGGACGCAGAGGTCCCTTGGGCCAACATCTGATCATCTAGGGATATGCTGTCCCCAGACAGGGAAAAACTTTTGCCAGCCTTCTCTCTGCCTGGGAAGGTAATCAGTTAGTGTTAGAGACCCCCTAGATCTGGAAGTGACCAAAGTTATGTTGTAGTTCAAATCCCTTGCCCAGAGAAGTTCAGTGTCTTGCAAAGACTTAGATAACTGGTGACAAAGCTGGGATTGGTACCCAGTCTTCTGGATCTTACAGGAATTTCTCCTGCTACAACTGAATGCTTTTCCTCCTACATGCTCTCTCCTTTTCACTCGGTAGAAATGTGTTTACAGTGAAAGATGATTGGGCACTCCTTAGACAACTGAGCTAATATTAACAATTGCTACTATTCATCCAGCACCAGCGATGTGCCAGGTTCTGTGCTAGATCTTTCACATACATTATTTTGAATTGTCACAAGAACGCTGCAAAGCATATATTATTATCTCTATGAGGTGACGGAGACCAGGGTTGAGGATGGATTGCCAAGACAATACTGAGTTGACGTTCTTCCCACCATGCAGCGCACAGAGTAAGAGTTTCTCTCTTGTCATAAAAAACAGAAATGTCTGAACTTTTTAATATGGTCAAGTATTGTTTTTGGAAAATCATTAAAATTCAAATTGTGTTTATTCCTACAACGATATCTGATTAAAAAGTGAGATAAAGATGTTTATAAAAAAAAAAAAAAAAAAAATTAAAAAAAAAAAAAGTGAGATAAGGGAGATGAATCAGTTATCACTTTTAAACAGAGTTCTTAGAAGTCTTGATTAATAAGGTTTTTTTTTTTTATTGTGAAGGAAAACCAACATTTAAAAAAAGCTGTAATTCAAATCATATGCTTAAGTAACTTTTTAAGAAGAGAGGCAGGGGGCTTCCCTGGTGGCGCAGTGGTTGAGAGTCCGCCTGCCGATGCAGGGGACACGGGTTCGTGCCCCGGTCCGGGAAGATCCCGCATGCCGCGGAGTGGCTGGGCCCGTGAGCCATGGCCGCTGAGCCTGCGCGTCTGGAGCCTGTGCTCCGCAACAGGAGAGACCACAACAGTGAGAGATCCGCATACCGCAAAAAAAAAAAGAAAAAAAGAAGAGAGACAGGGTCTTTTAAAACCCCTATTCATCTAGAGTGCTAGGGACAGAGCTGTAGAGGTTCTTTTGTATTAATTAGTTCTTCCCTCAAATTATCATACCTTTAGGAGTGCCAAGCATATTCATCATTTGTAACTCAGTTAGAGTTACTTTACACCTGCTTTCCTTTTAGCATCTGTGATATACCTTCCAAATTTTGTTTTAAAAAAGCATTTTTTTAAAAACTTGGAACACTTTGAGGAAATGGAGAAATCTGAGTGCCATACCTCCAAGGAAGGATTTGGACCACAGATGGGCAGTGTGGAATTGCTTGGTACTTGAAAACCAGCAGGGGAGGTCGCCAGAAGATGGGAAAACAGAACTGACCGGGAGTTGGGAAAGTGTCAATGTGAAATTTCTCAATTTCCACTTTTTCCCTGACCCCTAATGGCTATTCCTGGCCAGTATGCTGCCGAATCCTGATACAACATAGGTGGCTAATTACTGCCTTAAAGTTCAGACCTTCATCAGGCAGTGCACAGAGGTGTCATGATATGTCTTTCAGTATGATTCCAGACACTATACTTCTGTCATTTGACTCCGTTCCTTTTCACATGGATCCTCTGCTTCCACCTATACAACCCAGAATGGTCACATCTTGGATTGCTCTCACAGAACTGGGGTAAGAGCCTTCTTCCCTGAAATAGCAGGTGCCACAGCTTCAGATTAAGGGCCACTGTGATGATGCCCCTTAATCTGCTGTCACAACTTTTTACTTGGTTTCTGGTCCTTTGACTTGTATTGCCTGACCCTAGTGCCTGTGGGTTTCCAGATTCCTAACTGCTGGCTTGGTTTTTAACCTACATACTTAATCTTGACTACTGATATGCATCTGATTCCTGACTGTTCATTTGGCTTGAGTCCTATTGGCTTTTCCCATCCCAAGCCCCTACCTGTGATTCTTAGATTTGTTTTCTGCCTGGCTTCCCACCCTGGCTCTGATAATCCTCATCAGTACCAGTTCTGACTCAGTAGGGAGATTCAATCTCATTGAGCAGCCAGGTAAACAAGAGGACGGTGGAAGGAGTTGATAATCTCGCATCATCATCCAGCATCTGGCACGAATCTCACGGTCTTTTCGATCATGGAGTTGCTTTTATGTGTTATAAGAGTTCAAAGAATGCTTGAACAGAAGAAACCTTTTGTAATCAAGGGGCAATAATTGTTATTCTTTCCAGTTGTTTAGTTAGCTATGCCTCTATAAATTGTAACATACTGTTCCAAGTTTTATTGAGTTCCTGAGGTGTCCTGAAGTTAGGGTCAGTCCACGTCTCCAAGGAAGACCAGATCCATTCCTGTGATGCAGGATATTTTATAGAGTTCATGGGTGATAATTTCTACTGCTCCTCCCTCATTCTGAACAAAAGTCAGTTTCCGCACAGAGCCTAGATTTTTGAAATAACTTTACCTGTGTAAAATCCCAACTTATCTCAATAAGATATTGTTAAAAGAAGGAGAATTTCCCATCCAAGATAACTAACCCAAATCAAGGTCCTTGGGTGGGAAACAAAACTTAATATCTGATCCCAGCAAAGCTCTGGTATTTTGTCTTGCAGGCTTATTGAGAGTATATAACCATGGGTAATTTCTTGGACAAACGAACCCAAGATTAATTTCTCACCATTTTCTGGAAATACATTGAAACATTTGCAAATGATGGGCTCTCAAATAGGAATTCTTTTAGTTCACTGTTTTTAAGAATTCACATTAAGCTTATTTCTAAAATTGTAACTGACTATGACAGATAAGTTGATGAGTCAATGTCAGCTCTTAGAGTTCATGATAATTTTAAGGGCATATTATCAACCACATTTCTAACCAAAATCAAGCAATTCTGGGTGTGGCTCTTAAAGTAGTTTTCCACAATGTCATACTTTACCCTGTACTTGTAGCTGCTTTTTGAGCTGTAGGGTTTGGTGGGGCTGGGAATGCTGACCTCAGGAAGGATTTGGGACAGTGCTTGGCAATCCCATGACACATCGGTTGTCCTTTCCCGTCATCTATCTGGCATCGACTGGATCAAAAACAGAGCACTATTCCTGGTTTATGTTGAAATTCTCTGTTGTCCTTTGAAATCCCAAGTAAAGATTTCCTCCTATTGTGTAACTCAAGAGGTTTGATACAGTATTATGTTTGTCATTCTGTTTCTGGAAATCTTTCTTTACAGAGGCCACCTATAGGTGTTCTAGAGTCGCTTGAATGACAATTAGATGTAATAGAGGCCACAAGCCAAGTCCGTGTAGCAATAAAACACATCCTACAGGAACAGAGACAGAGATAAGCAGGGGCCATTCTAAGAGGGATGCAGCAACAACTCAAAGGATCTATCACTCAGACAGCCAAGGTAGTGGAGAGCAGAATAGGAACACCAAGAAAACAGTCTCTGATAAACCAGTGCAGTAATTGGAAGTGTTTCTGGTGATGTGAAGGAGGACTCTGGAGGCCTCCAGGGTGAGATAAGTCAAGCAATCAACATGTCAAGGTAATTTGTTAGCAGTTCAGGCTTTGGGTCAAAGTGTGTAAACCTGCCCACTATGATGTATGAAGCCTGCTAGCCTGAGGAGACTTGGCTGTAGAAAGACAATAGAAAAGTGGAGGCTGCTTGGACCTGACAAGAGGGGCCACTTGTACCTGTTAATGTAACATCTGTCCCAGTGAAGGCAGACCCTGATTACAAACCACTGATATAGTTAGAGGGGTAGGCATGGCCTCCATAAGGACAGCAGGGTTCCCACATTTCCCTGCTCTTGCTGAGTAGTTTTTATGGACTGATGCTCTCAAAAAGCTGCAAAATGGGAATAAAGACTTTAGTGATGTTTCCTCAATATAGGCCAAACAGACGTTAACTATAACTGTCGGAACTCACACCAACGGTACACAAGCCCTCACCATCTCGCTGAGCCCACACAGATTATATACTGCTTACCCCATTGTTAATCTCACACCTGACTCTGTACGTTTCTCACTGACCTACTAAGCTTGCACCAACCACACACGTGCTTCACCATCTCAGTGATTTGACATCCACCCTACACCGCGCTCAGATGAGATCACACTAACAGCTGGCTGACTTCACACAGATTATACATTGCTGGGAAAGGTCTTCCTTTTTGCCCACTCAATACCTATATTCCCATTTTTTCCGAGAAATAAACCCTGGTTCTATTCAACGTGGTGCTGTGTGCAGCTAGGAGACCACATTTCTCAGCCTCCCTTGCAGTTAACATTTGATTACATAACTGAGTCTGACCAGGGAGACTTAAACAAAACTTTTTGGGTAGGACTCCTGGGAAGGCTTCTTAAAAGGGGACAGAATGCTGGGGCATAACCTTTTGCCCTTAGTCTTTATATTTTTTCCCCCAGTTTTGAAAACAGATCTGATGGTCGGATCTCATCAGTTGTCTTGTGACTTTGAGAATAGAAGCCACCTAATGAGAATGGTTTGTTTGTAAGTTAGAGGATACCTGGGTCCTTGATACCTTTGTGAAACTACAGTATCATCTCTGGACCTTCTATCTTTTAATTTCTTTTACGTGAGAAAGTGAACCCTTAGTTTCGCATAAACCACTGTATCTGGGTCTCTGTTGCTTTGGCTGCAGGCGGTTCTTACTGACACAACCCTTCACCATTCTTCTGGGCTCACGCTGACTGTGCATATACTTACCGTCCTCCTTGGTCAATGTGTACTCTGTATATTATCATTTGACTGTGATGCATAGTGGAACAGCTGTCTTTTTTTTTAATGCCTAGATGACCCTCTGCATTTTCCTTTTGACTTGTCCAGTTGCATAAAGCAGAATGGACCAGAATCTCTGAGGTACATACGTCTCATTCTATAAATCTTAATGGAGAGAGGCTAAACCAGTACAACACAGTTGTACTAACACCAGTAGTTAGGTGGTGCAGAGAGATTTGAGATCAATGGCCCTTCCTATTCTGAGTCAGCACCAAATCATGTCATAGCGTTACTTCTGCATCACAGAGGCTAGGGTGGTGCCCTCAAGGGCAAACTTTATGATTTCCTAGCGTAAAGCTGAGTCACACCCACTACACTTCCCAAAGGGCTATATTGGAGAAAAAATGCACATTAATTTCTTTACCTTGCCTTGCCCCTTTGCCCCTAAAAAAACGGAAGAAATAAAACTCAAGATAGGGAGATCACAAGTGGAAAGCAGGAAGGAGAAAGATGGGCCTGTACCAGTGCGGCCCAATAAAGGGATACCATGTGAATGGTGCCCCCTGCAAGGGTGCAAAACAGTGGCCCTGGCTCATTCCCACCTCTGCTGTCTCAGCGGCTATCAGAGTCCTTGGGGATTGGCTGTGGTGCAACTCTTGCTCTGGTTCCGTTCCTCCTTTTTCTTTTGGCAAAAGCCCCTTCCCCAGGCTTTAGCATGGTGGAGCAGCGGGAGGGGTCCTCTGAGAGGCCAGGTATTCAGGTGAATGAATTTTCCACCAAGGACTCTTCAGGCTCTAAAGAGTAAGATTGAGGAGGGTGGGATTGAAATCTCGAGACAGGAAGTGGTTACCTTGGTGTAATAATGTTACACCTTTTCCTGTTCCATCAGAACTAGGAATCATGACTTAAAACTTTAAAGCAGTATGCGTAGTATAAAAGTGAAAAGAGATTATTTTAAACAAGTAGTTATTGAGGGTCTGGACTCTACACTTCTAGGCCTCTGTTCTTAACTAGTCAGGTACCCAGAAGGACTAGAGGCTGCACCTACAAGACCCCTTTCATGAGACCCTTGACAACTGTCTGTGACTGGCAGGCCTATGACTGTTTGGAAGCCTCAAGGTCATCCCTCAGATTTAGGGGTCGGGGTAGTCGCATTTCTGAGTCATGGTCACCCTCTCATTTTGCTCTTTATAGATTCCACTGGGGCTGGCATTCACACAGTCATTTCTTAGAAAAATAACCCATGTCAGTTTTTTTTTTTACATCTTTATTGGGGTATATTTGCTTTACAATGGTGTGTTGGTTTCTGCTTTATAACAAAGTGAATCAGTTATACATATACATATGTTCCCATATCTCTTCCCTCTTGCATGTTCATTTTTTGATGATGGATTTCCTATCTCCTCAACCTCAGGAGTCCTACTTTCTGCCCACCCTGCCCATCTCAACCTCTGGATATTATCTTCATGTTAATGACACATAACAAAGAAGGTGTTGCTTCAGGCCTTCATGCTTTCCAATCTGTCCCTGTTGTTACGTGTTGGTAGGGACAAGTACTTATCCCATCAGAGCTTCTGTTTCCTCATCTGTAGAATGAAGGCCAAAACATGCCCCTAGGACAAGTAACTCACTTGGGATTACTTGGGATTGACATATACACACGGCTATATTTAGAATAGATAACCAACAAGAACCTACTGTATAGCACATGGAACTCTGCTCAATATTCTGTAATAACCTAAATAGGAAAAGAACTTGAAAAAGAATAGATACATGTATAACTGGATCACTTTGCTTTACACCTGAAACGAACACAACATTGTTAATCAACTATACTCCAACATAAAATAAAAATTAAAAAAAGAAAAAAAGGACACGAGCTAATCAGTGGCAGAGTCCAGGCCTCCTGAAGCTCCTCCTCACGTCTTTTCCCATGACAACAGTAACTCCCAGCTTGTTGTGAAAATCAGATTAGGTGATGTAGTGAAAGGCATTTTATGCTCTGAGAAGCTACATGAAGAGCTCTGTGATTATTGTTAGGGATTTGGTCTCTCTAACAAGCCTAGTGACAGAGTGAGGCCCTTGCTCTTAGAGAAAATTACTTTCCTTCACTGTTTTGTTTCTCCCACAAACCTCAGGGGAATGGATTTTAAGCTTTTGAAAGAGTCAGCTAATACTTATGAGGTTTTAAACTACAGTTGATGAAGCTTCCATTGGCTCTTCCCAGTGTCTGAGTCCTCTCTGCTCTCACTGTAAGCTAGAGTTAGCTCTCCCCTCTGCCTCTAGAGACCACGGTCATAATGTCATCCCTTTTAGGTATACTATCTAAAAGGGATGTGTGTGTGTGTGTGTGTGTGTGTGTGTGTGTCCCTGCCAAGAGTCACAAGGATCCCTCCTGTGTCCTTATTTTACATCTATGTGACTCAGAGCCAAGCTCAGATTTTGTTGAGTTCTGTACGAATAAAAACCCTCTAGTGAGGAAGATTCTGAAGAAAGAACATTATTTGTTTCAGAATTTTTTTAAAAAGTAAATTTATTTATCTATTTTTGGCTGTGTTGGGTCTTCGCTGCTGCGCACAGGCTTTCTCTAGTTGTGGCCAGCGAGGGTTACTCTTCGTTGCAGTGCATGGGCTTCTCGTTGCGGTGGCTTCTCTTGTTGTGGAGCATGGGCTCAAGGCACGCGGGCTTCAATAGTTGCAGCACGTGGGCTCAGTAGTTGTGGCTCGTGGGCTCTAGAGCGCAGGCTCAGTAGCTGTGGCTCACAGGCTTAGTTGCTCCGCGGCATGTGGGATCTTCCCGGACCAGGGCTTGAACCCATGTCCCCTGCATTGGCAGGCGGATTCTTAACCACTGCGCCACCAGGGAAGTCCCAGAAAGAATATTTTGAGGAGGCAGAGGCAAAAATGATCTTAGAGCAGGAGCAGGGTTCCTTTGGTGGGACTTTGTTAAGAACCAGTCTTTGGAGGGATCCCGGTAAAGGAGATACAAAGATGGAATCATTTTTGTCCCTGAAGGGATTAACACTGGCCATGGTGGTGGGGGCTTTAGTCCTAACATCCCGGACTGGCCCGCGCTGATGTAGGAGACACACGGCAGTGTTCCCAGCTGTGGTCCTGGGACCTGGTCCTCCCAGAGGACCGGGTCCTTCTGGTGCTGCTGGAAACGGCTCCTCCCACTTCTGTCTCAGGGTCCGGTGCCATCCCACTGGCATCCACACTGAGGGGCTGGCTCTTCCTTTTCTCTCTCTGACCCAAGAACACTTCAGAGGGTCTTAGTGAGTCCTTGAGAGGAATCAGCTTCTTTAAGAGTGTTTGGTCACCAGAAATAATAGAATTGTAGGATTTTGAAAACCAAAGAGGGTCTCAGACACCTTACAATTCAAGGCTCTTATTTTATAAGCAAGGATACTGAGACCCAGAGAAGTTAAGTGATTTATTCAAGCTTTTATAGCACAATAGTCTCTGTGTTAGGATGGTAATGCAGGTTTCTTGATTTCTAATTAAATGCTCTTTTCTACTGAATCTTTTGTAATCAGGAAGAAGACATTCTTTTGATAAATAACAATAGGAGGGTTAGGGCAGATTCAAGAATGACTTGATTTACTATCTGGCAGTTGTAGCCATTCTAAGAGAAAATGGCTCTGGCTCTGAATTAGATTTAAGAAACTATCAGGGTCACAAAAATGCATGAATAAGCAATAATGTCCCTGTTCATACTTCCCAGTACTCTTCGTTTCTCTTTCTGTTTATTTTCCCAACTTCTAGTGTCTTCTATGCTAATAAACTTAAGGGTGCGGGAGGTACCGAGAGGAGCCCACATAGCATGTTTATCTTTTAAAAAATGTATTATGTTTTTGTTCACTAACATGGGATTTACGAAAGCCCAGAACGGAAGATAATAGGAAGGACACATTTCCTTCATCTTAATCTCCACTGACCGATTTCCCTTGCGACCCAGGAATGTGGGCCTGGGCTTATTTCCAAGGCTATGCGTAACCAAGAACTGGAAATGGAAAACTTAGCAATGAAGTTCAGCAATTTTCTTCTTCTGTTTTTAAATAAAATGTACTTCAAAGTGTGATTTAAATAAATTCACCTAGCATGTAAAGTTATAAAATAGTGTATGTTCTCACCCAGTGATGTGTTAGAGCTGACCCCTACTAGCTCACGAGAATGGATTGTTATTCAGGAATTATGGTGAGCCTGTTGTGAAGTCATTGGCAACTTGAAATCAGTCACGATGGGAATATTTACACCAAGGAGGTCAGCAATTCTATAGATCAGGGCTTTTTTTTAAAATCAGAGAGTCACTTTGCTAGCACAACAATAGCACACGAGAAGGTCCACTATTCAGAAGTAATCATTGTTAATTTTCTTATGTAAAACATCCAAAAAATGATTATTCATATGCTAACACATATGCATGTATTATTTGCATTCATTTATAGAATGAAAATAATATTTAATGAAATTTTCTTGAGATTTTTCATATCAACACATATAGATCTAACAACTCACTCTTAAATTATAATATGTTATTATATGGCTGTACCATAGTTTATTTAACCAATCTCCATTTTTTGGGTTTTGTTTTGTAAGTTTTTTTATTGAAGTATAGTTGATTTATAATGTTGTGTTAATTTCTGCTATACAGCAAAGTGATTCAGTTATACGTATATATGCATTCTTTTTTATATTCTTTAACCAATCTCATAATGATGTGTGTCCTTGTTTTGTTCTCTCCAAAAGTAGACCCTGAGACACGAGGTTGGGTGCAGATGGTTTATTTGTCAGGTGACTGAGGAAGCGCATGTAAGACAGTAGGCAAAGTGGGACAGGGAAAATCACGTTCTATCAAGTGTACAAACTATGGACATGATCTGGGGCTGTGATGTTGACTTTCACCAACTCTCGGAGGTAGTGGTTGTCAGGTTTCTCCACCATAAAGTTACTCTCCCCACCCTGCCTCCACACTTGCACACTTTTTGCAGCCCACACTTAAGGGGGGTGTTACCCTCCTCCTCCTTGCTTACTCCCCCCTCCTTGAGGGTGGAGTATGTATATAAAATGATTGGGAATTCTTCAGCATGAGATCTTGGTTTCTTCCTGCATATTTATTTACTCAATCATTTACTTATCTCAGTATGGGACTCATAGATATTTATTTTATACTTTGGACTATAATCCAATGTTAGTTTATTTTGTTGGCCAAATCGTTTCAGCTTTCAGTTGGCTCCTGTGTCCCTTTGATATACCCCTATCATTGTGGGTTATTATTTATTGATTTTGAGCACATCCTTAGTTTCTGGTCTCCATTGGTTTTCTTTCTTTTTTTTTTTTATTGCCTGCGTTGGGTCTTCGTTGCTGTGCATGGGCTTTCTCTAGTTGCAGCGAGAGGGGGCTACTCTTTGTTGCACTGCATGGGCTTCTCATTGCAGTGGCTTCTCTTGTTGCAGAGCATGGGCTCTAGGCACGCAGGCTTCAGTAGTTGTGGCATGCGGGCTCAGTAGTTGTAGCTCACGGGCTCTAGAGCACAGGCTAAGTAGTTGTGGCGCACGGGCGTAGTTGCTCTGCGGCATGTGGGATCTTCCCGGACCAGGGATCGAACCCATGTCCCCTGCATTGGCAGGCGGATTCTTAACCACTGCACCAACAGGGAAGTCCTTCCATTGTTTTTTAAGGGATAGAAGCTTACTCCATTTACCTCAAGTTTTGAGTGGGGAGATTACATTTTATGGCAGGAAGTACATAAAGATTTACTCTCCTTTTCCTAGTCTAATGAAATGTGATAGCTAGTTTTGCCTGACTTCTGAAACCACTGGGGTCAACACCCTACCCTGCCATGTCCCCCTTTAAAAGATTCTTCATTAGTAATTGTTAATTGAGGCTTCCAGTCTTTGCGTTTGGTCTTTCTTTTCTAACCAAGGCTAAATTTTTATAAAACGTATGGCTTATGCTTTTCTGTTTCTGTAACTATTTCAGTGAGGATGTAGACCTAAGTTGATCTTGGCATTATGTGTACTTGTGTGTACGGTGTGGGTGGAGGGTGAGGGGGTGGTCTCAGTTCCTGTTCCACAGCTGTGTACAAATAGTGTTGTCTCCTGTCCCTGAAGCCAAGATTTGGGCAACTAAGATAACCATACACCCTTAGTATCTTGTACTCTGACTTTTCTTCTTTTTATCTTGTCTCTTCAGACTTCCTTTGCTTTTTTTGTAGTTCAACTGTGCATTTTAAAGTATGTTTGTTATATTTTACCCAGAATTTCTAAAGCTTTTATATTTAAAGCTTTTTGAGTCTGTTATGTCGCCGGAAATTGAAGTCCTACTCTTTACTTCCTCTTTTTTTAATCTTTTTTTTTATTTTGAGAAATTAAAACCATTAAAAACTACAAGGTATTATTTCAAATATATCTTAATCTTCACCCAGAAATGGAAATTCTTTCATTTATTCCATGAATATTTATGTGCAAGACACTGTCCTAAGAATTTGGGATAAATCAGTGAACAAAACAAAAATCTCTCTTCCCATGGAGCTTACATTCTAGTGGGAGATGCAGGCAATGAATAATAAACATAATATACAATGATATTGCCTGATATTTAGAAGGGGATAGTGCTCTGAAAAAAACAAAACAAAGCAAAACAAAACAAAAAACCCAAAACAACTAGAGCAGGGCTTGGAAATTAAGAGTGTAGGAAGTTAGACTCTTTTTTTTTGTCTTTTAACGTAAGGTGGTTCTAGCAAGCCCCACTGAAAAGATGACATTTGAAGGAGTCTTGAAGGAGAAGAGGAGCTGGGCAGGTAGAATTCTGGGGGAAGAGCATTTCAGGCAGAGGGAACAGCCAAGGCCAAGGTCTTAAGGTGGGAGTGTGACTGATGTGTTTGAGGAAAAGCAAGAAAACCTGTGTGGCTGGAGCCAAGTGCATAAAGGGGACCTTGTGCGAGATGAGGTTCAAGTAGAGGAGAGGGGTTGGTCATGGATGGACTTACTGGTCATTTGAAGAACTTTGTTTTTACTCTGAGTTAACATGGGGTCCATTGAAGGTGGTTCTTCCCCCACTCCCCAAACTAATACAAAGAGCTTTTTGTTTTTCCAACCATTTGAGAGTAAGTTGCCAACGTAAAGCCATATTACCTGCCCCCCCATTCTTTAATGTATAATTCCTACAAACAAGGACATTCTCCTCTATAACTATACAGCCATCAAAACCAAGAAACTAGCATTGATACTGTACTGCCATTCTATCCTCAGACCCTCTTCAAATTTCACCAATTGTTCCAAATGTGTCCTTTTTATAGCAAAAGGATCCAGTCTAGATCTCACATCACTTTTAACTGTCAGGTCGCTTTAGTCTGAAAGAGTTCTTTGCACTTTCAAGGCATTGGCACTTTTGCAGATTACAAGCTAATTACTTTGTACAATGTCCTCCTATTGGGTTTTGTTATTTGTTTCCTCATAATTAGAATTAGATTTTTTTCTCTGGCAGTAATATCACCGAATAGGCATTTTTTTCCCCCTCACTTCATGTAGTCATGAGTACACAATTTGAATTTGTCTGTTACTAGTGCTGAAAACTTTTTTTTTTTTTTTTTTGCGGTACGCGGGCCTCTCACTGTCGCGGCCTCTCCCGTTGCAGAGCACAGGTTCCGGACGCACAGGCTCAGCGGCCATGGCTCACGGGCCCAGTCACTCTGCAGCACGTGGGATCTTCCCGGGCCGGGGCACGAACCCGTGTCCCCTGCATTGGCAGGCGGACTCTCAACCACTGCGCCACCAGGGAAGCCCGTGCTGAAAACTTTGATCACTTAACTAATGTGATGTCAACCAGGTATCTCCCCTGTAGAGTTACTTACAGTCTTTGTAATTATTATAGTAGGTATTTTGGGGAGAGGTCACTTAAGACTACGTAAATATCTTTTTCCTAATCAAATGTTCACTGACTAGTTTTATTCTTTTTTTCCCCCAAATAGTTTATATATCTGAATATAAATATTCCTTACAGCGATGATGAGCTGGTTTCAACATCAGTTCTACCCCCCACCCCCACCTTCTAAAATGTACTCTTTGAGAAATCTTGTTCACATAAATAGATGAGCTCAGAACAAGTTTTATACTTGCACGTTGGCTTAATCCTTTGAACTCCTTCCAAGCTATATGCAAATCACAAATTCTCTATCATAAAAATGACACACAATGCTCTATAAGCTGATTACATTATCCTTAAGTTTGTTGAAAACAAAAAAAAATTTAAACCTACCTTGCAAAAGGATTTGTTTCTTAATTTTCAATTTCTCTGAATTACACAGGAACGACTTATTTAGACTTATCAATGACACTTCATTTTAACTATTGCCTTTTAGAAGTGTCTGTTTTACTTGATATACTTAGAAAGGTTTAGAATATTTTGAATATTAATTTTATAATATTTTGATAACATACATTTATGATGCACTTTTGGGGGGGGTGGTAAAAGATATTGGCTCTGGAAATTTAACTCAGTTAATTTATGGAAATGATCCGCCATCAGACCTAATGATGGTGGGCTACTAATTATCATGCCAGGACAACAGGCGTAAATAACCGCCTGAGCAAACTGAGACATGTGTTTATGTTATCTAAGGAACAGAGCCATGATCCATTGTCAAACCATTCAGCCGAATCAACTTCTTTTCTGTCAGAAAAAGTATGACTTCATATTCAATCCAAATAAACATGCTATTATGTATCCCCATGACAACCAGCTCACTTCTAAATGCAGCGACTAGCTGGGGATAAGATGATCCCATTTCCTCACACATCAATTTAAAAAGATACAGGCTTAACTCCCTTGATTTTACAATATTTACAATTTAAATAGCAACATCCAATACTCCCTGCAAGTCAGAACTCCATTTTTTTGCAACCAAAACTTGTTTATTAATAAAATCGTGTTCTCAAGCTAAAGCAAAATTTAAAGCATGGATAAAAAAATACATAAAACAATTTCTGTGTAGTCATTGTAACAATCAGGACCAGTTACATAATTTGCAGGGCCCAGTGCGAAGTGAAAATGTGGGGCCCCTTGTTCAAAACATTAAATATTTCAAGATGGGACCATCAGAACCTTAAAGCCAGCGCTGGCTCTCATAATATGGGGCCCTTCTAAGGGCAGGTCACAGACCCAGCAAGGTGGCTGGGACAATAGTTTTGTTCTTAGAGACCCTTATGTCCCTAGTATAAGCGGAATCAATGTGAATAAAAGTTTCTAAATTTTGAAAATAGTATCACTGTTCACCCTGTGCATGCATTTTCTTCTCCATAAAAGTGTACACAATTTATTAACTGAAAACACCTGTGGATTTTCCTATCTGAAAGGCATGGGAAATCTGTCTATCACAATCTTTACCATAATCTGGTGAACAATTTCTCAGTGCCTCAGTTTCCTCATCTGTAAAATGGGGATAATGTACCTACCCTGAATTGTGAGGACTAATTGTGTTAACATGGGAATGCACTTAGAACAGTGTATGGCATATAGTAGAACTGTAGCTATAGTAGAACAGAGTTGCAGAACTGTTTCTATTATCACTATTATTATTATTACTATTATTATTCAGTAATTTCATTCGCTATACAAATTACAATAATGTCAGAATAGGAATTGATTTAATGGCAGTGACAGACTTGGTATGTAAAATCTTTCTACCTATCAAAGGTGAACCAGGTATTATAACCTTTTCCACATTTATGTAAGATTTGCTATTTTTCACTAGGAAAATAGTGACCTAATGAGCAATGCTAATTCTGATGATGCTCTCCAAGCCAAGCATGTATAAATGTTAAGCTTATTGATAATTTTACCAGTGCCCTTAGCTTCCTTCACAAAAAATTAACTGATTTAATTTTAAAGTCTGAATATTCTGTAAATTATTATTACACATGGCATTAGAGATATTTTTCATACTATCGTTTTACAATTTTTTTTTTATGATGATCACAATGCAGAACTGTTTTTAGGAAGAAATTCATGGTATATGTAAGAATTATTATGTTTAGTTTTGGTGTTTTGCTTTTAGTTCATCTTTGGTAGTTCTTGGAATGTTCATTGAAAAACTTCTGTTGTGTTTTGTCAGAGCTTTGGTCTCTTATAAAAACCCCCAAACTGTTGGTTAAATATGTCCAAGGAAATCCTCAGTCTGCTTTTTCAACACTCTGATTCTTCCTTAGCCACAGACTGGCAAATTTTAAAAAATTTAAAGGATATAAACTTCTTTTACTAGAAAACAACAGTACAATTCAAAATGGAAATCACATTTGTATAAAACACATCTGTATTAGTTTCCTAGGGGTGCTGTAACAAAGTACCATGACCTGGAGGGTCTAAAACAACAGAAATTTACTGTCTAACAGTTCTGGAGGCTAGAAATCTGAAATCAAGGTGTCAGCAGGGCTATGATTCCTCTGAAACCTGCAAGGGAATCCTTTGCCTCTTCCCACGTTTGGTGATTTGCCAGCAGTCCTTGGCGTTCCTTAGTTTGCAGCTGCATCCCTCCAATCTCTGTGTTTTGTCACAGGGCGTCCTCCCCATGTGTCTCTATCTTCATATTGCCATCTTCCTATAAGGACACCAGTCATATTGAATGGGGGCTTATTCTACTTCAGTATGATCCCATCCTAATGTAACTAATTACATCTGCAACCACCCTATTTCCCAATAAAATCACATTCTGAGATACTGAGGTGTTAGGACTTCAATATTTATCTTTTAGAGGGACACAATTCAACCCATCACAACATCCAATTAAAATATTTTTATATAAAAGGGTGAAATTTTACTTCAGAGTTTAAATAATATTAATTTATTCAGATATTGGAAAACTTGCATCACAAGATTTTCCATTAGAACATACAACCATATAAATATACAACCAAATTCTAATTTTATACGTCAATACAATGTACCTTTTGTTTATGAGTAATTATATATTTTCATGGAATACATCTAACTACTTAGATTTATATTTTCTAAGACTATTATAAAAACATAAGAAATAAATTATGGAAAGAATCTTGTGATATAGATTACTCAAATCAGTAAGGTTCAGATTAAAATGATATAGAGTGAATATGCTTATCCACTTTAATAAAAATTATATATAATAAATTATAAAATTCAGATAACATATCAATTGTGCTCGTTCTCGTTACTTAATTTGTAATAATCTAATGTAGTGTGAAGCTAAGATTTTATGAAACAATGCCGTAAAAGGCATGGTATTTCTTCTGCAAATATGTGTGAACACATGTATCAAATTCTGGGGTTTGGCTTTTGGAGGTAAGTTAGAGCCATGTATTAATATCAGAAATCATTCCATTAACTTTATTAGACATCATGACTAAACTTTGTGCATACATGTGAAGAAGGAGAAAGACGTATACCTTAAAAGTCAATCAGTCTGTGCTTTTCATTTGTAAATGTGAAACAGGAGGTAGGAAAGGACAGCCTATGAGATGCCTCAAGAACAAATGTGTGCTCAGAGGGCTCGGTTCCAGGAAAGACTTACATGGAAGTTGAGGATTTGCAAGTCGATTCCCTTGGAAAGTCTTTGTGCATCCAAATTGTGAGTGTTACTGCTTGGCGAAGCTTATGTTACATGGGGAACCTCAGCAGCAAATGATCTGGGAAATGTAGCTTTTAGCTTTCCAAGTAGGATAGGTTAGGAAGGTAAGCTAGGATGTGGGTCTTGAGTGAACCAAACTAGTTTACAAAATTTACCACTGTGGCCTTCAGTAGAAATTACCAACAGTGTGGCCTGAACTTCATGCTGAACAGACTTAACACTAAATCTGTGTGTGTGTGTACCTTATATTTAACATTGCGGTCTAAGAATCTCCTGGAAACTGTAGTAGCTGGCCCACAGGTATGTAGTCCTGTCCCTGTGAAGGGAGGTAAGATGATTCTTGAGTCCTGTAGCCAGAGATGAAGTGACTTTATTGGTGAGTGCAGACTAACTCATAAAACTATAAAGAACAACGCCTGCAAAGGAAGAACCTGGAAAGAATCTAGATACCTTTTTCTATGAGTGCTTTATCAGATTTCATCCAACATCTCATGTTAGTTATTTTTATTTCCTTACATCTGTTTCATTACTGTTTATGGTAGCAAAGAAAAACAAAACCTAAAGCAAAAGGTCTGTAAATTTACATGGAGGGGGAATAGCAAATAAATGGAGTAGAACTGTTGAGAGATATTGATTCTGTAGCAAATCAAGTGAGAAGCCCAAGAGACTGAGTAGGTCTTTGAAGATGTAAAAATAAAATAATCCTCTAAGGAAAAGTAGAAATAAGAGGTATCCCCTGTGGAAGGAACATAGAAAATGGACCCAGTGTGGCTAACAGGGACCCAAAGTAAAACGGAGCCAGGCAGTCATGACAGATCTGGCGTTCAATCACATACTTTGTGTTCTTAGAAAAACAACAGACAAACAACTATAAGGACTTATGATTCTGCTAAGGGTCCTACCTGGAAAAGCCCCTAATGAGAAGCTCCAGTGACAGCCAATCACAGAAGACTTGCAGTCAGGCTGAGCACTTGCAGTCAGGCTGCAAGGGCCATCCAGTCCCCTTTGCAAGTCCCCCAACTGTGACTTCTGCAGGTTTTGCTTCTGAAAATCCCTCACCTCTTTCACCCTCCAGGGATGTACGTTGGGCACATATCCCCTGTTTGCAAACCTTGCAAACAATAAACCTTGTCTTTTGCTTTAAGACACCCTGACTCTTTTCTGGGTTTTATTTATGATTTAGGACAACAAAGAACAGATGAAACAAGCTGAATCCATAGAGCTCATGAGAGGGATGTAAGAGCTGTTGGGACCTTAGGGTCCTCAATTATAAAGGAAGAGTTTTGGGCAAGGTGGTTGCACAACAAGGGTACTTTCAAGTCTGCTATTCATCAGTGAACACTCCCAAAGAGGTCGCATCATCACTGTTCCTGGCTCCTGGCCTGAATATGGACACGGTTTCTGCCCTTCCAGGTCCTCCCAGTAGGACAGGGGAAGGGCAATAGCACTGGACCAGTGAGGAACACCAGGCTGTGTGGTTTCTTACAAGTCACCCAATATCTCTGAGGTGTAGGGGCTGGATAACCTCTAAAGTTCTTTCTAGCTCTGTTGTTCAATTGTGTTTCCCCCCGAAGCATGGGTTCTCTGTTCAGGTTGTTCCCTGAGACCTAGAAGTGGAGAAATGGGGAGCAGGGTGGGAACTCAGGCCATAATATGGAGACAGAGACATCCTTTTGTCCCATCCCAATACATTTCGCCTCCCTTGACTTTGAATCTGTACCTCTTGGAACAGGAGCTCTGCAGTCACAGGAACCTCTAATATGTAACCCACATAGACTTCCCTGCTGGGGATGATTTTCCTTCCTTTTCTGATAAAGCTTCGAATCTTGGCCCTATAAGGCAGTTTTGAAGCATTCTTTGCACTAGTAATCGTTCCCTTCCACACCTCTGCAGGGTCTGTATCCAGGTTGCCCCTGTCACAGCCCTTGGTGAAGGGAGACATGTCTATTCCATAAAATGGAAGTAAAAACTTTATTCCTTTTGGCTCAGTTTTTCCCTCCCTGGGCCTCCAAGAGGGGCCACATGGGCAGAGTGTAGCCAAGCCTGGGAAGACACAACTGGCTTCCCCTAATTACCCAGGTTTCCAATCATTTTCTCAGAGTTGGAACTCCAGCACAATGCAACCCTAATCGATGTCCCTTCTTTGGAATGATTCTGCTACCTTTAGCCCTGGAGCCCTGACTCCTGGTCCCAAGGGGGCGAGTCTGGGAAATTATTCACACACCAACATCGATGCCCCCCCATGCTGTGGATATAAGCCCAGAAAGGAGTAGGTCTTGAGAGGTGGCATCTGAGTCATCAAGGCCCTGGACATCAGCCTCCCACGTCCTCTCCATGGACGTGTCCTCAGAACATGATTGTACTCAGCCGGCACAGTGAGCAGACATGGTGAAGCTGTTGCCATGTTTCCTGGTGCTCATCAACCCTCAGTGTTCTTTGCTCAGGAAGGTAGAGTTTGGTGAAGGCTGTGCCTGTGGTCTGGCCTGAGGGAACTGAGGTTGCTCAAAGCTGGTCCAGGGAACTCTTACCATGGAGGAGGGTTAAGGGAGAGAGTGAGGTATGTGGTCTCCTAATTTTGTGGAGAAGTGAGACAAGAGATCTTCGTGTTCCAGGTTGTCTAACTTCTTTCCTGTATCTCCTTTTCTCTCCAACAGAGAAGGGAAGGGTAGCCTTTGTGTTCCCCATCGAGTCACATGAGGTGGAGCCCATCAAGGCCTGGCACACAGTATATGATAGATTCTATGCTAACCTCACCCACGATATAGTCTCTAGGCATATAACAACCTGGAGCAAGAAAATGAGGTCCTCCTCTTTAAAGAAAAGACTGAAGTGTGTAGTGGGTTTGTGGGTGGTTCTGATACATTTTTCAAGATCCCGTAGAGCTCTCCTGGTCCAAAGCACCTCTATGTGGACTGGGAGTCTGCCCCAGGGATTGCAGAGCTCTGGGAGGATGGTAATCCCACAGTGAGGAGGAGTCTGGAGAAGGAAGGGATTGTCTATGGGGACAAAGGGAAGCATTTCCAGGGGAAGGAGCAGGATTCCTTTGGCGATAACTTTGATAATCAGTCTTTGGTGGGAGACGTTGGAGATGTGAACTTGTGGGACTGTGCTGTCACCAGTTGAGATTAACAGTGTCTATCATGGTGAGACTTTTGGTCCTAATGTCCTGACCTTGGAGGGAACCAATGGCTGAGGTGCCTGGCGAAGTGTTCACCAAGCCCCGGGTGTGGCCCCAAGGTTCTTTCAGATCCTCTCAGTGTTCATGTCCTGAAGGGCAAACCTCAGAGATTAAACCTCTCTCTCCCCATGTGTCAGGCTCTTCAGTATTTGCTGAACGTTTTGGAACCTTGCTTAAGCTCTGTTGGGACTGCTCTCCCTCCCCCCACACCCCCACGGCTTGTGGGATCTTAATTCCCCGACCAGGGATTGAACCCATGCCCTTAGCAGTGAAAGCACAGAGTCCTAACCGCTGGACCGCCAGGGAATTCCCTGTCCCTCTTCAATGCACCATCACATGACGGGAGTGTTTGTTAGTAGGCAGCCTATTGAAGCAGTAATCACTGGGGATCAGAACTGAGGAAGATTTTGAGCTTAGAGGTACCTTAGAGACCACATGGAATCATGGTTTTCATACATTTCTTTTGAAAACTTGAGACCAAATAAGACTTTATGGCAACACCCCCCCCCCTCCAAAAACCAACAACAACAACAAACAAAAACTGGTAGAAGCAATGTATATCTTTTTAAGCTGTTTAAATCTTCACTATTTTTTGGAAGGTGTTAGCTGTGGGTGAAATCCCTAATTCTTTCCCAGAGACCTTCTTTCCAAGTAACACAATTTGAAAAGTGATGCTTTAGACCAAAGCCCTTATGGCACAGAGTTTGAGGACCTAGAGAGGAAAGGAATGGATGCAAAAGTAATAGCCTAGCTCAGAGTGGAAATGAAATGCAGGTCTTCTGATTCCCTACATAGTGGATGTATTCTGGCTTTAGTCCCAGCCCCTTTCTTCCCATAACTAAGCCTCCACTCCACATCCAAGGGTGGGTTTTGGCAACTGTTGTTTCCACTATGTGCTCTTAAATCACTGACTACATTTGATTTGGACCAATGGTGATCTCCTGACCCAAACTGGACTAGGTGGATTATTTCTCTATTCATAATTTTGAATTAAGAGTGAGAGATTCTCCTTCAGTTTGAGCAGAGTTGAAAGGTGGAGAGAGAGAATTTCCTGGATTCCTGGTTCTTGTTCCTGATAAAAGTGCTTTCAAAAATAGAAAATCCCATATAAATGATCTCATATGATATTCAATCTCTCTGTGAATATTTCTCAATGTTGACATTTATGCTGTAATACAGTATATCATGGAGAAAATTTGTTCTTTAGAATTATATCCTAAAAAGTAATAGGGATTATGGGGGTAAATATGGTTTAGGGCATAACATCAAAAACTTATGCAATGATGTAATTGGCTCAATGTCAAAAACAGTGACTATTCCAATAAAACTATTATCATTCATATATCAAGTTACAATAACCAAATAGTGGACTTTACCTTAAAAAAAACCCAGATAAATCTAACTTGATAGAGAGGTGTATAAGTAAAGGTTGAGTAGTGGAGATAAAGGCAAAATGCATCAAGATGAGAGACAGCACAGAAGGTACTTCTAAGACAGAGCACATGCCCAGGTGGACCCAGGAAGAATATTTGGTTTTGCATTCCTCCAGTTTGCTGTATTCCCTTGTGTTGGTGTACTTTGTGATAGCTGTTGTTACTTGGTGGTGGAAAATAGTAACTGGCTGAGAAAAAACAATGATGCAACATCTATATTACACTGATATCATTCCCTCACTTATCAGTCACACCTGAATTAGTTCTTGTCCCAAAGCAAGATCTGTAGCTGAAGAGTGTACTAAAGACCAGTGGTGGTGGTGCTGGAATTTCTGTATTCAAGGGGCTTAGGAGTGGCAGTCTGGTTGAAAAGGGGTACTAGGGGGTACTATATTGAAGCTACATTTGAATAGCAAGTATATTTTATTATTTATTTTTTACCCAAGTCACATCATCCCCTCCAAATTTGGCTCTGGCTTTGTTAATTACATAAGAAAGTGATGTGGCAGAAAGAATGCTGTTCAGAGATGGCCTGGAGCATCGAAAGCTCATGAAGTGATTTTTTTTTAAATTTATTTAGTTTTGGCTGTGTTGAGTCTTTGCTGCTGCATGCGGGCTTTCTCTAGTTGCGGCGAGCGGGGGCTATTCTTCGTTATGGTGCGCGGGCTTCTCATTGTGTAGCTTCTCTTGTTGCAGAGCACAGGCTCTAGGCGCATTGGCTTCAGTAGTTGTGGCATGAGGGCCCAGTAGTTGTGGCTCGCTGGCTCAGTAGTCGTGGCTCACTGGCTGTAGAGCACAGGCTCAGTAATTGTGGCACATGGGCTTAGTTGCTCCGTGGCATGTGGGATCTTCCTGGACCAGGGATCGAACCTGTGTCCCCTGCATTGGCAGGCAGATTCTTAACCACTGAGCCACCAGGGAAGTCCCGAAGTGATTTCTTAAGTAGTGTATTTGGCCCTACGGGCTGAGATTCAGAAGCATCAACAACCATTTCAGTTCAGAGATCTGCTTAGGGTGATGACCAAGATGAAACAAAAGGGAGGACAGGAGAGAGACCTTTCCCAAATGTACTTTACCAGCCTGAACAGTTCTTCAGGAAGAGGCCATGGCAGCAGCTTCTGGGGCCCAGAACCAAACATTCCTGCCCTAAATGTACTTCTGAGGCTGTGCCGTTAGGTGGGAGCTCCCAGGGGGTGTCAGAAACAGGAGATGTCAAAAACATAAGGCTCAAAGGAATGGATGGGAATCAATAGTATTTGATCACACAGAAAGAAAAAGGAAGATGTATCAAATGAGACATGGTGATGGGCATTGCCAACATCCTAGATTACTAAACTGTTCAAAAGGTTTCCAATGTCCCCAGTGCTGCTCTCAGAGTGAGCAGAAGTAGAATACTCTCCCAGCAGGGGTAAATCCATGGACTTCAGATTAATCTCTCAAGCGATTGCTCCCAAATGAGTTTATATATTGACTCAGGACAATCGACATCAGTTCACTTGTGTCTTGTGAAGCTAAACCAAAATTTTCTTCAACTATTTTCATTCTCTCAACCATTACAGGTTTCTATTATTGTCTTTGGCAACATTGAGTCCTGGGTTTGGAGAAAATAATTTTGTCTGGGATATCTGATTTAGTAGCTGTGGTAGTAGCTTGTTTTCTACATTTTGTAGGTGGGAGTCAATGCTGTGGTGATCTTGTGTGCTCTGTTGAACTCTTTGAACTGTTTAAAGAAAGAGCTCATTCAACTTTGCAGAGCTTGTAGGAGCCATGCTCCTCTTGGTGGAAGAAGCCCAGGCTGCAGATACGGAGGGAATGTGTCTCTGCAGCGTGATGCTGGCTTAGACAAAGCAGAATTAGAAGTTGGGGAGAATGAATTTAAAGGCTAATTTCTTTGGATTTTTAACTCACAAGGTGAGAAAATTTGACTTTGGACTTTACTTACGAGGGAATGTAATTTTTAGACTTTAATCTCTCCCTGGAAATTTAATGATGAAGAGTTTCTCGTATTTAGATTTGCGGCATTATATGTTGTGGGCAATTATTACTGAAACACATTAACACTGTCATTTAATTTCATTGCAGAACATTTGACGGAACCATATTTGGATGATATGACTAGAAATAATTTGAACTGGGAACAGTAGGGAGTTAATTTTAGACTTGGTTGTAGCATGGCCTCAGAGTTAATTTAATTATTCTATTATTCTGACTATTATTCTGCCAGCAGTCATAGGAGAATTTATAAAGGAGCACTGGGGATAGTTACATCTCTGGCTGGTCACAGGTATATTAATTGAGCCATTTTAGATTAAAAGAACAAAAGATAGAGGTGTTTTTGAATGAAATATTTGCTCCCCATTCCTGATGTTTCCTTCCACAGGATGAAAGCAGCATTAGAGGAATGTCCCTGACCTCACTTCCCTTATCCTCATTCATCTCCAGGGGAGAAGTCAGTTGTGTCCTGCAGCTGGCTAACACAGGCTTGGTACACTTCTTCCCAACTCTGCATTCAGTGACATCACATTGGTAGTTTGAAATCAGCCCTAGTGGGACTATTTAAAGCATAGAACCAGCAAACACTACAAATCAGGGCTTTTTGTTCCAGATAACCAGTTTACCAGCAGTATATCTGTCATTTACTCTGAAAGGAATAACTTGTCCTATTATTGACTTTGGGATAAGGAACTGAGCATATGTATGTCAGTCCTTTTCTCTCCCCTCCGTGTGTGTGTGTGTGTGTGTGTGTGTGTTGGGACCTACCTGTCTGCAAATAGCACTTGTTTGGGTCTACTCTCAGCTATTTGGTGACTTTGACAGTAAATACTCTTCACCTATGAGGAGTAATCTGTCTGGTCTAGCACCACCTGGGACTGGGTGAGTAAAGCTTTTTATATCTGGGGATTGGTATTAAGTCATCTTCACCAACCAAGTCCCCCAGCCCCTTCAGTTTTAAAGTCAATGCTTTGAACTCTGTCTGCCTTCTTAATTTCTCTCAATTGGTTCAAAACTCAGTTGGAAAGGAGAGTAGAATTTATAAGCATCCTTATACCTCAACACTTGCATTTTCTCTCTTGAGTTTTTTGGAAGTTGTATGTATATACATTCTTCTACTGGTTATTTTTAACTTAAAAATATTCCATTTTTTTTCTAAATTATATTTTTTATTTTGAGAAATGATCCTACCAAGAACTGGAAATTTGCATCAGGATTTTTAAAACTAAAACTCAAATAATTTAAAGAAAACTTTACCCTCTGTCCCAGTGCTGTCTTTCTTACATATTTTTTCAATAAGTTGACATTTTTAAAATAAACTTTTAATTTTCAAATAATTTTATATTTATAGATAAGTTCTCTGTGAAAATAAGGCAGAGAGTTCCTTTATGCCCTTTACCCAATTTCCTCTAATTTTAACATCTTGAATTACAGTGGTACATTTGTCAAAACTAAGAAAATCAGCATTGGTCCATTACTATAAATTGAACTCCAGTTTTCATTCAGATTTCCCTGGTTTTTATACTAACGTCCTTTTTCTGTTCAAGGATTCCATCCAGGACATGACGTTACCTTTAGTCATCATGTGTCCTGAGCCTCACTGGTCTGTGACAATTTTTGGGTCTTTCCTTGTGTTTCACAACCTTGACAGTTCTGAAGAGTACTGGTCAGGTATTTCATAGGAAGTCCCTCAATTTGAGATTATCTTATGTTTCCCTCCTTATTAGACTGGAGTTGTGGGTTTTTAGCATAAATGATTTATTAAAAAATACTTTATAAACACAATGCATATGTAGATATTTATATACATTATATAATATTATCTTGAATTCTAAAAGCTGAGTAATAGATAACATTTAAGTAGCTTTTATAACTTGCCTTTTTTATTCAACTTTGTCTTAAGAGTCAGCACTTTTGAAATACAGGCTTTTTTTTTTTTGCTATAATGTGATATGTGCATTTCTGAAAATCCTCATGTTCAGCATAATTGTGCACTAAAAATAGCAGGGTTTGTCGGATAACTAGACCATAGGTAATTAGGGACAGACCACTCAAAACCTATGCATGGGAGACCTTCAAGATGGCAGAGGAGTAAGACACGGAGATCACCTTCTTCCCCACAAATACATCAGAAATACATCTACATGTGGAACAACTCCTACAGAACACCTACCGAACGTTGGCAGAAGACCTCAGACCTCCCAAAAGGCAAGAACCTCCCCAAGTGCCTGGGTAGGGCAAAAGAAAAAAAAAAAAAAAAACAGAGACAAAAGAATAGGGACGGGACCTGCACCTCTGGGAGGGAGCTGTGAAGGAGGAAAGGTTTCCACACACTACGAAGCCCCTTCACTTGCGGAGATGGGGCGGGGTGGCGGAGGGGAAGCTTCGGAGCCACAGAGGAGAGCGCAGCAACAGGGTTACAGAAGGCAAAGCAGAGAGATTCCCGCACAGAGGATTGGTACCGACCCGCACTCACCAGCCAGAGAGGCTTGTCTGCTACCCTCCGGTACAGGGTTGGGCTGGGAGCTGAGGCTTGGGCTTTGGAGGTCAGGTCCCAGGGAGAGGACTGGAGTTGGCTGCATGAACAAAGCCTGAAGAGGCTAGTGCGCCACAGCTAACTGTGAGGGAGTCCAGGAAAAAGTATGGAACTGCCTAAGAGGCAAGAGACAATTGTTTGGGGGTGCAGGAGGACAGGGGATTCAGAGCACCGCCTAAACGAGCTCCAGAGACGGACGCGAGCTGCGGCTGTCAGCGCAGACACCAGAGACTGGCATGAAACGCTAAGGCTGCTGCTGCAGCCACCAAGAAGCCTGTGTGGTGATCCAGGGACAACTTCCCCAGAACACATGGTGCGCCTCAGGCTATTGCAACATCACACCGGCCTCTGCCACCGCAGGCTCGCCCCACATCCGTACCACCCACCCCCGGCCTGAGTGAGCCAGAGCCCCCGAATCAGCTGCTACTTTAACCCCGTCCTGTTTGAGCGAAGAACAGACGCCCTCAGGCAACCTACAGGCTGAGGCAGGGCCAAATCCAAAGCTGAACCCCAGGAGCTGTGCGAACAAGGAAGAGAAAGGGCAATTTCTCCCAGCAGCCTCAGGAGCAGCGGATTAAATCTCCACAGTCAACTTGATGTACCCTGTATCTGTGGAATAGCTGAATAGACAACTAATCATACCAAGATTGAGGTGGTGGACATTGGGAGCAACTGTAAACTTGGGTTTTCTTTTCTGCATCTAAGTTGTTTCTGGTCTTATGCTTATCTTAGTTTAGTATTTAGAGTTTATTTTCATTGGTAGATTTGTTTATTGATTTGGTTGCTCTCTTTCTTTTTTGTAAATATATATATATATATATATTTTCATTTTTTCTCTTTTTGTGAGCGTGTATGTGTATGCTTCTTTGTGTGATTTTGTCTGAATAGCTTTACTTTTACCATTTGTCCTAGGGTTCTGTCTGTCAATTTTTTTTTTAATATATTTTTTAGCACTTGTTATCACTGGTGGATTTGTTTTTTGGTTTGGTTACTCTCATTTCTTTTCTTTTTTCATTTTTTTCTCTTTATTACTTTAATTTTTTTTTATTTTAATAACTTTATCTTCTTATTTTTTCCTTCCTTCTTTCTCCCTTTTCTTCTGAGCCATGTGGCTGACAGGGTCTTTGTGCTCCGGCCAGGTGTCAGGCCTGTGTCTCTGAGGTGAGAGAGCCGAGTTCAGGACACTGGTCCATGAGAGACCTCCTGGCTCCATGTAATATATAATGGCAAAAGCTCTCCCAGAGATCTCCACCTCAATGCTAAGACCGAGCTCCACTCAATGACCAACAAGCTACAGTGCTGGACACACTATGCCAAACAACTAACAAGACAGGAACAGAACCCCACTCATCAGCAGAGAGGCTCCCTAAATTCATAATAAGGTCACAGACACCCCAAAACACACCACTGAATGCAGTCCTGCCCACCAGAAAGACAAGATCCAGCCTCATCCACCAGAACACAGACACCAGCTGGCCCCACCAGAAGGCCTACACAACTTACTGAACCAACCTTAGCCACTGGGGGAAGACACCAAAAACAATGGGAAAGACGAGCCTGCAGCCTGCAAAAGGAAACCCTAAACACAGTAAGTTAAGGAAAATGAGAAGACAGAGAGACACATAGCTGATGAAGGAGCAAGGTAAAAACCTACCAGACCAATAAATGAAGAGGAAATAGGTAGTCTACCTGAAAAGTAATTCAGATTAATGATACTAAAGATGATCCGAAATTTTGGAAATAAAATGGAAAAAATAAAAGAAATGTTTAATAACGACCTAGAAGAACTAAAGAACAACAAACAATGATGAACAACATAATAAATGAAATTAAAAATTCTCTAGAAGGAATCAATAGCAGAATCACTGAGGCAGAAGAGCAGATAAGTGAACTGGAATATAAAATAGTGGAAATAACCACCACAGAGCAGAATAAAGAAAAAAGAATGAAAAGATTTGAGGACAGTCTCAGAGACCTCTGGGCCAATATTAAGTGCACCAACATTCAAATTATAAGGGTCCCAGAAGAAGAAGAGAAAAAGAAAGGGACTGAGAAAATATTTGAAGAGACTATAGTTGAAAACTTCCCTAATATGGGAAAGGAAATAGTCAATCAAGTCCAGGAAGTGCAGAGTCCCATACTGGATAAATCCAAGGAGAAATATGCCAAGACACATATTAATCAAACTGTCAAAAATTAAATACAAAGAAAAAATATTAGAAGCAGCAAGGGAAAAACAACCAATAACGTACAAGGGAATCCCCATAAGTTAACAGCTGGTCTTTCAGCAGAAACTCTGCAAGCCAGAAGGGAGTGGCAGGACATATTTAAAGTGATGAAAGGGAAAAACCTACAACCAAGATTACTCTACCCAGCAAGGATCTCATTCAGATTTGACAGAGAAATTATAACCTTTACAGACAAGCAAAAGCTAAGAGAATTCAGGACCACCAAGTCAGCTTTATAACAACTGCTAAAGGAACTTGTCTAGGCAGGAAACACAAGAGAAGGAAAAGACCTACAATAACAAACCCAAAATAATTAAGAAAATGGTAATAAGAACATACATATCAATAACTACCTGAATGTAAATGGCTTAAATGCTCCAACCAAAAGACATAGACTGGCTGAAGGGATACAAAAAAAAGACCCATATATATGCTGTCTACAAGAGACCCACTTCAGACCTAGAGACACAAACAGACTGAAAGTGAGAGGATGGAAAAAGATATTCCATGCATATGGAAATCAAAAGAAAGCTGGAGCAGCAATTCTCATATCAGACAAAATAGACTTAAAATAAGGACTATTGCAAGAGACAAAGAAGGACACTACATAATGATCAAGGGATCGGTCCAAGAAGAAGATATAAAAATTGTAAATATTTATGCACCCAACAGAGGAGCACCTCAATACATAAGGCAAATGTTAACAGCCATAAAAGGGGAAATTGACAGTAACACAATCATAGTAGGGGACTTTAACACTCCACTTTCACCAATGGACACATCATCCAAAATGAAAACGAATAAGGAAACACAAGCTTTAAATGATACATTAAACAAGAGGAACTTAATTGATATTTATAGGACATTCCATCCAAAAACAACAGAATACACTATCTTCTCAAATGCTTATGGAACATTCCCCAGGATAGATCATATCATGGGTCACAAATCAAGCCTTGGTAAATTTAAGAAAACTGAAATCGTATCAAGTATCTTTTCTGACCACAACCCTAAGAGACCAGGTATCAATTACAGGAAAAAAAATCTGTAAAAAATACAAATACATAGAGGTTAAACTACACACTACTAAATAACCAAGAGATCATGAGAGAAATCAAAGAGAAATCAAAAAATATCTATACACAAATGATAATGAAAACATGGTGACCCAAAACCTATGGGATGCAGCAAAAGAAGTTCTAAGAGGGAAGTTTATAGCAAATCAATCCTACCTCAAGAAACATCTCAAATAAACAACCTAACCTTACACCTAAAGCAATTAGAGAATGAAGAAGAACAACAAAAAAACCCAAAGTTAGCAGAAGGAAAGAAATCATAGCATAAATATGAGATCAGAAATAAATGAAAAAGAAATGAAGGAAACAATAGCAAAGGTCAGTAAAACTAAAAGCTGAGTCTTCGAGAAGATAGATAAACAAAACTGATAGACCATAAGCCAGATTCATCAAGAAAAAAAGGGAGAAGACTCAAATCAACAGAATTAGAAATGAAAAAGGAGAAGTAACAACTGACACCACAGAAATACAAAGGATCATGAGAGATTACTACAAGCAAATATATGCCAATCAAATGGACAACCTGGAAGAAATGGACAAATTCTTAGAAAAGCACAACCTTCTGAGACTGAACCAGAAAGAAATAGAATATAAACTGACAAATCACAAGCACTGAAATTGAGACTGTGATTAAAAATGTTCCAACAAACAAAAGCCCAGGACCAGATGGCTTAACAGGCAAATTCTATCAAACATTTACAGAAGAGCTAACACCTATCCTTCTCAAACTCTTCCAAAATATAGCAGAGGGAGGAACACTCCCAAACTCAATCTACGAGGCCACCATCACCCTGATACCAAAACCAGACAAAGATGTCACAAAGAAAGAAAACTGCAGGTCAATATCACTGATGAACATAGATGCAAAAATCCTCAACAAAATACTAGCAAACAGAATCCAACAACACATTAAAAGGATCATACACCATGATCAAGTGGGGTTTATCCCAGGAATGCAAGCATTCTTCAATATATGCAAATCAATCAATGTGATACACCATATTAACAGATTGAAGGAGAAAAACCATATGATCATCTCAATAGATGCAGAGAAAGCTTTCAACAAAATTCAACACCCATTTATGATAAAAACCCTGCAGAAAGTAGGCATAGAGGGAACTTTCCTCAACATAGTAAAGGCCGTATATGACAAACCCACAGCCGACATTGTCCTCAATGGTGAAAAACTTAAACCATTTCCTCTAAGATCAGGAACAAGACAAGGTTGCCCACTCTCACCACTGTTATTCAACATGGTGTTGGAAGTTTTAGCCACAGCAATCAGAGAAGAAAAAGAAATAAAAGGAATCCAAATTAGAAAAGAAGTAAAGCTGTCACTGTTTGCAGATGATATGATACTATACATAGAGAATACTAAGGATGCTACCAGAAAACTACTAGAGTGAATCAATGAATTTGGTAACGTAGTAGGATACAAAAATAATGCACAAAAATCTCTTGCATGCCTATACACTAATGATGAAAAATCTGAAAGAGAAATTAAGGAAACACTCTCATTTACCATTGCAACAAAAAGAATAAAATACCTAGGAATAAACCTATGTAAGGAGACAAAAGACCTGTATGCAGAAAACTATAAGACACTGATGAAATAAATCAAAGATGATAGAAACAGATGGAGAGATATACCATGTTCTTGGATTGGAAGAATCAACATTGTGAAAATGACTGTGCTACCAAAGCAATCTACAGATTCAGTGCAATCCCTATGAAACTACCAATGGCATTTTCCACAGAACTAGAAGAAAAAAAATCTCTATTTTTGTGGAAATACAAAAGACCCCGAATAGCCAAAGCAATCTTGAGAAAGAAAAATGGAGCTGGAGGAGTCAGGCTTCCTGACTTCAGACTATACTACAAAGCTACAGTAATCAAGACAGTATGGTACTGTCACAAAAACAGAAATATGGATCAATGAAACAGGATAGAAAGCCCAGAGATAAATTCATGCACCTATGGTCACCTAATCTATGACAAAGGAGGCAAGAATATACAATGGAGAAAAGACAGCCTCTTCAATAAGTGGTGCTGGGAAAACTGGACAGGTACATGTAAAAGAATGAAATTAGAACACTCCCTAACACCATACACAAAAATAAACTCAAAATGGATTAAAGACCTAAATGTAAGGCCAGACACTATAAAACTCTTAGAGGAAAACATAGGCAGAGCACTCTATGACATAAATCACAGCAAGATCCTTTTTGACCCACCTCCTAGAGAAGTGGAAATAAAAGCAAAAATAAACAAATGGAACCTGAGGAAACTTAAAAGCTTTTGCACAGCAAAGGAAACCATAAACAAGACAAAAAGACAACCCTCAGAATGGAGAAAATATTTGCAAATGAAGCAACTGACAAAGGATTAATCTCCAAAATTTACAAGCCACTCACACAGCTTAATATCAAAGAAACAAACAACCCAATCCAAAAATGGGCAGAAGACCTAAATAGACATTTCTCCAAAGATATACAGATTGCCAACAAACACATGAAAGGATGCTCAACATCACTAATCATTAGAGAAATGAAAATCAAAACTACAAGTAGGTATCACCTCACACTCGTGAGAATGGGCATCATCAAAAAATCTAGAAACAATAAATGCTGGAGAGGGTGTGGAGAAAAGAGAACACTCTTGCACTGTTGGTGGGAATGTAAATTGATACAGCCACTATGGAGAACAGTATGGAGGTTCCTTAAAAAAGTAAAAATAGAAGTACCATATAACCCAGCAATCCTCCTACTGGGCATATACCGTGAGAAAACCATAATTCAAAAAGAGTCATGTACTGCAATGTTCATTTCAGCTCTATTTGCAGTAGCCAGGACATGGAAGCAACCTAAGTGTCCATCGACAGATGAATGGTTAAAGAAGATGTGGCACATATATACAATGGAATATTAGTCAGCCATAGAAAGAAACAAAATTGAGTTATTTGTAGTGAGGTGGTTGGACCTAGAGTCTGTCATACAGAGTGAAATAAGTCAGAAAGAGAAAAACAAATACTGTATGCTAACATATATACATGGAATCTAAAAAAAAAAAAGAAAAAAAATGGTTCTGAAGAACCTAGGGTCAGGACAGGAATAAAGACACAGACATAGAGAATGGACTTGAGGACACAGGGAGGGGGAAGGGTTAGCTGGGCTGAAGTGAGAGAGTGGCATGGACATATATACACTACCAGATGTAAAATAGATAGGTAGTGGGAAGCAGCTGCCTAGCACAGGGAGATCAGCTTGGTGCTTTGTGATCACCTAGAGGGGTGGGATAGGGAGGGTGGGAGGGAGACACAAGAGGGAGGAGATATGGGGATATATGTATATGTATAGCTGATACACTTTGTTATACAGCAGCAACTAACACAACATTGTAAAGAAATTATACTCCAAAAAAGATGTTAAAAAGAAAAAAAAAAGAAAAACCTATACACTAACACACCAGAGCACTAACATGAACAGTAACAATCCCAATCAAATTATTAGCATGGTGAAGGCTTTTCATACACTTTTACCAGTCTCACAATTAGTCACGCTTTTGCAGCCTTCAGCCCAGTACTCACATGACCTCCTTTTAGATGCATTTTTTGAGGGCAATCACCTCCAATAGATGTTGGCTTCATCAAAATTTAAAATCTGATCCCTAGTGTAGTTTTAATCATCAAAAATGGTTTTTTTTAAAGGTTGGAGAGAAATAGCTTGGCAGCTTGTTCATCAGCACAAGCAGCACCACAATATAACTTAATGCTATGAAATGCATGGCAATTTTTGAAGCCACTAAACCATCTACTGCATGCACTAATGGCACTTAGAACTTGCAGCCTTTTCATTAAGATCTCCATATCTTACTAAGTATTTTCTTTAATGGTGTGAAAGTGTGGTCTTTATTGCTTCACAACATTAACCTGTTAGGGAAGATGGCATACGAATGGATATAACTTCTATATTATTCTGACACTGTTCTTTCAGTTACCAATCATATATGTCCTAATTTGCAGCCAGACACTTCTATTTTTTGCAGAGAAGAGTGTATACTTATCTATTTCATCCTTTTTAACTGACGTATACCGCTTCTTCATATGAATATGCATTTCCCAACTGGTGGACATTTGGATTCCTTCTATTTTTTTCCCCAATTACAAGCAATGCTGCAAAAAATTTCCTTGCACATGTCTCTGAGAAAGTTTTTATAGGTTATGTTCCTAGAAGTATTATTGGGTCATAGTACATGAACATATTTAATGGAACATATACAGTAATTTGGGGAGCATTAGCACCATCATGGTATTGGGTTAATTGATGGGTATAATTTAACTATCAATTTATTCCTTTTTATGTCCTTTAATAATATTTTATAATTTTTTAAATAAAAGAGTTGCACATTTCCGTTGTGGTTACTTCCAGGTATTGTATGGGTTTTATTGTTATTGTGACTGGGATCTTTTATAAGTCATATTTTCTAATTGATTTCTGCTGTAGGAACCATTTTTAATGCATTTAATGGTTATCCTATATCAGCACAAATGTTGAACTCCTATTGATTCTAATAGTTTATGTGCAGGTTTTGCAGGATTTTAAATATAAACAATCATATGTGTAAATCACTGTGCATCTTTCTTTTCTGATCATCAGATCATTTTTTTTTTCTTGTCTTGCTGCTTTGGATTGGACAGTGAAGTAAGTTGATAGTAGGCAACTTGCCATGTCACTGACCCTAAAGGGAGGCTTCTAAAATTTCATTTTTAAGAGTGATATTTGCTCTAGGTTTTTAGTATCTACTCTTTTTACTCTTACTTACGATGGATAAATGATAATTTTTCTAAATTTTCTGGTATCTATTGAAATAATCTTATGATGTCATCATTTAAGTCTGTCAAGGTGGTATAAATTATATTGATTGATTGTCCTAATTTCAAACTATCCCTGAATTTCTGAAGAAAACCTCTGAGAGGTAAGTGTTAATTATTTACCGTGTTCAAGATGACCCTCTGCAGCTGGCTACCCAGAAAAGGTGCTGGCCAATGTAAATCCCCATGGAAACAACTCAGGCACCAATCCTTGTCAGCTGCAAGGCTTGAACACCTACCTTTCAGTCATACCAGCATGGTCTCACTGTGAATGTATATATGGCTCATCCTTTCTAAGCTTGAGTTAGAGTTGTTTAGCTATGACTACAAGGCTTGGACCTCAGCCCCCAACCACACCAGGGGAAAAGCGAGGCCCACCCCAGCCATGAATTCTCAGTTGTCATGCCATATTGCCATTGTGTCACTGACTCTTATTGCACAGGGGAGAAGCCAGTACTTCTCTAATCATGCAGCCTCACAACCCAAGGGTAGGGGGTCCCTCTTTAGAGTCTGATGTTTTGCCCTATTAGGTCTCTGAGCATTGCTCTAGAATGTGATTGTTTATGAGCACACAGCTGTGATGGTGAGTGTCCCCAGTAAATGGTGCTTCAGCAAGCGGGAATATTTGCCATTTGCTCTTGTTTGCTTACCAACTCTACTTAGTCATGATGTTTAAAACTTTCTTTTAAATTTTTAAAGTTTATTTATTTATTTTTGGCTGCATTGGGTCTTTGTTGCTGTGTGGGCTTTTTTAGTTGTGGCGAGTGAGTCTACCCTTCATTGAGGTGCATGGCCATCTCATTGTGGTGGCTTCTCTTGTTGCAGAGCACAGGCCCTAGGTGCACAGATTTCAGTAGTTGTGGCACGCAGGTTTCAGTGGTTGTGGCTTGCAGGCTCTAGAGCGCAGGCTCAGTAGCTGTGGCACATGGGCTTAGTTGCTCTGCGGCATGTGGTATATTCCCGGACCAGGGTTCGAACCCATGTCCCCTGCATTGGCAGGTGGATTCTTAACCACTGTGCCACCAGGGAAACCCTAAAACATTTTTTATGTAGTTTAATTTGACTTGCATAAATTTTATGTAAGGTTTTTGCATCTATGTTCATAGATGAGATTAACTTCTCATTTTCTTTTCTTGAACTATTTTTATTTGGGTTGTCATGTTAACTTGTTAAAATAAGTCAGGTAGCTTTCTCTTTTTCAAAATTCTCTATCTTTTTCTTCATAGTTTTCTCCCTTCCTCCCTCTCTCCCTTCCTCCCTCCCTCCCTCCAGTCCGCTTTCTTTCTTTCTTTCTTTCTTTCTTTCTTTCTTTCTTTCTTTCTTTCTTTCTTTCTTTCTTTCTTCCTTCCTTCCTTCCTTCCTTCCTTCCTTCCTTCCTTCCTTCCTTTCTTCCTTTCTTTCTTTCTTTCTTCTTTCTTTCCATCTATGCTTTGTATGCTCTGAGTATATATATATATATTTAATTGTACTTTTATTTTTATTTTAGTTTATCTTATTTATTTATTTTTTGGCTGTGTTAGGTCTTCGTTGCTGCGTGCAGGCTTTCTCCAGTTGTGGCGAGTGGGTGCTACTCTTTGTTGTGGTGTGCAGGCTTCTCACTGTGGTGGCTTCTCTTGTTGTGGAGCATGGGCTCTAGGTGTGTGGACTTCAGTAGTTGTGGCTCACGGGCTCTAGAGCGCAGGCTCAGTAGTTGTAGCACATGGGCTTAGTTGCTCCACAGCATGTGGGACCTTCCTGGACCAGGGCTCAAATCTGCGTCCCTTGCATTGGCAGGTAGATTCTTAACCACTGTGCCACCAGGGAAGCCCTGCCCTTCTCAACAAATAACTTCTCAACTGCTCTTAAATTCTGTTTCCTAAGGTGAGTGTTCCTATGCTTGTGGAATGGGGTGCCCCCTTTTCATGGCATTAATTCTTCCAGCTTGTCTGTAGATGCTGTTACTGTTTTCTGTAGCTTGTCTCCAGGGATTTTGAGGAATGAGCAAGAAGTGCTGTCAAGGTGTACCAGTAATTTCTCTTCTGGATGTGGGAGTTTAGAGTTTCCTTGTAGGTGTCTCCAGCCTCATGGATGCCTTACTTCCCAGGTAAAAGTATTCTCACTGCCCAGGTTGAGGTCAATGACCTCTGATACTTAATGCTTGACTAAGAAGGCAAGGGATGGTGACAGTGACTCAACCAATCTCTCCACTACTTTGTTCTACCACCTGCTTCCATTGTCCTTTACTTTGAAGTGCTCTCAGAAACACCTCAGATTTTCAGAACAGCCCTCCCCAGCATATATTTTGGGTTATACTTTTCTTCTATCTATGTGATTTACCTGTTTTTTATCTTTCAAACATCTCCCACATTTCTTTCTGCCCATGGAACTCTTTCTTTTATTCTTTTAAAAATGTTCTCTATCATTTGTAGGAATTCAGATGGGAAGAAGATATTTGTGCTTGAGTTCTGTCCACCATTGATTACATTTAGCATCTAGCCTTTTTTCCCTGCAGTTCCTTCCTACATTCCCTCATTATTTCTTCATCTATTACCCCACAACACTACTGAGCTCCAACTCTGTGTCAGGCTCTGCAATAGGCTGCCTTTCAAGAAGGTGATGCCATTGCCCATAAATAATAGAGTATGAACTTTCTCTCATTTTCCTAACAGAGATGCTGCGGCTGTACCAATCTATGTGCACAATTTTTCTTGACCTTGGGATCATCTTTCTTAGATGCCTACCAAGGTTAAAATTGTAGTGTTTGACCACTGAGTAAGTGAAACCAACTGGTCCATGTACTAACAATCAAGCCACCTTGACCTCATTCACAGCGTTTGCCATAAGAGAATTAGCTAAATATCTTTGAACACTGCTCTCTATAGCTTCAAATTTTATCAGTTTTTCATTCCTATCAATTTTCCTGCTGACCTGCTTCTCAAATCTTTCCCCTTCTCTGCAGTCTTAATGCTTCTGCCCTAGTTTTTTTTTTTTTTCTTTTTTTTCTTTTTTGCGGTACGTGGGCCTCTCATTGTTGTGGCCTCTCCCGCTGCAGAGCACAGGCTCCAGATGCGCAGGCTCAGCGGCCATGGCTCACAGGCCCAGCCGCTCCGCGGCACGTGGGATCTTCCCGGACTGGGGCACGAACCCGTGTCCCCTGCATCGGCTGGCGGACTCTCAACCACTGCGCCACCAGGGAAGCCCCAGGAGCCATCTTTTTGAAATGCAGACATCTAGAGGGATAGCTGGACTTCCCAAGGTCACAAACCAATAAAGCCTCTATTTATATTAGCGAGTCTGAGCTGTTGTCTGATGCTTGCATTTGAAGTGGAGACTAACTTTTCTAAAGATCCTCTGAAACCAAGTTCCTGTGAGTTCAGAATGACCATTACCTCTTCTGCAATAACATACCTATGGCCCTCTAACCTCCTATAGGGATTCTCTCTGACGAGCACAGCCCCTCTTTTGATAGCTGGTAATTCATATGAGGTCAGTTATGGGGGTTTAAAACTCTCACTTGATAGAGTAAGAGGTACAAACTATTATATACAAAATAAGCTACAAAGATATACTGTACAACACGGGGAATATAGCCAATATTTTATAATAACTATAAGTGGAGTATAACCTTTAAACATTGTGAGTCACCACATCATACACCTGTAACATATAATATTGTACTGCAACTATATTTCAATTAAAAAGAATTCTCACTCTATCATTACTCCAATTTGAGGAACAGAAACTAAAGATCATTGAGATCCAAGAATCTGCTTTTAGGTTTAATGGCTGGAATGCACTTTTCCTGGCTGCTTGGGTCCCTGGTAGAAAAGGACCCCTCAAGGATGATGGCTGCTGGTTCCTTCCAGAGGTGTCCTTCATCTTGGCCTTTCAGTACTAAGTGAACTGTTGAAGTTATTCCACAGAGGTCACATCCAAGTATGAAGGATGGGGTTCCCTGTGATTACACATCAAGCAGTTACTTTAGGGAAGGCATATAGTAGACTAGTTAAGCATAGAGGTTCTGGAATCAGCTTGCCTAGGTTTAAATCCTGACTTTACAACCTACTGGCTATGGGGCTTTAGGTAACATAACCCTCTATATGTCTCAGTTATCTCATCTATAAAGTGGGGAGAAATAATAGTAATTAGTTCAAAGAGTTGTTGAAAGGATCAAGTAAGATCATGCATATAGAGCACTTAAGGTAGTGCTGGCACATAGTAAGCTCTCAAAACAGTTATCTGCTATTATTATTATTAGGCTGTTTTGTATGATATCCCTAACATAGGTTCTTTATATACCACCGAAATACAATTTGGTGGAAGTGGTCTGGGTTGACAGCAAGTGAAGAGTCTGATTTGCCAAAAATTAAGTTCAGAATATTAGGAGGATAAATTTATGAGTATTGTATTATGAATATTGATTCCCCAATTGACTTTTCATAACCATTTGGAAGCACAGAAGTTAAGGATACATTCTTAGGCAAATATGTGAGTGCAGATGTTCTCTGTTGTCTAATTAGGGCAGACCCATACACTCTGACATTCAGCTAAGCAGAAGGAAGGGTTGACACTTTTTTTCTAGTTAAAGAATCCAGTCAGGAGATATGTCTTAATTATAGAAGACCATCCCAACTCCCCAGGGATGTGGGCTGAGCTAATATTTTTCTCAGAATTCAATTACTGGTACCTTACTACACATAGTTTAGTGGACAACCTCCGGCCCTGATAATTTTAGCCAGAAAAAATTTTAAAGCTGGTATTTGCATTTGGTGAACATTAACAAATCTCAATAAAGCATTCCTAGAATGTTTAAGAAATTTGGCTTACTGGTAAATACTTCATAGTAATCTTGTTAGAGAATAAATCTCAAGGTGACTGGTGTATTGTTGTACTATACAGAGTAGTTTGACATAATCCAATTAAATATTAGATGACATCTACTGAAGAGGATGATTTTGGTTTAGGTGAGTTAGTCCTAAGCAATTCTTTGTCACAGTAAATGGAGAGTAAGATCAATTATCCAGGAAGGCCACTTCTCGCTGATGTCAATGAAGCCATGTCATTAGCACTGGTTTTCCTTTATAGCAGGGATCATGCATCCAGTTTGTCCAGAAGTAAAATCAGGTATTAAGGCTCAAGTTAAAAAGACAGAGGGACTTCCCTGGTGGTGCAGTGGTTAAGAATCCACCTGCCAGTGCAGGGGATATGGGTTCGAGCTCTGGTCCGGGAAGATCCCACATGCCACAGGGCCTGTGCACCACAACTACTGAGCCTGCGCTCTAGAGCCCGTCAGCCACAACTACTGAAGCCCATGTGCCACAACTACTGAAGCCTGTGCACCTAGAACCTGTGCACTGCAATGAAGAGTAGCCCCCACTCGCTGCAACTAGAGAAAGGCTGCGCACAGCAACAAAGACCCAACGTGGCCAAAAAATGAATAAAAAATAAATAAAGCTATAAAGCCTAAATTTAACTTGACATAAAAAAAAAGAGGACCAAATGATATATAAAACCTACAATAAAAACTACTGTATAGGGCTGCCTTGAGAAAAATAAACTATACGGAGGCCACATGCACAGTAGACAATAAACATTTCTTTCCTTCAAAGGGGGTAGGAGAATGGATTTATACACTTCTATCAATGAAATGAAGCTTAGGTGTGACAAGGGAAGTAGCATAAAGAGATACTTTAGTACATTTACAGCCAAACATTGGGGGTAGACCAATTGCATATGTCAGAGATTATAAATGTAAAACCATAGGCAGATGCTGGAGGCTGCTACCTGATAGGACACTTTCCTTTGAAGACTGAAAATAGCCATGCTGGTATAAGAATATGAGCCAGGCCTTCAGGTCCAGACCTGAAGTGACCCAAGTGTGAGCACCTTAGCAGAGGATGCAACATGGTGATGTGCAGATCAGGCACCTAAAATCTCCCTGTGTTGGGAAGAAATATTGGATCATTGGGTATAATGATAAGCCTTGCATGTCTCCAGCCGGATGAGTGGTTGAGGACCCTTCCCTGTGGTCCATCCAGGGCCTGGAGGAAAGACTACAAGCCTCCTCAGATATGGGACTGAGCCTGATGGAAATGGATTTGGAGTACTAGTTGACAAATTAGGTAGGATGGTAAGTCTGTGATTTTTTTCCCTATGTTTTCCACTATCGCTAAGTTTGATCTCCACGGAAGCAAGGATTGACCAAAAAAAAAAAAAAAAGCAAACAACTCCAGATCATTAAAACAACAACACCAACAATATAAATACCCAGGGAATTTCCTGGTGGTTGACCTGGGTTCAATTCCTAGTTGGAGAACTAAGATCCTGTGAGCCATGTGGCCAAAAAGAAAAAAAAAAGAAATTGCAAATCAGGTTTCAAAAGCATAGATTTCTGATCCTTAGACTCCCAGGGAAAGAAGAGAAGTGCTGTGTTGATTTCTAAATAACTTTATCCTAAGATAACCAACCTCTAGTCTCAGGTGGATTGGCAAAACTTGCCTGTATGCCTTCCTTGCTGTTCTCCGCCTCCATCTTATCTATGCATCTTTTCATTTCTCCTGTAACAGAAAGTGGATTAAGTGGCCTTGCTAGCCTTCTTCTTCAGAAAATGCAGATTCCTAGCTCAAATTTCCTAGATTGCCTGGTCCAGTGATTCTTAAATTGTGGGCTGCTTAATACAAGCATCATCATCACCTAAGGTGTTTATTGTAGATTCATTGACCTCAGACCTACCAGATTAGAGTCTCTGGCTATAGAGCCCAGAAATCTGCAATTCACAAGCTCTTTTGCCCAATATGTTTTTAGAACCATCACTTTAGTGTCTTCCTGGCAGCTCAGATGTCTTATCTGGAAGACATGCCTGGCTCCCAATAAGCTTGAAGGCAGGTGGTGATCTTTAAAGAAAGATCTAGCACATCTTGAGTCAGGTTATCTATCCCCTTGCCCTGCCTCTGGTACATTATCTGAAGATTCATTCAGTTTCATCCCTCTACCCCATGTCCTTTAATACACACAGATAAGTAATCTTGTAAGTTTCCACCACCACTCCCAGGATGGTAATTGCTTAAGCACACAGGGCAGATCACAGACAGTCTTAAAAACACCTTAAAAACGCATACTGAGCTCTTACCATATTGCATGCACTGCTCTAAAGTCCTTTAGGTATATTTATTTGTTTAATGACAACCTATGAGGCAAGTACTGTTTTATAGTCCTCATTTTACAGATGAGGAAACTGAGGTCCAGAGGGGTTAATTAACTTGCCCAGAGTTGGAATTGAACCTAGACAGTCTGACTACAGAGCCCCATGCTTCTAACCACTGTTTTCTACTGCCGCATGCAGTAAAAGTTCATAGGCTGTACTTACACCCCTAGTGGAGTAGGGAGGGTATGGAGATGCATGCATGTTTTCTCATGGAGAAGCCATTCCAGGATGCCATATATCCAGCATGTAAACTACCTTTTTTGGGGCACTGGCAATCTCCCAACTTTTCATTTTGTTGTTTTATGTTTGGGAGAATGGATTGCACATAAAAATCCTATTCAGCTTTGGCATCAACATAACATTAGGCAAGCTATGCCCTTGACACACTATTGAAGTTCTTTGACTTGGAAGCCCCTACCTTTCCCACTGTTAGATGTGCCCTTAGACATCATTTCATATTCTAGGAAGCATTCCTCAAGGGTACGGAATCATATGAGAAATTCTTTAGGACAATGATTCTCAAATTTAGATGCTAATATTATCATCACTTGGGGAGCTTTTAAAAATCCAGTTTTCCAGGTCACACACCAGATTATTACAGCAGATTCTTTGCTGGTGAGATCCAGGGATCAGTATTTTTTTTAATTTAATTTTTTTAAATTGCAGTGTAGTTGATTTACAATGTTATGCAAATCTCTCCTGTACAGCAAAGTGACTCAGTTACACACATAGAGACATGCTTTTTTAAATTATAATTAAGTCCATTATGGTTTATCGCAGAATATTGAATATAGTTCCCTGTGCTATACAGAAGGACCTTGTTCTTTATTCATCCTATATATAATAGTTTACATCTGGTAATCCCAAACCTCCAGTCCTTCCCTCTCCTTTGGCAACCACAAGTGTGTTCTCTGTGTCTGAGTCTGTTTCTGTTTTGTAGATAGGTTCATTTGTAGCATATTTTAGATTCCACATATAAGTGATATCATATGGTATTTGTCTTTCTCTTTCTGACTTACTTTGCTTAGTATGATAATCTCTAGTTGCATCCATGTTGCTGCAAATGGCATTATTTCATTCTTTTTCATGGCTGAGTAATATTCCATTGTATATACGTACCACATCTTCTTCATCCATTCATCTGTTGATGGACATTTAGGTTGTTTCCGTGTTTTGGCTTCTGTGAATAGTGCTGCTATGAATATAGGGGTGCACGTATCTTTTTGAATTATTGTTTTGTCTGGGTATACGGGCATCAGTATTTTTAAAGCTCCTTAGTTGATTACAATGTGCAGCCAAGTCTCCAACAGCGGGGGCTGGAGAACCACTGTTCTAGGCTGAGTGATAGCTTTGAAAAGACTACTGTTGTCTCTGACTGGATGTGTTGTTTCTGACCGACATGTCCGTTGCTTCCTCTTTTCCCCATGTTATAGTGGTTCCAGATTGAACTGTGAGAGCATATCAAACTTGCTCTTTAGGCACTGGAGTCTAGAGTTGTAGGTACTTGAGGATTAAATAAAATGATAGCTCTATATGTACCATGCTCTTATTTATTCATTAAAACTGCACTGTGATAACAAGATAACAAACATTATCTTGCAATGTTTTTCTTTATCCCCAGTCAGTACTTGGTGTCTCTACAATTGAAATGTTTTTCTGATCTACTGGGACTTAAAACAGGGAGAAACCAAAGTGCCAAGATGTCTAGAAAAGCTGAAATATTTAAGTATTTTTACAGGGACATCATGAACTGTAAAAGGAAGAGAGGAGAAGCCTCCCAAACAAACATATGTGAGCAGGGAAAACGTCACATGGCAAACTGATCTCTTACACCTCTCTTCTGGTAAAGTTCACCCAAGACTCTGTCATATGGCATGAGTGGTTACAGTGCTGTCTTGGCAGATTACTGGAACCAGGGGTGGCTTGTGAAACGGTTCACCCAGAAGGTCTTTCAAATTCTCTTTTCCTTTTTCTCTGTCTTCTCTTTCTATTGCTTTAGCTCTCACTCTCCCTATCTCTATGTCTCTCTGCCTCTCTCCCTTTTTCAATTTTAAGCTGTGTTCAGAATATCCATTATGGACATAGATCTGATAATGTGATGGGCTCCTTGAAATCAATAACATTTCCAAAGAGTCCACCCATCATACTCGTAGGTGCCTTCTTTTGACTTACCTGGGGAGCCCAATGCTAATGAGAAGGCAGTTTGGGTACTGGGAAAACACCTTCCTTCTTTGTCCCAATCTTTTACCTATTATATATATTTTGTTCTGTTCAAATTATGCATGTATCTTGAATTGGGCAAATGGTTACAGTAAGAAGAGAAAAATTTTTGCAGCAATTACTTTAAGTCAGTCTTTTAAAAAATAAGATGCAAAGAGTTTGGGAAAGGTAATTTAAAAGAAAATTTAACTATATACCATTATATAGTTAACAAAACAAACCTTTCCAGAAATGTATCAATACTATAATTTGCAATAGTTCTTTTCTCTCGTGTGTTTAGAATATGCTATCTGCATGTCAGTTAGTTCTTCCAGTCAAATAATAAATAATGTCTATTATCAATTTCTCATTGAATGTCAATGGGAAAACTCATGATGAATAAGCTCAAGATTCTTTTTACATGAAATTATAATGTTTTGGGATTAAAGCCAAATAGCCACAGACTGGGTGTCCTATTCATAAAACAAAACAGTAGCTTTTGGAGCTTCAAGGACTACTTATCTTTATTCTATTCTCTCTTTCCTTGCTTCTTAATTACACACACACACACACACTTTATTTTATGAGCAATATAACTACATTCTGGAAATGTTGTTAATGAGAGAAAAGTATCCTTCATACAATAATTTCATTACCGTGATAAGGACACTTACTTTTTGGGGGGTATCCCTAATAGATTTTTTCCTAAACTAGTTACTTCACTTAAAAAATAGTGTATAAACAAATTTATGCTATTTTTTCCCATATTATACTATTATAAGCATTTTCACATGTTGTAGCATAAAATTCACAACCAACCAATAGTTTAAAGGACTATCCATTCTATTTAGTGGATGTAGATGTATCCAGTTTCCTTAAACATGCCCCAGTTTTCTAATTTTTCACTATCCTAAGGGGTGTTATGGTTGTCTTTGTGAGTAAAATGTCTCCCTCACCCCCAGACTTTTAACAGCATTTCTCCAGAATGGATTCACAGGGTGTGACTGTTTTAATTCACAAAGCACTGCCACACAGAGCTGTTGGAGCACCAAGTAGGCACCATGGAGTCTCTAATAAATGACCCATATTGATCTCTTGTTTCGTGATTTGTCTTGGTTTGTTTGCTCTTAGAGCTTTGATTTATGGCTCCAAGGAGCGATTTTGGAAAATCATTTAACCATCAGCTGAGACAATCGGACTATTGCACTTATAAGGTCCAAATGGAAAAGACCTGAGTCAGAGGGATTTCAGGCGTCAAAGCCCCGGATAGCCCAGCCGCTGCTACTCTTTCCAGGAGAATATCCTAGATTCTGGGCACAGTGACTGCAGGGAGGGAACATGGAGAAGCTGTCACTGTGTTTCCTGGTCATCATTAGCCTCCCTAATGCTTTTTCCCAGACAGGTAGGCACTGCTTCAGGTGGGCGCTGGGCTCTTGCATCAGGGCTACCTATGCAAAGCCAAGTTAGGGAAAATAGTCAGAGTGGGGGAGGGGTTGTGTTCTGGGAAAGAGGGCAGTCTGTGGTTTCTAAATCCAATCTCTCTATACATAGTGAGAGAATACATGTTTGTGGCCTAACAAGGTTAGAAAAGAGACAACAGGCCCCAAACGGAGTCACTTGTGTTAAGCCCCATGTCAGCAAACCAAGACCTAATACCTAACCTAATTGCAGCTTCAGCCTCTCCCCAAAATGTGACCTTTCACCAGTCAATATGAAATTACTTGGTTAAGACTAGAGGTAACCCACCTGATAAGACTCTTTCCTTCCCCCATAGAAAGGTGACCTTGCCTGAAATAATCTACTCTTCATTAGAAACTTCCTCTTCCTACCCCTTTCATTTGGTACAGCTCTTTGAAATTCCTTTCTGTCTGCTAGATGGCTGGCTGCCTGCTTCATGAATCATTGAATTAAAGCCAATTGGATCTTTAAATGTACTCGGTTGAATCTGACTTAATTTAGCAGATTTGGTGTCAGCGATGGAATGCACAGAGCCCTTCCAAGATCTTCTAAAACAAGAAACACGGGCATTGTACCCTCAGACCTTTTGGAGTTCTGTCCTTTTCAGAAGGGCCCTGGGTAAGTTGCTCTATGTTCTGAGCTCTGCTCTCTTTGCATCAAGCTCCTGATCTAATTGGCTTGCCAGTCAGTTCCCTATTTGATTGGAAACAGCCCTTGGTTCTGTTCCCAGATTCCATGTTGGTAATGACTGATGGCTCAGTCTGGAGTTCTCCGTTGTGTGGAACCCCAGTCTGCAGTCCCTATTCTTGGGGGTCTGCTGATTCAGTCCTTTCCCCAACCCCCAAATTCCATATTGGGAACTGCTGGCTGTTACCAGCTGAAAAACTGGACTGGGTTTCAGATCATACTGGGTCCAACTTAAGCTAGACCGGGTCTAGTAAATAAAGGTTATTGCTAATGGGATTCGTAGAAGTAAAAAAAAGAAAACCCACAAAATTGGTAAGCATGGCTAAGGCACTTAAAAGCTGTTAGAGTGCTCACCACATAACTAAACTCCCGTGTTAGGATAAGTTGGTCATGGGACAGTTTATATTGACACTAGATTACCTGACAACCTCAAGAAAATTTCCATGCTAGAAGGTACACTGTAAAACACCACACAATCCCCAACCCAGTGGCACATCCCTCTTAGATATTAGTTTGCCTCTGAGAGACCCAAAGTCTTAACTAAAAAAAAAAAGCAAATCCTTGAATTCAAAAGAGTTGAGCACGCTGCCTTCCAGCACACCTGCTTACTTTATGTCTATGAACTATACTGCTAAAAGATATAAATACCTACAAAAATGGCTAAACCTTACTAAAAACAATCTAGAATTACAGTGGCCATTATGGGGAATGTTCCAATTAGATATGATTATTTAAGAAGTGCACCTGAAAGTAAGGGTTCCCAAATCAAACAAATAGAATAAGATACCAGTTTTAATCAGCATGCAGAAGTCTCCAAAAGGCTTCAAAATTCCAAACTAGCTTCATTGAAAAATGCATTGCAAAAGGCTAATGAAAAAGATACAAGAAGTACCTAATACAAAAGTCTGATGTGATTCCTGCTATTCCTCTTTAGCTCTTTAATTGAGTCTCAGAGTCTACTGATCCTCTGTCTGAATTGTCTTTACATTACTGTAAACCAAAGTGGCCTTACAGACCCCATGTCTACCTTCAGTGGAGGGCCCCACATGGGCCCCTCCCAGAGTTGATGAGACTCTGAGGGATTTTTCTGGTAAACTGCTATGTTATTCCCTTAAACATCCAAAGGGAAACTAAATTAAAATTAATTAAAAACTTTGCCAAATTCTGATAGATATCGGAGCTTGCAGAGGGGATCTTGGGAAAACTGGCAGAAGCCAGCAAAAGGTAAAAATTCTTATCGGAGCCAGCTCTCCTGGGTCTCTGTGGAGAGGGGAATAAAATATCTTTTGCAACCTCTTTGGGGGACACCTCTTGGACACATCCAAGAGGTGTTCAATACTGCCAGAAATAAAACTATGTACCTGGGAGGGAAGGAGAGCAAACAGAAGATAATATGGCTAGATGGGAGGATTAGCTCCTTGGTATTTTTTAGGCTGCAACCCAATTCTTTGAGGAATTAAGAACAATTGCTCTTATCTTCTCTAGAAACAGCTAAAAGCCCACCTGTTCCTTTTACCAATCCTGAAACTTCCCATATTTATCTCAAATAAATATTGTAAAAATTCTGGCTTTAAGAAGCAAAGTTCTTCTCAGAGGAACTTGCATTCCTTCCCTGTACCTTTGAGGTGTAAATGTCCTACCTGGTCTTCTCCAGGAATTATTTTCTAGGCCAATCTCTTTAAACTACAAACTCCAGGGAGGTAATTCTTATTAGGGGGAAAACAAAAGAGGAAGAGGTCACTTAAAACTTAGGTGAATGAAAAATCTTTTAAGTGTCTTCTCAAATAACATCATATTATATATTATAATATAATATATTATATATTATAATATAATATTTATTATATAATACATATTATAATATATAATAATCTTTTAAGTGTCTTCTCAAATAACATTATATTATATATAATAATAATAACAAATATTATTAAAAAGTTTTAGCCACCTGAGCAGGTAACCTTAACTTATTCTATCTACTATAACAACTTAAATCCAGCTTTTTTATAACTAGTGAGCTGTGTATTATTGTACCTGTATAGTGGCAGTAATATTAAAATGAAAGCTATAAAGTCTCTGTTTGCCTCTGTCACTTATATGTGTCTCTCTATATATTTGTGTTGTAGATGTATGGTATTTTTCTACCTATGGATAATATTGCCAAAAATTAATCTGTAAAAGAGCACTATTTAATTGGCTTAAAGAAAATTTGGCACTTAAATAAAGTGTTTCTAAAATTTTCAGTAATATAATAGAAACTGACCCAAATGCTTTTCAAGTTCACACAATCTGGGAAACTATTGAATATTAATGATAATTTGAGCTTGTTGGTTTAATTAAAATGTCTACAGAGTTATATCTTTAGAGTTACCAACATTAAAAATAATGCAAACATACAACTTTTATTCTACCTGGGTTTACTAGTCAAATAAGTTCATGTCATCTCTGTTTCAAAATTTGTCAGCAAGAGAAATAACTTGGTATGATGAAATTTTCGTGAGTAGACAAACTGTTGAGAACAAGTGAATTAAATAGATGTAAGTGGGAAAAAAGTTTTTAGGTGAACTTTTAAAATAGTTTTCCCACAAAAAATTTTTTTAAAATAAAAAAATTTAAAAATACCAAAAAAAAATTTTTTTAAGAAAAATAAAATCATTTCCCCAAACCTTTTTGGTAAACTAACACCTTAAAGTTTTGCTAGGTTAAACTAAATTATGGACAGTCATTAAATATTTAGATCATTTCCAAATAAGATAAAATACTGAAACATTAATTACTGAACATAGGTTTATCCACTTTTGGCTTCCTTTTACAGAGGAGCTAAATATGTTTGGTTCTATTAAACATGTTTTGTGCCACACTGAGAAATTTACTATGAAAAAGCAGATATTTCTAAAAACAATAAAAAGTATTTATACATTTGCCAAGCCACAAAATGCTAAAGTAAAAGACAGTTCACAACTATTTACTTCTTTATTTCACTAAATCTTAAATTTTCTAAGGGTTAATAACAGAAATAATGAGATGAATATCTCCATATGTAAAGAAAATAAGATGTGTGTTTTCAGTAAAAGAAGGTATGAGGAATGAAAAAGCATTTTGTTGAATGAAAATAAAGTAATTTTGTCCTAAAGAGAGACTGCTTATTTCAGAATGGGAGAGGGAAAAAACACAGGACAAAATATGAATGTAAAGAAGAAAGTTGTAGAAGGTTTGTGGAAAAGGAATCTTTGGTAAGGGGTTTTATGCATGGTCAAGACTGGCTAAAATGGAAATGAATTTAATTGAGTGAATAAATTTTAATATTAAAAGGAAGCAGGCATAAAATTAGAATCTGCTTTTCTCTCTGTGAAAACAATAAAGTTTTATTGAACTATTTGTGTGCTCTTGATAAGAGATTGTAAAAGTTTTGTAAAAGTTTTTTTTCTTACCTCAAGTAATTTGCCTAGAAAGCAAAGATTTTGTGTCTTGTCAAAATAACTTCCTGTGCTCTTTTTTTTGCAGAGCACAGGTTCCAGACACGCAGGCTCAGCTGCCTAGCCGCTCCGCAGCATTTGGGATCTTCCCAGACCGGGGCCCGAACCCATGTCCCCTGCATCGGCAGGTGGACTCTCAACCACTGCACCACCAGGGAAGCCCTCCTGTGCTCTCCTTATCGTGTCTTTTGATTAGTTAAGAAAGCTGAGTCTTCTCTATTAAAAGAGCTACATTTTCCTTTACAACTATTTAACTTTCTGTATTTGCCTTTGAAGTCTTTAATTGTCATTATGGTTAAATGTATAACTAAGTATTGTTTTGCAATGACCTATGATCCTATTTGACCAAGGGCTTTACAATCTTTTAATATTTTTGACAAACTTCCTGCAAATCAAATTCTAAATGAAGTCATTTTGACCTCAAAGTAACTTTGAGATATTCCAGAGGACCCCTGGAAAATCTCAAAACACTTGTTCTCTCCCCTTATAAAAAGGAGATGTTAAACAAATTAGGCTTATTTGATATATTAAATTATATTGGAAGCATTGTCAAAGAAGAAGTAATACTAAGCCTTCTTTATGTTGTATTTGCATATACTATAAATTTTATAAAATTTTGAGAATTCCTAGAAATCTGACATATCCTGGTGTAATGATTATTAGTCATAATTCCAGTCTTATCTTAAAACATTGTATGTCACAGAAACAACCAAATTTCCTTGTCAGTTCCATTATAATGAGCTCTCAATAGATCTTTTTTTTTTTTTTTTTTTTTGCGGTATGCGGGTCTCTCACTGTTGTGGCCTCTCCTGTTGTGGAGCACAGGCTCCGGACGCGCAGGCTCAGCGGCCATGGCTCACGGGCCCAGCCACTCCGCGGCATGTGGGATCTTCCCAGACCGAGGCATGAACCTGTGTCCCCTGCATCGCCAGGCCGACTCTCAACTACTGCGCCACCAGGGAAGCCCTCAACAGATCTTTAACAATGGGCATTTTAAAGTTTTTTGTCATTTACAGTTATTTTAATTTTTATATACATATATATTTTTTTTTGCGGTACGCGGGCCTCTCCCTGCTGTGGCCTCTCCCGTTGCGGAGCACAGGCTCTGGACGCGCAGACCCAGCGGCCATGGCTCACGGGTCCAGCCGCTCTGCAGCATGTGGGATCCTCCTGGACCGGGGCACGAACCCGCGTCCCCTGCATTGGCAGGCAGACTCCCAACCACTGCGCCACCAGGGAAGCCCCCAGACAGTTATTTGTTTACTCAGATGCTTTTGCAAAAGTGTTTCTGCAAATGTGCTTCATCCTCAAAAAGATTATTGGAAAGGACTTTGACAAGTGCAGGTTTCTTGTAGCTTTAACATCATAAAACTAAGTTGAGTAAAAATTTACAGAGCTAATGGAAAAACTGGATTCAAGCAAACAAATATCAATTACACGGGATGGAAGGAATTAAGGAAGATGATTATAATTGTTTTGTTTGAAATATTGCAGTTTTCTTAATATTTTTTTCTCCAGATTTCAGGATACCTTTTTTTCTTAAGCTATCTATGACTTAAAGCAATTTGGCCAAGTATACCTTTGTAAACAAAGATGAAACATTTACTTTTTCTCTCTACCTGATTTCTCCCAAATTTGAAAATTCTTAAATATTCTTTTCATGGCATCATAGTTAGTCATTTACATAAATTCAATAAGAATCTGTTCTCCTTGTAACAGTATACAATTGGAAACACTGGTTGTACTACTGAGGCTTTGACAGAAATGTCATATTTGAGGGAGATGTGCATAGACTTGGATATGACCAGACACTTTTAAGGAACTAAGGTTGACTTTCTGGAGTCAGTAAAGCCCCTTGGAAAAATTGGCTTGGTACTTTACTTACAAGGTTCCAATGGAGCAGTCTTCCAAAGAGCTTATATGGTCAATCACTATTCTTACTGCATTTATGTAAATAATCAGGCCAAGTTTAATGCAAATAAATTAGTTTCACTGTGGTTATCTTTGATTTTTAAAAATGGGGTGATTTTAGAGAGAAAAGTTATGTGTGCACCTTTGTAGATATTAAATTCTAATCCTGTTGATTGTCCCTGAGGTTTTGTTATATATCTGCAAATTGGACTGGGTGCTGAATTCTTCTATTTTCTTTAAGAATTTGGCTATGAATCTGCAAATGAATGTTTCAATTTTCTCCCATCCTGACTTGGAATCACTAAGAACAAAGACTGTCCTTGAATCTCTTTGGAAGGGACCCATGGTCCTCCTCACTACCCAAATGGCAGCCAAAATCCAGGGACTTGAACCTTAGGTACACATCTCACAGTCAAAGAAGACTCCATTTGGCTTCTGGTCCTGCACACCAGCTGGAGATACCTCAGGTTGATCAAAAGGGGGGAATCGTTTAAAAAAAGAGACAACTGACCTAAAATGGAGTCACTTGTGTCAAGTCCCATGTTAGCAAGTCAAGATGCAATACCTAACCTAATTGCAGTTTCACCTCTCCCAGGAATGTGACTTTTAAGCTGTCAGTGTGGAATTACCTGGCCTCTCTAATGAGGTAATTCACCCGATAAGACCCCTTTCTTTCCCTAGAGGAAGGTGACCTTGCCTGAAATAATCCACTCTTTTCTAGGAACTTCCTCTTCCTACCCTCTTCTGTCTATAAAAGGCTTTCATTTTGTACAGCTCTTCAAAGTTCCTTTCTATCTGCTAGATGGGATGCTGCCCATTTCATGAGTCATTGAATAATGACAATTAGATCTTAAATTTACTCAGTTGAGTTTTGTTTTTTAAAAAAACTCTGCAGCTGACATTTCCCCTCTCTGTTTTTTTACGCTACAGATATGCACACAAAGGTCTTTGTGTTCCCCAAAGAGTCGGATAATTCCGTTGTGACGCTGACTGCACAGCTAACAAAGCCACTTAAGGCCTTGACCGTGTGCCTGCATGTCTATACCAATCTGACCCACGACTATAGCCTCTTCTCTTATGCCACAAGTTAACAATATAACGAGATCCTCCTCTTCAAGGGAAAGACTGGTGTATACAGTGTATCCGTGAGTGGAGCTGATGTCTTTTTCAAGCCTCCTGAGAGTTCTGCACCAATGCACTTCTGTGTGACCTGGGAGTCTACCTCAGGGATTACAGAGCTCTGGGTGGATGGGAAGCCCATGGTGAGGAGGAGTATGAATAGGGAATACTCTTTGGGGACAGAGGCAAGCATCGTCCTGGGGCAGGAGCAGGATGCATTTGCTGGGGGCTTTGATAAAAACCAGCCTCTGGTGGGAGACATTGGAGATGTGAACATGTGGGACTATGTGTTATCACCAGAAGAGATTAGCACTGTCTATGCTGGTGGGACCTTCAGTCCTAATGTCCTGGACTGGTGGGCACTGAAGTATAAAACACACGGTGAGGGACTTCCCTGGTGGCGCAGTGGTTAAGTATCCACCTGCCAGTGCAGAGGACATGGGTTCGAGCCCTGGTCCGGGAAGATCCCACATGCTGCGGAGCAACTCAGCCCGTGAGCCACAACTACTGAGCCCATGTGCCACAACTACTGAGCCCGCGTGCCAAAACTACTGAAGCCCACGTGCCTAAAGCCTGTGCTCCTCAACAAGAGAAGCCACCACGAGAAGCCCGCGCACCGCAACGAAGAGTAGCCCTTTCTCGCCACTAGAGAAAGCCCATGCGCAGCAACAAAGACCGAATGCAGCCAAAGCAAACCAACAAATAAATAAATAAATTTATAAAAAATAAAACACATGGTGAGGTGTTCATCAAATGACAGCTATGGCCCTGAGGCCCTTTTGTGAATCCTGAAGTTGCCTTTTGGGGATTACACCTTACATTTCCCTTGTCTCTGGCTCTGATGTTTTACTGCCCTACACACTGGGCTCTTGTGTCCTGGGAGGAGTGTATTTCCCTCTCCTTTCAGCACTCTTTTTCCATGGGACAGTGCCAATCAGAGGGTCTTATACATTTCTCCACATTAGAATTACCAGTTCACACCCCAAGCCAATTAAATCTGATTTTGGGGGTGTGGGACCCAAGCATCAATGTTTTTTAAAGCTCTCCAAGTAATTCCAGTGTTCAGCTGAGGTTGAGAGCCATTGCCTTTTAATGAGTGTTTAAGAAAAAGTGAGCCAAATTTTTTTCACCTAAAAGACTGCATGTGTCTAACTGTAGTCCTGCCAACATTTTCATTTCCCTTTATAGGAACACCCACCCCATTTACTGTGTTTTACTGAATTATCTAAAGAATACAGGAATAGGGCTTCCCTGGTGGCACAGTGGTTAAGAACCCACCTGCCAATGTAGGGGACATGGGTTCAAGCCCTGGTCCAGGAAGATCTCACATGCCACAGAGCAACTAAGCCCATGTGCCACAACTACTGAGCCTACACTCTAGAGCCTGTGAGCCACAACTACTGAGCCCACGTGCCACAACTACTGAAGTCTGTGCACCTAGAGCCCGTGCTCCACAACAAGAGAAGCCACCGCAATGAGAAGCCCACTCACTGCAAAGAAGAGTAGCCCCCGCTCATTGCAACTAGAGAAAGCCCATGCACAGCAACCTACCCAATGCAACCAAAAATAATTAATTAATTAATGAAAAGAAAAAGAATACAGGAATAGAATTTTTCCAGCATTCTTCTCCCACCATCAGGATGAGGTCATTACATATTAGAATTATCTTTAATTCTTTAATCCTTTCAATTTGAATATTCAAAAATTGAAAAAAGAAATGTTTTGTTGTGGTTTCTGTTTAATTTGTTCTATTTTTTTCTTCAGGATCACCAGTTTTCATTGTGTGAAATTTCCATTATTTTTTCTTCTCATTTATCATCATCCAGATCACTTTTATCAGTGTCCTTTATCCTTATATTTTGAGCTTTTATTTTTTCAAACCTAACCTTCATATTAGTGTTAGGGAGGAAGAATTTTTCCTCTACCCTTCTAAGTTCTTTTGGCTGATCTAAGAATTAAATTGACATGAGACAGATTAACAGGAGAAAATCAAACAAAATTTAATAACATGTATACATGGGAGGAACTCAGAAAAATTGAGTAACTTGCCAAAATCCTCACTTTATCATCTTCAGTTAAAGACAAAAGAGGATGTTGGGGGTAGTGGTTTGGCACTTCAGAAGGGAGGAAGACAATTCACACGGAGATGGAAAAGCAAACGTTTGATAAATAAATGTTTGCTGGACCACCAGAGACAATGGGACACAGAGTGGACTCTGACCTCTAGGACCTGCAGAGTTTCCCCCACCTCTCCTAGCCCATATTCTTTGCAAGTATCTCCAGTGATAGCTATATTCTGGAAACAGTCCTTGTATCTAAATACTTTTAGGCAGTTAGGGGGAAGGTCAGAGTTTCTTCCTGAGTCTTTTGGGCCTTGATTGTTTTAGCCTGAAATAATCCACATGCCAAAGAAACATTTTGGGGTGGCAGATTTTGCTCCCCTACAAGTGATTTGTTTTTCTCTTTAGCGTATTGGGATCCTTACTATTTCTAATGTCATTTAAAATTCTACAATGCTTTGAGTTGTCTTAAATTCTTTCTTGGATTTAGTGTATTTTTCTTCTTCAACTTTCATCTTTCATCAAGTCTCTGTTTTTCTTCAATTTGCTTGAGAGTTTAATGCAGTCACTGCCTAAAATTTTCTAAATTTCCTGTGGTTAATCTTTTATGAAGTAAATCTTTTACATGCTTTAAATAATTTTCTTTTATACTTTAGTAATTTTCAGTCCTCCTATTTGTTCTAATATAGTGTGAGAAGTGAGTTCTCTGAATCCCCCTTCCTGCTTACCTGGACACAATTAGATTCCTTAATAATTTAAACTAGCTAGCTGGTGGACTGATGCTTATATTAGTAGTTTCTAGTCATGCATTCCCAGCCCTGACATTCTGCAACTCCCATTTTAAATGACCCTCACCTCTACCAATTTCTGCCAACTGTTCCAGACTCACATAGGTGCACTTTTTAAGATATTTGTGTCTTCATTTCTCTCTCAGTGGAATGACCTGGAGTGCTGAAGAGGACACCTTTGATAATAGCATCATAATAGGCAAGATGAGGTCTTTGGTTCTTTTGGAGAGGGTCATAGGCTAGGGAAAATTTTACATCCCTCTGACTGGCTCCTCCCCTTGGAATGAAGAAAGACTCATCATGCTGGTACCATTTCCCAAGTCTAACATCCATGGGTCCACAGCTCAGGGGTCAAATTTCATATGCATATGATAACCTCTGGGGCTCTGGGATCCTTTGCTCTCCACCATGTGTGGAGATTCTTGTTGCTGCTTGTGAAATAAAATTCATATTTTATGACAAGGCAAGAAAAATTTAAATATAAAAAGTTCTTCTCTGTCTGTTGGCCTTCTCCCTTCCCCCACTCTGCATGGTGTACCTGCATCATGCATTGACCAAATCTCCCCCATCAGCAGGAATACCTGCTCAACCATAAAGAGCACCATTCTCTTAGCATCAACAAGACCACTCCTTAAAAGATAATATTCCTTCTTGATCTTGTAAGGGATCATGTGACCTACCACAATGACACTTAGATATGGACTGTGTAAACTGTCGATAATAAGACGTCATTTGATGTTCAGCCCTCTGTCTCAAAAAACTTATATAACTGTGCCTTGACTTCTAATGAGTGGAATAGTCCTCAGAGCTTTCTGAGATGCTCTTCCTTGATTATAATCCTCAAATTTGGCTTGAATAAAATGTTCCATTTCTTTCTTAGATTGACTGATTAATTTTCATTGACATGTTCTGTCCTAAAACTTAGATCTGGAGAGGGAAAGTTTCAGGAAGACCTTTCTTACTTTAGATCTAAGCTGGATTCTCTAGTGGATCAAAATTTTCCTCCCCAAAGTTTATATCTTTGGCAGGAGGATTATTTTAGGATGATTATTTTTAAGAATTTGAAGACTCAGAAAGTGTTTCTTTTTACCTCCCCCTTAACTGCCTAAAAGAATTTAGATAAAGGACCTGGTCCAGGAAGAGCACTCTCACCAGAGAAACCTGCAAAGAATATGAGCTAGGTGTGGTAGGGGGAACTTGGCAGGGCCTGGAGACCAAAGCCCTCTCTGTCTCCCCTTGTCTCTGTATGGCATAGCAAACATTTGTTTACCAAACATTTGTTTTTCCATCTCTATGTGAATTGCCTTTCTCCCCTTTGAAGGTTCAAACCCCTACCCCATTCTCCTTCTTTCAGTGGCATATAAGTCTCAATTCCCTAACTTATCCTTGTGTCTCACGTTGATCTCGGAGAGGCAGCAGTGAGTGGTGGCATGAAGCAAGATATTAATTCCCTGCCCAGGAACTGAACCTGGGTAGCCTGGGTGAAAACCAGGAATCCTAGCCACCAGACAAGCAACAGCTAGAGGCTAGAAGCTACTTTTCCCTGGCTCTAGCCCCCAGTGAAAAATGTATTTCTCATGGAGGTATAGAAAATATAAAAACAGGGACATAGCACAACAACAAGTGGGACAGCACACAGAGAAATAGTTTAGCAAGGCAGAGATGCACACCCAGAGAGAAAGAGTGTGGGCATCCTCCCTAATGAGGAGGAGAGCAGAAAAGAGGTGGTTAAATAATTTATAAAGGGCAGTTCTTCCAGGTCTTTGTTTACCTTTGGCCAATTATCTGGTTTCTTTTTCCACACCTGACATGCCCTAGGACCCTCCCCAAGATGCGTGTGCTACTTTTTTGGAAGATGGATTCCAGCCTAGAGCCCTGTGGGGTGGCCTTAGCATCACATATTATGAGGTGGTTCCCCCTCTTTTTTGACCCCCCAGGAGCCTTTCTGCACATGTGCAATTTCTCCCTTGCCCCAAGGAGGGGAAATATGTGACCTCTTGAGCCTTTACTCAAACAAGGATTAGCCCCTCTCTGTGCTTGTCATGACTGTTACCTTAAGGTGCCCACAGGAGGCAAAGTCTGGCTATTTACCCTGTCTCCGTCATGGCTTCCATTTCGGAGAGCAAACAGGAAGCTGGCTGTAAATATCTAACCTGGAGCCCACATATCTCCTGTCCCAGGAAATGCAAACAGGAGGCTAGTTGTAAGTGTCCGGCCTGAACCCATATTTTTTTCACCCCAAGAAGTGCAAACAGGAGGCCAGTTTTAAATGCCTAGCCTGGAGCCCCTCTATCTCCTGCCTCAATTTTTCTTATGGGACCTCCATTCATATGTAATTAAATTTGGTTTTCTCCTGTTAATCTGTCTCATGTCAATTTAATTCTTAGACCAGCCAGAAGAACCTAAAAAGGTAGAGGGAAATTTTTTCCCTTCCCCAGCACCAGGCACAAGGCTGATGTTGTGATCTTTCCTGAGTCCTATGTCTATTGCTCAGTTCCTTTAGAACCCACAGGGTGAGATTATCCCTTCAGAGGTGAAGAGGTGAGATTGTCTCTTCAGAGCTCTAACCGGAGCATGAAGACAGACAGAAGCTTCTGTATTGAGAGATCTATATTTTGAGGTTCCCCACCTACAAGCAGCAGGAAGGAGGGCTGAGCAGACTTCAGGCATGTTAGTGCAACAACAGAGTATTGGACAACCTCTCATAGACAGCACAGAGGGTCTGCTATTATTAGGGACAGGGCTGAAGCTGAATCTGGCCTCTGTATCCCGACACCGAATTAAATCTCAGAGACAGAGTTTTGGGTGAAGTAGAAAAGAATAGCTTTATTGTTTTGCCAGGCAAAGAGGGACACGGTGGGCTGTGTCCCTCAAGACTGTGTGTCCAACCCAGGAGGATTTGGTGAGGAGTTTTATAGCAGTGGTTCAAGGGCAGAGCTGCTGATAAGAATTAGGCTGTGTGCAGGGCTTGCACTCTTTTAATCTGGCCTCAGGTGGTCTTTTGATGAGCTTCTCAAAGTTATCAAATTGTGATATCCTCTGGAATGAAGAATGGTAACATCTTCCATTTGTTGGTGGTTTTAGTTCTGTAAAGAGCTCAAAGATATCTGTATATGTATCCCTTGAGGCAGAACCAGGACCCTGCCCCAAGGCTGCACTACTGTTTCTTGCCTGCTCCTCCATTGTCTCTGCATCCCCTCCCTTTCCTGATTAGCAACTGTTTGAAGCACTTCTGTGCCCAGGAGCCACACAGGGTCCTGCTCACTTTCAAGCTGGATCACAGCTGTGGATTTCAAAGACCCAGGCTCTGGATCAGAGACCCAATAGGTTGAAGGTATTCATCATCAAATGAAGACTCTGACTCTGTGAACAGTGTGTTAGCTTGTGGCAGAGAAAAAAAATATGGAAATTATCACAAACTTAAGGAACAAGGGGACCATTTGAAAGGTCTGTGCCTGGGACGCTTGTGGCTACAGGGAACAGGTTTGCTCTACCGCAGAATGAGGATGGCAGTGAAGGGTGAGGAGGCTTCAGAATTTGGCATGTGGTTAGAAATGTTGGATTTTTAGGAGAGTATCAGAAACTCAGAGAGAATGAAGTCAACTTAAAGGGCAGGCTTTATTCTACAGTCAAAACAACAGGAAGTGGGAAAGGAACAGGAGATACTGTGATCTGGTCCGTGTTGGTCCTACAGGGAATGAAAGGAATGGGATCAGTGTGGGCAGTTGGCTGCAGCTTTCACAGCTCAGCAGCGGGATGGCTTCAAAAGAACAGAGAGAAAGGAAGTGGGATGTTAGAGGAAGAAGCATCAGATCAAAGTTCTGAGGAAAAGAAGGTAGAAAGAAAGGTTTTTGTACCATTGAATAGCTCAAGTCACTTGGGGCCTGGACACTCTAAATCTGAAGGAAGGTGGTGGCTGGGGCGGAGCCGGGCTGGAGGACAAGGGGGTCACCACTGAACTTCTGTGAGAGCGAGGCTTTGCAAGCACTAACTACACAGCACAAATTCAGAGTCCTCCAACCTCTTGCTGGGAGGTCAGGCTCAAAGAGAAAGCATTGCTACACAGGTGGAAGCTGCGAGAATGATCTCTTCAAATGTATATAAGACCAAGTCCCCTTCTGAGAAAAACCTGCAAAGGTTTCCCATTGCACTTAGAATAATTTACAACCCTTTACCTGGTGCTCAGGGCTCTGTGATTTCTGACTTCCGCTCCCCTCAGTCACAGCCTTACACATCTCTCCCTCACTCTGGGATCCCAGGCCTTCGGCCATGTTGTCTGTTCATTTCTTCCACAAATATACATCGAATGCCTGTGATGTGACAGACATGGGCTTGGGATAAGCAGTAAAACTACTGAAATGACCACAGCCACACACGCAATAGACAAAATCACGGTCACCTGGGGCTTACGTTATAGTGAGTTTAACTATGCTTGATTTGTTTCCACAAAGCTTCTGCATTTGCCCTTTTTCCAGATCCTCACGTGGCTGGTTCCACAACATTTTGTCTCTGATCAGATGTCCTCTCCTTAGAAAGGACCTTCCCCAGTCATTTTTAGCAACTGTTATTGTTTTCTAAGCAGATACCATTATCTGAAAAAAAAAAGGGGGGAGTTCTTTTTTATTGTTTCCTCCTCTAGTAGATTGTAAATTCCATGAGATCTGAGACATTATTCCCATCTAGAACCCATCCCAGGTTCTAGAATGGTATGGCTCATAGTATTTTCTCAATAAATATTTGATGAATTAGTTAATTCTGGAGGAGGCAGCAGCAGTGAAGAAATGTTTTGGATGCTGCTGAGGATGAAGAAATACTTAAAGAGTGAGAAATTGTAAAACTGTAATTTTGCTCACAGAATGGCCTGTTATAAATGTATGATAGCTTGCTTCTTAGAGGAGGGAGGGAATGGCCACAGAGTATGCATTTGATTCAGCAATATGCTTCTGGGAATAAAACAGGAAAGGAAATGGAAATTTAAAAATTACTAACAATAAATGGAGTAGACAGAGGGATCAAGTAACTTCAGGAGAAATCTGCCAATTGCAAACCATCTCATATCTCTAAATTTTTCAGAGACAGAAGTATTCCAAATGCTAGTCTCCATAACAAGAGGCAGGATACATACTAGTGAATTTTTCTCAAGGATATGGAAACTATTGTAGTACAATGAACTTCTTGATAGGAGGGAGATTTCTCCCAAGTGTGTGTGTGTGTGTGTGTGTGTGTGTGTGTGTGTGTGTGTATTTAAGGCTTGTGCTGACGTATTGATGTTTAACTGTCTTTTGAGGCCAGAGGTAGCTGGGCCCCCCCAGGGTAAACAACTGGAGATTCATCCCCTGTGGACTGATACTCCAAGATTAGAACAGAAGGACAAGTGAGAGAGGAGGCTGGGCCCTGCCCAGATGGGAGATAAGAGACCACATATTTCTCATTCTCGAAGTCAAGGAAACCTTCCCGACTAGAAAGCTCTTTGGAGGTCAAAAAAGGGAGAGGGCGCCAACCCCATAGTAGGTGATGTCAACTACCCATAGGCCTCTTTGGTGGAATCCATCTTGGCTAAGAGATGCATGCACACATGGGAGGATACTGAGGTATACCAAATGCAGACTCTGAACCAGGCAAATCAAAATGATTGGCCAATGGAAACCCAGAAGAAATGCCCCATATAAGTAATTTAAACTACCATGGGGGTGTGACTTTCTCTCTCTCTGAGTCCGCCTGTGTGTATATCCAGAAATACTGTACTCTTCTTTTTCTCCTAATAAACACTTTACTTGTTTCACTACTTTTTGTCTTTGGGGAATTCTCTTCTGCAAAGCCAAAGAGCCAGGGCCTTGTCTCTGACCACTGGTCTAGCAGCTAGGATTTGCTGCTTTCACTGCCGTGACGCAACCTCAATCTCTGGCTGGGAACCAAAACCCTGCTTTAAGCCACTGCAGGCTGAGGGCACCTGAAATCACTTTGGGGAGGGGAACAGAATATGTCACCCCAAAATATGCCTCTTTGGCAACTTAATTATTTTCATTTAGCTACTTTTAAGAAATAGCAGAGGAGCTCTGAAAACTGAGTAGAAGTTACCCTTTCTTAAGAGACACTTACCTGTATAAGGGAAATCTCCATGTGTAAGGGTATCTCCTCTCCTCTGTACCAGGAAGAGAAGGATGACTCTAAATCTCTAGAAACTTCTTATCAATGGAGAAGGGAATGACTTAAATCTGCATCACAGATTTACTCTTGTTTACTGTGCTTTTCCTGGCAACTTCCCATAACTCTCCCCTGCTCCCAACATCTTTCTTTTGTCCTTAGCTGAAGATGGTATTCAAGGTGGTAGCTTGGACCATTTTGGTGACCATTTTGACTCAATTTTCATGGGTTTCTCCCATGTATCCCTGTTATTTATACGTTTGTCTGATTTTCTCCTGTTAATCTGTCTCATGTCAATTTAATTCTTAGACCAGCCAGAAGAACCTAGAAAGGTAAAGGAAGGTGTCTTCCTCCCTGACAACATGATGCCCTGTCACTCTGGAATACTTCAAAGTAAAATTCATGCAAACAAAGACCTCTTACATAACCACAATGCAACGATCAAAATCAGGAAATACCGATGTATTACTATTATCTAATTTACCGATCCCATTCAAGTTTCACCAATTGTCCCAATCATGTCCTGTATAGGATTGACTGAAGGAAAAACACACAACATGAAAATTGTGAATTAAATTTTATTCAGGGACCTTACTGGGGACTATAGCCTGGGAGACAGCCTCTCACTAGCTCTGAGAAACTGCTCTGAAGAGGTAGGGGAGGAGCCAGCTTAGGTATGATTTATTTATTTTTTTGGCTAGGGAATAGTGCAGTCAAGCATACATCTTGGTAAAAGATTACTGCTCATCACAAAGAACAGACACCTCAAGTTCATGGTTTTAGTGCTTTTCTATGTATGGGAAGATGCAAGAATCTGGGGTCATTGAAATTCTTCCTGCAATGTGCATCTAACTATCTAAGGGCCTGTTTATCCAAAGCACAGAGGGCCTCATCCTGTTTTTTTCCATCCTGAATTCCTCTCAGGGCTGACTGTCAGTGGGCATTGGCAGAGGGTTGCAACTTAACCCTTTGAATAACTGGATGATGAGTGACAGTCTTTGTTTGTTTGTTTGTTTTTGTTAACAATAGCAAACCGTTCCAGTCCAGGATCAGTGTTGCATTTGTTGTCTTGTCTCTTTAGTCTCCTTCAATATCTGGAGCATTTCCTATTCTTTTCAGTCTTTTTTAAACTTTCATAACTTTAACACTTGAAGGTTACAGGCCAGAATATTTCTCAATTTGGGTTTACCTGGTATTTTCCAATGATTAGATTCAGGTTATAAACTTTGGCAGAAGTATCTCAGAATTGAGGCTGTATACTTCTCACTGCATTCCAACAAGAGAAACACATTTTGATTTGTCTCATTACTTGATCATTTGGTTAAAGTGGTTTCATTTGGTTTTCTCCATTTAAAGTTACTCTTTTTCTCTTTTCATTTCATAAATATGTTGTGAGTAAATACTTCAAGACTATGTAAATATACCTTTCCCCATCAAACTTTCACTCACTAGTTTTAGCATCCATCAATGTTTCTTAGTTGAATTAATTATTACTGTGATAATTTAACAAATGGTGATTTTCTAATTCCATCATTCCTTCTAGTTTATTAATGACATTCTACTGAAAAGGAAAAAGTCTCTCTTCTCTTCATTAATTCATTCCTTTTTTTATATCAGTATAGACTCATATATTATTTTTGGTTTCATTCTACTGTGTAGCACTTTCACTTGAATGAAAATGGTAATTGTCACCATCCATTTTTTTCATAACCTCAAGGGGAATGTTTCCGATAATTTGTGATTAAGTATGATGTTTGCTCTCTGTGTGTGTGTGTGTGTGTGTGTATGTGTGTGTGTGTGTATGTGTTTAAATATCCTTGAATCTTCTTATGGCTAAAGAGAAAGTCCAGCCTTGCAAACAGACCGTTCTAAGTATAACAGTCTCAGACTTATTATGCTAACGTTTTTCTGTGCAAGCTCATATTCTTTTGGAGCTATCAACTATCTTGACAGGTAACATGTACTTTGATGGGAGGATAAGATCCTCTGCCCTGGCTTGTTGTCCTATTGGTGAGTTTGAGAGGGGGAATGGGGTGTATTCCAGAGTAGAGAGCTTCTAGTTCTGTAATATGGTCTCAACCATTTCCTATTTACTTCATCCGACTCACCAGACGACCTTGTCTTTCATGAATCCCACCCACTTAATATCTCTGCCCCAAGTACTTCTGTTTTCCAGAGGCTGTCTTCTTCTATCGTGACTGATGCTATCATAGAGTGAGATGGGGAGGATGTGGAAGGGAATGCTTAGTGATTGACCAGACTAAGTGCACTTCTGGTTATCAACTCTGCACTCAGAGTCACCCTGCTGTGAGTCTGCCACTTAGGGCTGGTGCTATTACTGGGCTGGTGGTGTGCTTTCTCACCAAGCCATTGTGAAGGGATGAGCAATAGTCCTCCTAGGGCAATGTGGGCCAGAGAATAAAAGGTCCAATTAGACAACTGCTTCCCATCACTCCCCCAGTCATGGGGCATGGCTTCTTTTTGCCTGAACCTTCTTCCCTTTCACATTGGGGCTCAGTCAACTCATCTTTCCAACCATTTCTTCCATTATTTTTTGTACTGGGATCCAGCAACCTCCCTCTCACTTCAGTGGCTTCTCCAGAGTTTGGTTCAAGGGAAGGAAGCATGAATCCATGCTAGTTTGTTGTATTCTGTAAGAACTGTCAATCTCTTAAGGAAGAACCTTAATAGAAGCCACAAGGTCTATATGAAGGAAAAGAGGTGTTATTGAAGTACAAGACATGAATAAATTGGAAAGACATGTCATATATATATTCCATATATATTATAAACTCTCAATCATTCCAAGGATGTCAATCATTAAATTAATCACTAAATTAATATGTAAATTTAATTTAATTTGAATAAAATTTCCAGCTTATTTTAATAAAAGGAAATAAATTTGAAATTGACCTTGAAGAATAAATATGTTACAAATGGCAAGAAATGTTTCAAAATGAAAAAAATAGTAAGGGGAACTGCTTTTTTAGTAGATTCCAGAGCTTACTATCTATAAAGCAGCATAATCAAATCAATATGGCATTTGAATAGGAATTGGACAATAGACCAGTGAAACACAAATAAAAACTCAGAGACGGATCCAGGTATATGCGGAGTAAAACAATTAAGTTCAATGGAGGAAAGGATGGCTTAGACAATGGTTGGTATTGGGACAATTATCTATCCATTCGAACTAAAATAAAGTTAAATGTTAATTTTATACAATACAATCAATTAAAAATTTGGTGGGTTAACCCTTTAACTATAAACAACAAAACCCAAAAATTATTTAAAAATTTAGAAAAATATTTGTAAAATATCAAGGTCACAGAGCCTTTTCTGAGCAACACAGTAAACCAATGGCTACATGAAAAACTTGCTACAGCAAGAGTCAATATAAATTACAACAAATCGGGCTTCTCTGGTGGCGCAGTGGTTGAGAGTCCGCCTGCTGATGCAGGGGACACGCGTTCGTGCCCCGGTCCGGGAGATCCTACATGCTGTGGAGTGGCTAGGCCCGTGAGCCATGGCCGCTAAGCCTGCGCGTCTGGAGCCTGTGCTCCGCAATGGGAGAGGCCAAAACAGTGAGAGGCCCGTGTACCGCAAAAAAAAAAAAAAAAAAAAAATACAACAAATAACAAACAACAAACTGGGAGAATAGACTCTTTCCTCTCTTTCTGTGTGTGTGTGTGAGAGACAGAGAGAGGCAGACAGACAAAGGGATAATATCTTTAATATACTAAAAATACTTACAAATAGATACGAAAATTAATTCAATGGGCAAAGGGTACATATGAAAGGACAATCATAGTGCATAAATTGCAGATAGCCAGTAAAAATCTGAAATGACACTCAATTTTACTTGTAATCCAAGAAATGCGATTTAAAGATGATAGTATGCTACTTTTTAAATGTTATTAGATTGGCTAGAAAAAGTCATTAATATCCAGCTATAGCCAGGTTATGGAGATATAAGCAGTTTCACGCATTTGTGCTGGGAGTGTAAATTTGTAGAAGCTTATTGGAATTTAATTTGACAGTATCTATTTAAATTTTGAAATGCTTATATTCTTTGACCCAGTAATTCTGCTTATAGAAATCTATCCTACATCAGTAAAATCAAAGCTCCCAAGGAAATATGTAAAAAGATATTCATTACAACATTCTCACAGCAAACATTTGGAAAAGCACACATGTTCATCAGTGGGGGAATTTTTGGATTTGTTGAGTAATTATGCTACAACCATACTATAGAACATTGTATAGCTATTAAAAAATAATGAGATATATCCACATGTACCATTCAGGAAAACGGTTCAGGGGGAAAAAAGCAAGTTGCAGACCAGCACATGCAGCATATTTCCATTCAACACAAAACATTTTTATGTGTATGGATATACAGATGATAGGTACATAGACAGATAGATAGATAGATCAAAGGTAGGCAGATATATTGGTAAAGATTATGTTCATGTTACAATAAATAAGCAGAGGTGGGAATTCTCTATTACTTTATTACAAAATTTTTAGTGTGTTGAGATTGTGTCAGTCAGAGTTCCATGTAGGAAAGAGAAACTATTCTAAATATTTTAAGTGGGGAGTGATTTAATACAGGGAATTAAGTGTTTGCAAAATCATTGGAAGAACTGAAAAAGTAGGCTCTTAGATGGATTTTGGGAATGGAATGACTCCTAGATCAATCAAAAAGTGACATACCAAGATCTCCTTTGAGGCCACCACTGGAACTCCAAGTTCAAGAACACAATCCCTCCCAACACCTGTTAGAATGGCTATCATCAAAAAGACAAGAGATAACAAATGTTGGCAGGAACATGGAAATGTTGGCAAGAACATGCACAAGAACACTTGTACACTGTTGGTGGGAACGTAAATTGGTGCAGGCAATTGGAACACAATATGCAGGTTCCTCAAAAAACTAAAAATAGAACCACCATATGATCCAGCAATTCCACTTCTGGTTATATATCTAAAGGAGATAAATTATAAATAGAAAAAAAAATAGTGAAATATTATGCAGCCATAAAAAGAAGGGAATCCTGCCATTTGCAACAACATGGATAGACCTCTATACTAAGTGAAATAAATCAGACAGAGAAAGGTATAATTTCACTTATATGTGGAATCTAAAAAAACCCCAAACTCATAGAAACAGAACAGATTGGTGATTGTCAGAAGTGGGGATTTGAGGGAAATGGATGAAGGTAGCTAAAGGGTATAAGCTTCTAGTTATAAGATAATTAAGCTCTGGGGATGTACAGCATGGTAACTATACTTAAGAATACTGCATTGTATATTTGAAAGTTGCCCGGAAAGTAGACCTTAAAAGTTCTCATCATAAGAAAATAAAATTATAACTATGTGAGGTGATAGATATTAATGAAACATTGTGAAATCATTTCTCAGTATATACATATATCAAATCATTATGTTGAGCAACTTAGACTAATACAACATTATATGTCAAAAATAACTCAATAAAATTGGAAAACCAACTAAGCAAAAACCAAACAAACCCCCCACAATTCCATAGTTACCATCCCAGGGTCAGAGAGTTAGAATCAAGACATAGTGGCAGCTGTTTCTCAATGCCCAGATTGCTGAATAATGGGCACTGGAACACGGTCCCCAAGGAAATCTCATGTCTCCATGATTTTGTTAGACAGCAAAAACTACCTGAAAGAGGGGAGCAAAAGGGCTTCCTTCTGAGTCCCATCTTCAAATTTCATGTAAGTTCACTGAATTGGCAGAACCTTATTCACATCCAGAATCTGAGCTACAAGGGAGCCTGGGAAATGTAGTGTGTGCCTTATCATCATTACAAAGAGAGACTGACTGGATAAATGCACAGGATCCACCAAGAGGATTATGCATAAAGCTTACTTTGTTGTGTTTTAAAATGTTTTGATATGAACATATGCCCACAATGCATCTTAAAAGAATGAATATTGATACCCATATTTTCCCATTTTTTAATAAGGAAAGCACACACATCCACACATATGTGTGTGTAGGCTTAGAAAAATACAACAGGGATTCAAACTAAGGTGTTCAAAGTGGTTTTCTTGGAGGGGAAGAGATTACAGGTAGTTGAAAAAATCATTGGCATTTTCTAGAATAAATATATCCTGCTTTCTAAAAATTAATCTTTAGTTTTGTTTTTTTTTTTTGCGGTACGCGGGCCTCTCACTGTTGTGGCCTCTCCCGCTGCGGAGCACAGGCTCCGGACGCACAGGCTCAGCAGCCATGGCTCACGGGCCCAGCTGCTCCACGGCATGTGGGATCTTCCCGGACCAGGGAACGAACCCGTGTCTCCTGCATCAGCAGGCGGACTGTCAACCACTGCGCCACCAGGGAAGCCCAATAATCTTTATTTCTTAAGAGCAGCTTTAGATTTGTAGCAAAACTGAGCCAAAAGTACAGAGTTTCCATTTATTCCATGCCCCACACATGAGCAACCTCCTCCACTATTAATATCCTGAATCACAGTGGTACGTTTGTTATAAGTGATGAACCTACATTAACATATCATTATCACTCAAAGTGTGTAGTTTACATTAAAGTTCACTCTTGGTGGTGTACATTCTATGGCTTTGGATAAATGTATAATGATATGTGTCTATCATTATAGTATTATACAGAATAGTTTCACTGCCTTAAAAATCCTCTGTTCTCTGCTTACTCATCCCTCCCTCCAAACTCCAGTCTCTGGCAACCAATGATCTTTTTACTGTCTTCATAGTTTTCCCTTTTCCAGAATGTCATACAGTTGGAATCATCCAATATGTAGCCTTTTCATACTGATATCTTTTACTTCATAATATGCATTTAAGTTTTATCTTGCTTTTAAATAGTGAAATAAACATTAAATATGAACTAAACAGAGAAGATGACAGAACTACCCCTTGTCATAATGAATGAACTGTTACTAAACAGCAGCATCCAAATTAAAAGCTTTAGGATGTTCTTGGAAACCTATTCAAATACAGGTTTTATTATGTTTAAATGTGAATGAAAGAAATAAAGGAAAAAAAAAGAAAAAAGCTGTGAATGAGCATAAAACTTTTTTTTCTTATATGATAAAATTTGTACCCTCTTAACTTCTGGAGGTTCCATTCAAAATCTTAGGAAGAATATTCACATGTATTCACCTCCCTAAATATAATTTTTTTCCTGTAAAAATTTGAAATAATTTGTATAATTTTTCTTTCAAAATTATTTAACTAAAAGTAACTTATTTAATTTAGGTTTGGCTATATTTTTTGCACAGTCATTTGTGGTACTTGGGAAATTTTTGGACGGGAAAAACTATCCCTCCAAATAATTAACTTAAATTTTTTAAATATAGTTAAATTTTCAGTTTTTAATAAAAGTTATATTCTAAGGGAAATTTATTATGAAGAGGGAAATAGTTTTGAAAGTATATTTTTTCCTACCAGCCATATAGATTCATACTAAATTCTTTTTTTCTCCAAGACTTAATTTTATTTATTTTTTCTATACAGGAGGTTCTTATTAGTTATCCATTTTAAACACATTAGTGTATATATGTCAATCCCAATCTCCCAATTCAATTTGGAGAAGATGTTGGTGAGAGTTTACAAATTGAAGACTGATTTATTACTTAACTGAACAGAAAAAAGATATCCTCAGAATGGATAAATTACAAATTGAAGATTGATTTATTACTTAACTGTATAGAAAAATGATGTCCTCAGAATGGATAAGTATCTAGACAAGGTGAACTCATTAAATTCTTATCTTAATCATTGACAGAGGGGCCACAAATTTGACTTATTTAGCAATTTGTAAGAGCCTGAATACTCTTAATAAATAAGTGTAAGGCAAAACTATTAAGGTTTTTATGGCATATAACAAACATACTGAAATGAAGATGAACTTTGAGATTGATTGAAGAAAGTTGAATGTGGAGTCTGAATCATTTGAAATTCTTTACTCATGTGTATGTGATGAAAATTACAACTTTGGTGGTAAAATAAGGAGCAGCATCATTACCATCTTTCTTTGTTGGAGACAAATTCCTTTGGCAAGTATTTTCCCAAAATGGTAAAATAAACTGTCCAGTGGACCAGCAGGTGTTTTAACTGAACAAATGACAAAAGCTACTTGATTTCTCAGTAAGAAAATATGCTGAACTGACAAAGGATTAATCTCCAAAATTTATAAGCAGCTCATGCAGCTCAATAACAAAAAAACAAACAACCCAATCCAAAAATGGGCAGAAGACCTAAATAGACATTTCTCCAAAGAAGATATACAGACTGCCAACAAACACATGAAAGGATGCTCAACATTATTAATCATTAGAGAAATTCAAATCAAAACTACAATGAGATATCATCTCACACCGGTCAGAATGGCCATCATCAAAAAATCTAGAAACAATAAATGCTGGAGAGAGTGTGGAGAAAAGGGAACACTCTTGCACTGCTGGTAGGAATGTGAATTGGTACAGCCACTATGGAGAACAGTATGGAGGTTCCTTAAAAAACTACAAATAGAACTACCATATGACCCAGCAATCCCACCACTGGGCATATACCCTGAGAAAACCATAATTCAAAAAGAGTCATGTACCAAAATGTTCATGGCAGCTCTATTTAAAATAGCCTGGAGATGGAAACAACCTAAGTGCCCATCATTGGATGAATGGATAAAGAAGATGTGGCACATATATACAATGGAATATTACTCAGCCATAAAAAGAAACAAAATTGAGCTATTTGTAATGAGGTGGATGGACCTAGAGTCCGTCATACAGAGTGAAGTAAGTCAGAAAGAGAAAGACAAATACCGTATGCTAATACATATATATGGAATTTAAGAAAAAATAATGGCATGAAGAACCTAGGGGTAAGACAGGAATAAAGACACAGACCTACTAGAGAATAGACTTGAGGATATGGGGAGGGGGAAGGGTAAGCTGTGACAAAGCGAGAGAGTGGCATGGACATATATACACTACCAAACGTAAAACAGATAGCTAGTGGGAAGCAGCTGCATAGCACAGGGATATCAGCTCAGTGCTTTGTGACCACCTAGAGGGGTGGGATAGAGAGGGTGGGAGGGAGGGAGATGCAAGAGGGAAGAGATATGGGAACATATGTATATGTATAACTGATTCACTTTGTTATAAAGCAGAAACTAACACACCACTGTAAAGCAATTATACTCCAATAAAGATGTTAAAAAAAATATGCTGATCAAAATTTCCACCAATTACAAGTTGTACATGTTGGCACATTATTGGCAGTTTTCTGGTATCTCATCTAGGTGATCACTCTGACATGATAATCAAACATTAAAACAAACAAAAAAAAAGCCTCTGTCCTCACAAAACCACCACCACCAAAAGCTGATTCTATTTGTATCTATATGAGTGAGCCCAGACTCTTGAAATATTATGATACCCAGACAGACAAGAGCAATCATCTGGTTGCTGAATTTGATTTAACAAGTGCCAGTTCAGTTCAATTCAGTCCAGATATTAAAAGTGACATGCGTAGTACATCAACTCCTTACCTGCAGGGCAGTAAGACAGGTGGGACATGGTTGGGTTGTTTAATGTGATTCTGAGTAATTTTAAACCTAAAATGAATATGAAAAAAATAATAGAAATTAGAGTGCAAAATATGCGCTCATTTTACAAGGAAACAAAACTTGTATGGCATTTCATGTTTGCAGCAGGCTTGCTTCATGATGCAATCCATCGTCTCCTGAGGGATGTTTACTTTTATCTATTTTAAAGTTTGTGTGCATGTACTAGCAAAGTGCTCTGGGTTAGGTGTTCTGAAGTCAAAGCTGAGAAAACTGGTCTGAGGCGAGTCCACAGTCAAGGGGCAAGGGACATATAAGAAGTAAGATTAATGGTCCAAAGAAGGGAAATAGAATAACATGCTGGGATGGAGAAGTGGCCCACAGGAGCTAACAGTGTAAGGAAAATATCCTCCCCTATTGCCCTCCCCATGTGCTTATTTCTTGTCCTAAGTTTGGGCTATTATTATATTGGGAGTTTGGGCCCATAGATAAGGATCACACAAAAGTAGGATCTTGTTTCTCTCACAAGATGTCTAGATATTTCTAGTGTTGATTATTAATGGGAAGAGGATATCTTAATTCACAGGAAGATCAAGGTGGAGCTTAGCAGGAAGGAGAGGGAACTCATTCCTGTGTTAGGCCCTTGCTCACAGGGCCTAGACTTGGGGGAGGATAGAAAAGTGTCAGGGTATTCCTCGGCTCTTGTCTCAGGGCATCCCTTGAGTTGGGAGATCTTTCTGGGTTCCTAGACCCCATTCCAGTGTGTGTGTGGGGGGGGTGGGTGGGTGGGGGGTTGGTGGGCAGTTCCCACACCAACAAGCAATGCTCTGGACTCCAGCTGGGTGTCCCACAGTTCAACCCAATTCTGCTCAAGTCTGAACTTTATCTACCTGGAGATAGCAAAAGATACTACAGGTTAGGGGAAGAGTCCTACAAGACTTCCCCCACTCCCTTCAGATGCCTAACACAGGCTATTACCTGTGTTTCCGACCAATTGGCTATAAATCAGAGGTTCCCATGTCTACCTCCTTGAATTTGATTAATTTGTTAGAGTGGCTGACAGAACTCAAAGAAAGATTTTAATTACCAGTTCACTGGTAAAAAGATATAACTCAGGAACAGCCAATTGGAAGGGATGCACAGGGCAGGGTATGCGGAAGGGGCATGGAGCACCAGGCATGACACTGTCCCCAATCTCCATGTGCTCACCAGCCCAGAAGCTCTCTAAACCCAGTCCTTTTGGGTTTTTATGGAGGCTTCATCACATAGGCATGATTGACTAAATCATTGGCCATTGGTGACTGAACTGAAGCCCAAGCCCCTTTCTACTCCCCTGCTCAGGGTGTGGGACTGGAAGTTACAACCCTCCAATGACACCCATGGCTCCATTGACAACCAGTCCCTGTCACTGAGTGGGGTTCAAAAGTCACCTCATTAACATAACAAAAGAACATTTACTGCTCTTGTCAGGAAATTCCAACGGTCTTAGGAGCTCTGTTCCGGAAACAGGATGAAACCAAATATATACTTATTATAAATCACAGTATCACAGGAGAGAAGTAGGCTGAGGCCGTCCAAGGAGCATAAGCCAGAGCCTTAGGCTCTGAGAATTGTTATATCAGAAACATATCTAAGAAATATAACAGTATGGGTTTAGTTGTGCTATGAAGAATTGGGGGAAGGATTTATGTCCATTTTGAGGAGTTCGCTCAAAAGGGGGAGAGAGGAACCTCTGAGACCATTAGGCAGTGATGACGGAGAGCATCTCAGGAATGTGAATTTCAGGGAACCAGAGTTGGAGGTACCAAATACAGTGTCCTTTTGTATAGATCTTTTTTTTGTTTGTTTTTGTTTTTGTAGTCTTTTACTCTAAGGGATTTGAAGTGATGAGAAGCATGATAGACTGGCAGAACAACCTAAAGTGTCACAGCAGAAGTACTAGAAAGAAGCAACCAAAGAATGGAAAGTCGTTTTTTGGAGGCTTTGGGAAATTATTTATTTCTCATTTGAACATTTCTTCCTCTTTTCTCAGGCAAAAACTAGTCATTTAATGTCTCTTGAGCTAGAGGGCTAGTACAGTGAATGGCACATAGTGAAACAAGATATATGTTGAATACATGAATGATTGAATAAATGAATGAATGAAGATGATGTAGCCTCAGTTTTTGTAGCTCACAGATGACGAAAACATAAACAACTATATTCCGATGAGATATGTATTGTAACAGATTAATAAAGAATGAACTACAGGAGTTAAGGACTAATAGAGTGATTTATTTTTCCTTTGAAATGAGGGAGGGGAAGATTGTGGATGGAATGAGGGTCAGGAAACTATTCAAGGGTGGTGAGATTCTGAATGGAATTTGAGGACACACACATTTTTTCCTGGAGGGGAATATTTGAGAAAAAGTTATAATGAGCAGGACATGACTTTTTAAAATAAATGAGTCAATATTTTGTGATCAATTTACAGTGAAAGTTTTGAGGCTCTGAGATGTAATTTTTAGATCACTTCACTTTGTCTGGTTGTGTATAGAGGACAAGAGAAAGGCCCATTTGACAGCTTTAGAATTTTCCACAGGAAGATTAGATGATAGAAAACCACACACACTCTGCAAATCTTAACTAAAGCTTTATGTAAATCTTAGGGGATCCTGGTTGTCAGAGAAGACATCTTGCTTTTGTGTCTATGGTTTAGAAATAGGCAGGGATAGATGGTTGGGACTAGGGAAATAAAAACAAGTGGTCTACTATAAAATTAGAGTGAGTTATAGCTTTCTTATATAGCAGAGACTGTAAAATTGGATTAAGACATGTCTAATGAAATAGAGGCAGAACCAGGAGGAGTTAATTTGCCTAAGGACTTTTGGTCCTACAGAGAAGAGATGGTATTTGTTTGGGACATTTGGGGAAAAACTGGAGATGGGAGGATAGCTTAAGGTGTGTATCTCAGATTCTTTTCCTTGTTGGGCCCCACTGATCCATTCTTGAGCATTTTGGAGATTTGGGGTGATAGGTAGAAATAAAATAAGCTGTAGGTTTGAAAGACTCAGACACATAGAGAGGACAATGAAAGTAGATTTGATTCTCTATTGAGCTGGGGAGATATCAATTTCCCCTACTTCATGGGGAAAGGTAGCAAAACTTTGCTACCTTGAGGACTGAAGAGAGAGCACCCAGGCTTGGCACCTGGTGAGGGCAGCTTTGGAAGCCCAAGAATCCCTGGAATAAATATAGAGCTTCTCACAGAGGACAGTGTTTGCAGCGAGAGGGAGAGAGGTTTTGTGAGCTTCAGAATAGTGAAAGACAGTAAAAGTCCAAGAGGGGACTAAACTCCTATGAGCACCACTAGGACCCTCAGAAATAACTGAGTGTATCTGGGGTTAGGGAAAGGGTCACGAAGGGCTTTCAGTTAATGAGATTCAATTCTCTTTCCCAGATTGATGAGGTCTGGGAAAGGTCAGATGTTTCAGAAAAGTCAATAGAGAACAAGCACTCCCAGGCTTTATTTTGAGCAGGTGCATAAGCACATACTGAGACTTGATAATCAAGTCATCAGAACAAAGAAGTAGATCAAATTGTATGGGGTTTTGGAATACCAGGGGACTCAAGAAAGAGCATCTAGATGTGACCAGAACAGACACTAGTTCATTATCTTTCAGGGATGAAGGGTTCTCTTATTCTTCTATGAGGTGAAACAGAAGAGGCAAATCATTACACGTGGTCTAACCTGAAAGGCCAAGTAGTTATAACAAATAAACTTATTGTTCTCATTACAGAATGAAAGTTCAGTCACTCTCAATGGATCCATCTGCTATTTTTCTGAAGATTTTTGATGAAGATCTTTCAGGTATTCTTGTATTGAGAGAGCTTGACAGAATGGATTCAGATTTTTAGGTTAAAATAATGGTGTCCAGAGAGAATAAAACCAGGTAATAAACACCATGTATAGAACTTTGTCACTGTGAGGCTTATTTCTCTCTGGGTATGCCACTGTTAGTTTGAATGACTGCTTGTTTTTTCATCCATCACATGTATGTAGTATAAATCATCAAGCCATTCATTTATGTAGGGAATATAAATCTTATTCAATACACTCAAGTGAGTAAGAAATGCCACATCTCTATTTGCCTTAAATAAAGTTAAATAAGTCTCTGGGGGCTTCCCTGGTGGCGCAGTGGTTAACAATCCACCTGCCAATGCAGGGGACGTGAGTTCAAGCCCTGGGCCAGGAAGATCTCACATGCTGCGGAGCAAATAAGCCCGTGCACCACAACTACTTAGCCTGCACCCTAAAGCCCATGAGCCACAACTACTGAAGCCCGTGCGCCTAGAGCCCGTGCTCTGCAACAAGAGAAGCCACTGCAATGAGAAGCCTGTGCACCATAACGAAGAGTAGCCCCCACACGCAGCAACAAAGACCCAACTCAGCCAAAAAAAAAAAAAAAAAAGTCTCTGGGCTTATGTCCCATAGAGTTATTGAACACTCTAACTTAGTCATTATTGGGGCTCCCTTTCCAATGACCCAAGGTCAGCTAAAGGTTCCAAGAGTCTAACATTAACGCTCAAATGTCAGGAAGATCCACTGAGTACTGCAGAGATGCCTATTGTTCAAGCTTGCCTGGATCCTTGAGGTCTGCAGCTCTGCTACTTCTGCCAAATAGATCACAGGCACCTTGGTCTAGGTTGGGAGTCCTAAGGATCTAGATGTACACTTTGCATCCATCCTCTCAAAGACTCTGCTCCCTCCCCAGAGGGCTGGAAGATAGTGGAGTCAGGATCCCTGATACACAAAGGACCTGCCAGTTTCTACCCTTCTCCTAGCCTGGGGTTCTCTTCATTCTCCTTGGATGCCTCCATGTGTCTACATCTCTCAGCTCCCAGTACAAGCTCTGCAACAGCTCAGGGTTTTGATGAACACATGTTCAATAGAAGACTATCTCCAACAGTGTTGGTTGGTTGCTTGCCGTTACGAACCTTCCCCTGACATGAGGAAGCTTTATGCTACTTGCTTAGAATAGGATATATTCAGCAACAACAATAGCAAATACTACCTCAGAGGGTATCCCTGCATTATTTATTCAATAGTGATCTACCCCTAACTATGTGACAGACTCTGGACTAGGCACTGAGAACGTAATAGTGCTCATGACAGAGCCTTATCACCATCTTCAAGGATGTTGTCATAGTGGACAACATGAACAAATCAACAGCCAAAGACAACACAGCTGATAAATTTGGGAGAGTCACCTTATTGAGAGTTGGGAGGTGCAGAAATCATTCTTGGAGGATGTTTCACTTAAGTTGAAAATGGGAAAATGAGCAAGCATTACCTGGTCAAATGAGGTTGTGATCAGAACGAACAACATATGCAAACATCTGGGTTAAGAGAGACACCAGTGGACTTCCCTGGTGGCACAGTGGTTAAGAATCCACCTGCCAATGCAGGGGACAAGGGTTTGATTCCTGGCCCGGGAAGATCCCACATGCCGCAGGGCAGCTAAGCCCGTGCTCCACAACTACAGAGCCTGTGCTCTAGAGCCCGCGAACCACAACTACTGAGCCCATGTGCCACAACTACTGAAGCCTGCGGGCCTAGAGCCCATGCTCCGCAACAAGAGAATCCACCACAATGAGAAACGCGCGCACCGCAAAGAGTAGACCCCACTCACTGCAACTAGAAGAAGCCCATGTGCAGCAACAAAGACCCAATGCAGCCTCAATAAATAAATAAATAAATAAATGTTCCTTTAAAAAAAAAAAAAGAGAGGTACCAGCATGTTTTAAGAACTGAAAGACCAACCGGCCTTGGATGCTGGGGTTCAAGGTGGGTTGTGGAGAGAAATGGAGCTAGAGGATTAAAGAGAGCTCTGATTGGTAAGGAGCTTGTAATGCATGCTAAGCTTCTTAGAGTTAAGGGGGTTGGCTCACTTAACACCCATCCCAAGCTCATTTTTTCTTGCCTTATTTTTCTATTATGACTGGAAAATTAAAATACAGGGAGCTAATAATATGTTTTAATTGTGAGAGTTGATGTTTTTGTTTTAGAATGATTGTTCCAGATCCTTTGTGAAGACTGCTTTGGAGGCGGATGAGAATAGCTGTGAGGACAATAAGAGGGTTGTTGGAAATCCAGGTGGGAGGTGATGGCAGCTGGCGTAGGTCTAAGGCAGTCATGTTGGAGAGACCCAGGTAGATCTTAGTAGTGCTTAAGGGGGAATGTTAACTGGAGGTTAGAAACACAAAGCATTTGAGAGGTTTCTGGGTTGAATCAGTGAGCAGAATGAATATTTGGTCTATTTCTAAGTGTTTAACTCTCTAAATAATACTGGTGTTAAGAAAAACTTTTTCATATTTTGAATAATTTCCTTAAACTGGTAGAAAGAATGAATTTTCCCCAAGTTTTCAAGCATGACTATAGAGATTTGAAGCTGCAGGAATGCCTGAGATCTCTAACAAATTGCTTGTTATTTTCCCAACTTGGGAATGATCCTATTCCCTTTGCCCCGAAACAAAGCCTTCAGAGGTAGTTTTGGAAAATGTTTCACACATTAGCTAATATCTGGAGTTGAAGTTGTCTAAGACATCTAGGTCCTAAGAACTCAGCCACGAACATCCTCACCGTCCAGAACAACAACAGGAAGAGTGAAGCTGGCAAAGCTCTCAGTTTCCTTCATCTCATCAGCCCCCTGGGCCGCTGCCCAGCAGTCTGTTTGCAGCCCCAGCCTATGCCTGAGCTCTGGTCTACTGGGCTGTGACTTTAAAAAGCTTTGTGTGGGCTCAGGAGAGGGTGAATGGAGCTGAGAATACACAGAATTGTGGAGAAGCAGAGTAAATCTCTAGTTTCCAATATTTTCCTTGATAAATATAATAATATATATATATAATATAATTCAACTTTTTTTTGATAATTCAATTTCTTATTTCTTCCTTATTTTTTACTTCCACAGACATAGGCACAAAAGGCTTTTGAGTTTTCCAGAGAGAGAGAGGGAGAGAGAGAGGGGGAGAGAGAGAGAGAGAGAGAGAGAGAAATCCTATGTAACCAGATAAGCACAGATAAAGAAACCAATGGTCTTTATCAGTTAATCCAGGTCTACACTGCCTGCCTGGGGGTGCAGCCTCTTTCTGTGATGCCTGGGCCCAAGCTAATAAGACTCCCTCATAAGGGAAAGACTGATGTCTATGGCACTCATTGAGTGGGGTGGCAGCCCTCTTCCGGGTCTCCAGGCCATTCTTGCTTTGTTGCACATCTGGGAGTTGAGAGTAGCTTCAGGAATTGTTGAGCTCTGGGTGGATGGGAAGCCCATGCTGAGGAGGAGTCTGGAGAAGGGGCACTTTATGGGGACAGAGGCAAGCATCATTCTGGGGCAGAAGCAGATCTCTTTATTGGGGGAAGAGTGATCTTTGATAAGAACCAGTCCTTGGTGGGAGACACTGGAGATGTGAACATGTGGGAATTTGTGATGTCACCAGAAGAGATTAACAATGTCTATCATTGTTAAGGTCCACCACTGAAGGTGGACCTTCAGTCCTGATGTCCTGGGTTGGGGGGGCGTGCCAATGTATGGGGTTCACGGTGGAGTCTTCACCAAGCCCCAGCTGCCATCCTGGGGCTGTGACCCTGTCCCACTGCAGCAGTCCTGAGCATGCCCACTGGAGATGACACCTCACCAGCATCGTGTCTCAGACTCTGAGGGATTTTTGCCTTTATACCCTGGAGTGCTGCAGAGTGGACACTGGACTTCCCCTCTCTGCTCTTCATTAACATCAATGAATGAACATTTCTTCTTAAGTGAAAGGCAATCTATATGTTGTGCTTTTCTCAGAAGGAATCAAAATTATGGAATTTATGTTTTACATGGAAAAGGACTTTAGACATAATCCAGCATCCTTATTGTATTGGTTTTCTATCACTGCTGTAACAAATTATCACAAATCTATTGGCTTAACACAGCACCAACACAAATTTAATATCTTACAGCTCTGGAGGTCAGAAGTCTAAAATGGGTGTATCCACAGGGCTGTGTTCTTTCTAGAGATTCTAGGGGTGAATTGATTTCCTTGCCTTTTCTAGCACCTAGAGGCTGCCTACATTCCTTGGCTTGTGGCTCCTTCTTCCATCTCCAAAGGCAATGGCATAGCATTTTCTCTTCTGTCTGACCTCCTGCCTTCCTCTTAGAAGCACCCTTGTCATTATATCGAGCCCATCTGGTTACCAGCATAATCTACCCATCTCAACATCCTTATCTGTAAAGGTAACATATTCACAGGTTTCAGGGATCAGGACATACATAGACAGGCTCTTCAGCCTATCACATTCATTTACAGAAGATACAATGGAGATCCTAAAGAAGAGGAATGAAAAAAAACCTCACAGGGCTCGTCTGGACTGCTGCTAGTCCATGTGGTATTTCTGTGTGAATGGGGGACTAACTCTGTGCTGGGTGAATGGCTTGGTGAGTGGAGTGTGGGGAGATAACAGCTCCCACTCCCTCCCTCAGCTAGATACCCGTGTGTAGTGAACAGCCTGCACACCATACACAGTGGCCCTGGGGCTGGTGAGTTTCTATAGTGGAAACAGAATGCTGGTCTTACAATATCCTACTCCAATTCCTCTCTACTCTTCACCCTTTCATAGCTGTCACTCTCTGAGTCCAGGGCTGATCTCAAAAAAACTGGCTTAGGGAATTTAGTACTGTACGATGTACTGTATTCCTACAGTGGTCAGTCCATACTGCCTTTCAACCCTGCCTCTGAGTGAGACAGGCTGGAACCTGGGACGTGGGACCCTTTGCTGCAGTGCTTGTACCTGGACAAACATCTCCTCGAGCAACGAAATACAAAGAAACTATAAGGGACTAAAAATAACTGCATGCATGTGCAGTCAGGGCAAATTATGAACAACAAGATACAAAAACGCAACTGCCACTTCTGAGGAGCCAGGAGCAAAAGCAGGGTACTGTGCATGCACATAGCCCCCTGCACACAGCACCACCAAGGGGGTGGGCACACCTCCTAAGCCACGCCTCTGGCCCAACCCCTAGACCCACCCCTACCCTCACCCCATATAAGGAACTAGCTCGCCCCCTACTCAGGGAGCAAGCAAGGAAACCTGGTACTTGTTCTCGCTCCCTCGTGCTACAGCACAAGTCCCAATAAAGCCTTGCCGGAATTCCCTGTCTGTCCTTTTATAAATTTCTATTGATTAAGCAGGCCAAGAACCCTGGTCGGTAACATGAGTACTGTCCATTCAGCTTATATATGCCAGACTCAATAATATTTCAATAATTCTCTTCCTGTTCCATCTCACAGTGTCCATAAACATGTACAGCCAAGTCAGTGCTCCTATCTTTTATATGTGGACTGCTTGCATCTTGCTTTATAGCACTAAGAGTTTTAACCTCATCTAAAAGGGCAAGCCATTTTGGTTCTGAGTTTTTTAAATCCTCTGCAGCGATGTTACCTTTCTATACCATTATTACAAAGGGGCTTTAATCAGCCTTGACTGAAATGAGAATTCCCCTAAACCAGCACCGTCCAGTAGAACTTTCTGCAATGATGGGAATATTCTAATTTGTGCTGTCCAATATGGTAGCGACTAGACATATGTAGTTACTGAGTCCCTGAAATGTGGCTAGTGTGACTGAGGAATTGCGTTCTACATTTTATTTAATTTTAATTGATTTAAATTTAAATAGCCACATGTCGCTTGTGGCTACTGTATTGGACAGCACTGATCTAGACTCTTTCCTTGAGTTAAAGGGATAAAAGTGTCGGGTGTAGGAAAAGATATTATTAATCATAAAAGTTTATAATTAGGACAACAAAGGAAGTTGAGGTCCCCACTTGAATAAAAAGAGAAGAAAACCTGGGAAGGTTTAAAGATTGTCTTTCATCAAGCCAGGGACCTAATTTTCTCTTGTTTCTACCAGAGGGCAAATAAGCTGTTTTCAAATAGTTTAATATATTCTGGGGCAAATGTTTAGAAGTGTCTGTTTATGTTTTTATTCCTTCTTTTGTGTTCAATGTTTTTCTTAGAACTTATTTTCTCCTTTTTCTTTTTCTCTTTCTTCTGAATAGAGGTGAGTTTATCCATACTTGCTATTTAGTTAAAAGAAAAAAAGTAAGCCCAGAACATCTTTTACTTTTTTTTCAGAACATCTTTTGATTCTGTTCCTGTGCATCAAGAGAAAGGCTTCAGTAGTATTCTTTCTCTTGGGATGCTGAGTTCAGTGGACTAAAGGCACTTCAGGAGCACCAGCTTATAGTGGCATTTTATGTATTGTCAGTTCAAAATTGTACCCAGGATGGTATAGGGGCCTTATGCTTGAAGAAAGAGAAAATACAGCATTGGGAGAATGTTTGGGATTAGGATTTGGGTCTAGGGTGTTCATCAATAATAAGCCTGTAGGGCTTCCCCGGTGGCACAGTGGTTAAGAATCCGCCTGCCATTGCAGGGGACATGGGTTCAAGCCCTGGTCCGGGAAGATCCCACATGCCACGGAGCAACTAAGCTTGTGCACCACAACTACTGAGCCTGCGCTCTGGAGCCCGTGAGCCACAACTACTAAGCCCATGTGCTTCAACTACTGAAGCCCGCACCCCTAGAGCCCATCCTCCGCAACAAGAGAAGACACTGCAATGAGAAGCCTGCGCACCAAAGTGAAGAGTAGCCCCTGCTCGCCGCAAGTGGAGGAAGCCCGCGCACAGCAACGAAGACCAAACGCAGCCAAAAATAAATAAATAAAAATTTAAAAAATTATTAAAAAAAATAATAAGCCTGTATTTTCTCTGACAGAAAGTTAAATGTGGCTTTTGCTGAGAGGTAAATAGTGTGTGCTGTGGCCTGACTTGAAAGGATGCGGGAGGTCAATGTCTGGAGGAGGTCCTAGGACTGAGGAAGGGGACCCAGGATGAGTCAACCAAAGAGAGACCTTGTAGGAGATAGAAAAACACTAGAAGCAGCCACTCTCCTAGTTTTTGCAGGAGGGAGTATAGAATTATACACACTTGGTGTCAAGGGCAGAATGACCTTCAGTCAGTGGCACCCAGTAGGAGCTGAACTAGGGTCAAGCTGTAGGAAGCAACAGAAGAGTGAAAGAAAGAAAAGAGAATGGCAATAAAGAACAAAAAAGGAGGAATGATGACGGTGAATATTAGTGTGGAAGATGCCTAGTGCCATTTCAGCTCTATCCACTATGAAAAACACAGGGGCACTTAAAGGAGGGTGATAGAAAGGTAGCAGTTCCTAGAGGCATCAGTACGAGACATGATGGGATACTGAGAGTGGGTTGCTTTCTCTGACATTTGTAGTACAGAGGAGATAAGCAGCTGCCTACAGGAGATTACTGTGGTGGGAATCCCCACTGTAAATGTGTCCTGCACACCCAATACAAAAAAGGCTTTGTAAGTTACAGATGAGTAAAAGGATATGATGTGCCTACGAGAAAATACTAAGAATGAGAGCAATGCAAACTGGAATGCGTTTTGAATTTTTCAGGAAATCCTTCACTCTTTTATCCACTTACCCACAGTACAGCACCTCCTTTGAGATCCAATAATCTAGAGCGATCTTCTCACTTTGCAGAGGAGCTTACCAAGGTTAAGGTAGGAGGATGGCTTTTCTAAAAGCCATATGGCGAGTCAGATTCAGAAGTGGGGTCTAAATCCAGGTCTCATATCTTATTCAGTGTTTTTTTTTCCTATCTTAACCCACCAATTGGGAATTGAAGGAACAGCTTTATTCGTGAGTTGCTAGGAAATTTAGTAGAGTTTTCAAATGCTCCATTCTTTTTATTGAGATCCTTGAAGAAAATGGTTGAAAAACTAAACTAGAAAACTAAAGAGTATTAGTTCGGTTTAAATGATCTCATAAGATATTTACTGGTCCTATTCACATTTCCCCCATCTATATGAAACCCTAATGTCCAAAACCTTACAAATATGTGAAGTAACACTACCTTCAAAATTTAATGGATATATATGCATTTTATCCAAATAATATATGCTCACAATTAAAAGATGAAATAGTTTTAAAGAAAATAGCTTTAACAATGAAGAGTTTTAAAGAAAAGCAAGTCTCTTGCCTCACCATTCTACCCCCAGTCCTACTCCACACAGGCAATCACTTTGAAATTTTCCAATTATTTATGTTTTTATGGAGGTAGCCTCCATTTCTCTAAAAGTCTTACATTGTTATTCCTTACTTTGTCAATTTTAGACATTATCTATAGACCTCCTTTTTAAAAATTTTTTATTATTTATTTATTTTTTAAACATCTTTATTGGAATATAATACTTTACAATGGTGTATTAGCTTCTGCTTTATAACAAAGTGAATCAGTTATACACATACATATGTTCCCATATCTCTTCCCTCTTGCGTCTCCCTCCCTCGCACCCTCCCTATCCCACCCCTCTAGGTGGTCACAAAGCACTGAGCTGATCTCCCCGTACTGTGCGGCTGTTTCCCATTAGCTATCTCTTTCACATTTGGTAGAGTATATATGTCCATGCCACTCTCTCACTTTGTCCCAGCTTACCCTTCCCCCTCCCCATATCCTCAAGTCCATTCTCTAGTAGGTCTCTGTCTTTATTCCCGACTTGCCCCTAGGTTCTTCATGACCATGTTTTTTTTTTTAGATTCCATATATATGTGTTAGCAAACGGTATTTGTTTTTCTCTTACTTCACTCTGTATGACAGACTCTAGGACGATCCACCTCACTACAAATAACTCAATTTCATTTCTTTTTATGGCTCAGTAATATTCCATTGTATATATGTGCCACATCTTCTTTAACCATTCATCTGTCAATGGACACTTAGGTTGCTTCCATGTCCTGGCTATTGTAAATAGAGCAGCAATGAACATTGTGGTACATGACTCTTTTTGAATTATGGTTTTCTCAGGGTATATGCCCAGGAGTGGGACTGCTGGGTCAAATGGTAGTCCTAATTTTAGATCTTTAAGGAACCTCCATACTATTCTCCATAGTGGCTATATCAATTTACATTCCCACCAACAGTGCAAAAGGGTTCCCTTTTCTCCACACCCTCTCCAGCATTGATTATTTGTAGGTTTTTTGATGATGGACATTCTGGCCCGTGTGAGATGACATCTCATTGTAGTTTTGACTTGCATTGCTCTAATGATTAATGATGTTGAGCATTCTTTCATGTGTTTGTTGGCAATCTGTACATCTTCTTTGGAGAAATGTCTATTTAGGTCTTCTGCCTATTTTTGGATTGGGTTGTTTGTTTTTTGCATATTGAGCTGCATTAGCTGCTTGTAAATTTGGGAGATTAATCCTTTGTCCATTGCTTCATTTGCAAATATTTTCTCCCATTCTGAGGGTTGTCTTTTGGTCTTGTTTATGGTTTCTTCCGCTGTGCAAAAGCTTTAAAGTTTCATTAGGTCCCATTTGTTTATTTAATTTTTATTTTTTTAATTTTTTCTTTTTTTGAAGTATGTGGGCCCCTCACTGCTGTGGCCTCTCCCGTTTCGGAGCACAGACTTCGGACGCGCAGGCTCAGTGGCCATGGCTCACGGGCCCAGCTGCTCCGTAGTATGTGGGATCTTCCCGGACCGGGACACGAACCTGTGTCCCCTGCATTGGCAGGCGGACTCTCAACCACTGCGCCACCAGGGAAGCCCCCATTTGTTTATTTTTGTTTTTATTTCCATTTCTCTAGGAGGTGGGTCAAAAAGGACCTTGCTGTGATTTATGTTATAGAGTGTTCTGCCTATGTTTTCCTCTAAGAGTTTTATAGTGTCTGGCCTTACATTTAGGTCTTTAATCCATTTTGAGCTTAAACCAGGTGTTAGGGAGTGTTCTAATTTCATTCTTTTACACCTAGCTGTCCAGTTTTCCCAGCACCACTTACTGAAGAAGCTGTCTTTTCTCCATTGGATATTCTTGCCTCCTTTATCAAAGATAAGGTGACCATATATGCGTGGGTTTATCTCTGGGCTTTCTATCCTGTTCCATTGATCTATATTTCTGTTTTTGTGCCAGTACCATACTGTCTTGATTACTGTAGCTTTGTAGTATAGTCTGGAGTCTGGGAGCCTGATTCCTCTAGCTCTGTTTTTCTTTCTCAAGATTGCTTTGGCTATTCAGGGTCTTCTGTGTTTCCATACAAATTGTGAAATGTTTTGTTCTAGTTCTGTGAAAAATGTCAGTGGTAATTTGATAGGGATTGCATTGAATCTGTAGCTTGCTTTGGGTAGTAGAGTCATTTTCACAATGTTGATTCTTCCAATCCAAGAACATGGTATATCTCTCCATCTATTTGTATCATCTTTAATTTCTTTCATCAGTGTCTTATAACTATCTGTATACAGGTCTTTAGTCTCCTTAGGTAGGTTTATTCCTAGGTATTTTATTCTTTTTGTCACAATGGTAAATGGGAGTGTTTTCTTAATTTCACTTTCAGAATTTTCAACATTAGTGTATAGGAATGCAACAGATTTCTGTGCATTAATTTTGTATCCTGCTACTTTACCAAATTCATTGATTAGATCTAGCAGTTTTCTGGTAGCATCTTTAGGATCCTCTATATATAGTATCATGTCTTCTGCAAACAGTGACAGCTTTACTTCTTCTTTTCCAATATGGATTCCTTTTATTTCTTTTTCTTCTCTGATTGCTGTGGCTAAAACTTCCAACACCATGTTGAATAATAGTGGTGAGTGTGGGCAACCTTGTCTTGTTCCTGATCTTAGTGGAAATGGTTTCAGTTATTCACCATTGAGGATGATGTTGGCTGTGGATTTGTCATATATGGCCTTTATTATGTTGAGGAAAGTTCCCTCTATGCCTACTTTCTGGAGGGTTTTTATCATAAGTGGGTTTTGAATTTTGTCGAAAGCTTTCTCTGCATCTATTGAGATGATCATATGGTTTTTCTCCTTCAATTTGTTTATATGGTTTATCACATTGATTGATTTGTGTATATTGAAGAATCCTTGCATTCCTGGGATAAAACCCACTTGATCATGGTGTATGATTCTTTTAATGTGCTGTTGGATTCTGTTTGCTAGTATTTTGTTGAGGATTTTTGCATCTATGTCATCAGTGGTATTGCCCGGTAATTTTCTTTCTTTGTGACATCTTTGTCTGGTTTTGGTATCAAGGTGATGGTTGCCTCATAGAATGAGCTTGGAAGTGTTCCTTCCTCTGCTATATTTTGGAAGAGTTTGAGAAGGATAGGTGCTAGCTCTTCTGTAAATATTTGCTAGCATTTGCCTGCGAAGCCATCTGATCCTGGGCTTTTGTTTGTGAGAAGATTTTTAATCACAGTTTCAATTTCAGTGCTTGTGATTGGTCTGTTCATATTTCCTTTCTCTTCCTGATTCAGTCTTGGAAGGTTGTGCTTTTCTAAGAATTTGTCCATTTCTTCCAGATTGTCCATTTTATTGGCATAGTGTTGCTTGTAGTAATCTCTCATGATTTTTTTTATTTCTGCAGTGTCAGTTGTTACTTCTCCGTTTTCATTTCTAATTCTGTTCATTTGAGTCTTCCCCCATTTTTTCTTGATGAGTCTGGCAAATGGTTTATCAGTTTTGTTTATCTTCTCAAAGAACCAGCTTTTAGTTTTATTGATCTTTGGTACTGTTTCCTTCATTTCTTTTTTCATTTATTTCTGATCTGACCTTTATGATTTCTTTCCTTCTGGTAACATTGGGCTTTCTTTGTTCTTCTTTCTCTAATTGCTTTAGGTGTAAGGTTAGGTTGTTTATTTGAGATGTTTCTTGTTTCTTAAGGTAGGATTGTATTGCTATAAACTTCCCTCTTAGAACTGCTTTTGCTGCATCCCATAGGTTTTGGGTCATCATGTTTTCATTGTCATTTGTTTCTAGGTATTTTTTTGATTTCTTCAGTGATCTCTTGGTTATTAAGTAGTGTATTGTTTAGCCTCCATGTTTTTGTATTTTTTACAGACTTTTTCCTGTAATTGATATCTAGTCTCATAGCATTGTTGTCAGAAAAGGTACTTGATATGATTTCACTTTTCTTAAATTTACCAAGGCTTGATTTGTGACCCAAGACATGATGTATCCTGGAGAATGTTCCATAAGCACTTGAGAAGAAAGTTTATTTTGTTGTTTTTGGATGGAATATCGTATAAATATCAATTAAGTCCATCTTGTTTAATGTATCATTTAAAACTTGTGTTTCCTTATTTATTTTCATTTTGGATGATCCATCCATTGGTGAAAGTGGGGTGTTAAATTCCCCTACTATGACTGTGTTACTGTCGATTTCCCCTTTTATGGCTGTTAGTATTTGCCTTATGTATTGAGGTGTTCCTATGTTGGGTGCATAAATATTTACAATTGTTATATCTTCTTCTTGGATTGATCCCTTGATCATTATGTAGTGTCCTTCTTTGTCTGTTGTAATAGTCTTTATTTTAAAGTCTATTTTGTCTGATATGAGAATTGCTACTCCAACTCTTTTTTGATTTCCATTTTCATGGGATATCTTTTTCCATCCCCTCACTTTCAGTCTGTATGTGTCCCTAGGTCTGAAGTGGGTCTCTTGTAGACAGCATATTTACAGGTTTTGTTTTGTATCCATTCAGCCAGTCTATAACTTTTGGTTGGAGTATTTAATCCATTTACATTTAAGAGAGTTATCAATATGTATGTTCCTATTACTATTTTCTTAATTGTTTAGGGTTTGTTATTGTAGGTCTTTTCCTTGTCTTGTGTTTACTGCCTAGAGAAGTTCCTTTAGCATTTTTGTATAGCTGGTGGGTGGTCCTGAATTCTCTTAGCTTTTGCTTGTCTGTAAAGGTTTTAATTTCTCCATAGAATCTGAATGAGATCCTTGCTGGATAGAGGAATCTTGGTTGTAGGTTTTTCCTTTTCATCACTTTAAATGTCCTGCCACTCCCTTCTGGCTTGCAGAGTTTCTGCCGAAAGATCAGCTGTCAACCTTATTGGGATTTCCTTGTATGTTATTTGTTGTTTTTCCTTTGCTGCTTTTAATACTTGTTCTTTGTATTTAATTTTGATAGTTTGATTAATATGTGTCTTGGCATGTTTCTCCTTGGATTTATCCTGTATGGGACTCTCTGTGCTTCCTGGACTTGATTAACTATTTACTTTCCCATATTAGTGAAGTTTTCATCTATAATCCCTTCAAGTATTTTCTCAGTACCTTTCTTTTTCTCTTCTCCTTCTGGGACCCCTAAAATCGAATGTTGGTGTGTTTAATGCTGTCCCAGAGGTATAGACATCCTTTAATGATAGAAGTATAGTCAGCGCATATTCACCACTTCCCCCAAGTGAAGGTACATCACCATGTTAGTTAGTCTATTGACTACTCTGTAACGTATACTTTAGAAATTCTAGTCATCATAAACACTCTTATACCTAGTTATCTCTTTACTCCTCACTTTACATTTTACTGGATGAAAACATTAATATCCCTACACTTTCTTTTACTTCTCTCCTCCCCTTTTCACTTCCCTCTCTCTTCTGCATTTTTAGGTTACTAAATTTTAATAGTACTTCTAATCTATTAACATAATAAAAGTTATGAGCTTTGTCTACAGATTGATTCCAAAAGCTGAAACTCAGGAGCGTTTATATGATTATGATTTTGTGAATATTGTTCACTGCAGAGCCAAATTATATGCTATGATTATATTTCCCTTCTAGCTTTTTTTTTTTTTGAATTTCTAATTGCCTTTTTTCTTATATTGTCTGTCTTTGCAGCAGTAATGATACTGCCAAACCAAAGGTATCTTTTTATCATTACCACCCCACGCCGATCTATTGATACCTCTTTTTTTGGAGCCAACTATCCTTTTTTTCTCATCTGGGTTGATTACACTCTAGGTTGGCTGAGGAGATGTCATTTTGCGCCTTCCTACTCTTGTTACTTTCCTTGGCTGGAGTCCCAGTTTTTTGATTGCATACCTTTTGTTTTTTTGGTTTACATCTTAAAGTTGTTGGAGCATGTCTTAAGGTAATTTGATACGAGGGAGATAAATGCTTCCTGGACTTGATTAACTATTTACTTTCCCATATTAGTGAAGTTTTCATCTATAATGAAAACTAGGTCTCTACATGTCTGAAAAAAAGTCATTATTGTTTTCTCATACTGAATTGATAGATTGACTATCAAATTCTAAATTGGAAATAATTTTTGCTTTATTACTTTGGAGGGTTTAAGTTTTAAAATACATGTTGATTTGCCAAGTTTGATGTCAATTTGCTTCTCATTATTGAGCGAACTGTTTTTTCCTTTCAGGAAATTTTAGGATAGTCTCTTGACACTTGGTGTTCTAAAATTTCAAGAATGTGGGACTGGATGTGGGTATTTTTCTATTCGTTTATTTTATTGCACAATTAGTGCACCATTTTAGTCTGGAAAGTTGTTTACCTAATTCTGGGAATTTCTTACATTATTTCTTCAATAATTACCCACTCTGCATTTTCTCTTTCTAGAATTCACATTGGCTGGATATGGGAACTTCTGGGTTGATGTTTTTATGACTTTGCTTTCTGTCTCCTTGTGTTTAGATTCTATTTTCAGAGACAGTTTCTTTATTTTATATTCAAATTTTTTGTTAATATTTTTAAATTTGGCAATTATGTATTTTTATTTCTAAGTGCTTTTTTTTGGGTTCTCTGATTGCTCCTTTTCCATAACACCCCTGTTGGAGGAGGTCATCCAGAGGATGTGACCACCATTTGATCCAGTAGCTGGCCCAGGGAAATTGGAAGCTTCTTACCCCTCACTTGTCCTTGGAATGTAAATACCTTCAGCCCTCCTTCCCCTACTAGGAGTCATTTTCAAGGATGCCACCTGGAGAGAGCAATGTGTTGCTGAGAGCATTTGGACTACATATGCAAATGAACCCTGTTAAGGCCTCTATATAAACTTTCAAGATTCTGGTGGGCAGGTGTGGAGATCTACTCATCTTGTGGACACCAAAGACAAGCCTCTATGTAAATTCTCTTGCTTATTAAATCTGCCACCTACCAACTTGGAGTGGTCTGCCTCTTTCTTCAGTCTCTCCTTGCCCTCTGCATTCAGAGGTCAGATTTGGATTTCACCTGGGGAACTCTGGGGGTTGGGAACCAATGCCCCCATTCTCATTCTATGAGATTATAATGTCTGAGAATATTTGAGTTTCCTTTTTAAGTTCTCTTCTGTTCCCTAAATAATCTGTGCTGCCTCCAGTGTTGCTTTTCTCCTTCAGTATCTCAATCTTTATTTTCATGCTGCATTCTTTTCCAAGTACATAATAATACTTTTTATGCATCATAGTTAAAATTAAGACCATAGAAAAAGTTGTGTGTGTGTGTGTGTGTGTATGTGTTCACTGGTGGACTTTCTTTTTTCAGGTGAGTGAGTGGGGAGCCAGTCATTAGCCTGGGGATCCTTAAGTAGGATGCTAAAGGGCTTCCAGACCTTTGGGACCCCAGGGCCATGACTAGCTCCCTTTGTTCTATTTTGGTCAGTTTCTTTTAGAAAAGTGTCCATTGTTTATGTATTGATTTTTGGCCAAATACTTATCTGCCTAGTATTCTGGTCAAACCATATGGAAGGGATAGTTAGGGGTGATGCTGTTAACAGTTTTCAGGCTTTAGTTCTGTGGTTCTCAGAGTCTTGAAGTCAGATTAGCGTTTTTCTAGACTCTCCTGGGTAGACTCTCCTATGCTCTGTAGCTCCCTTCTCCTTCCTCATATATTCCAGGTTTCCTTTGCCCAGATTCAGAACCTCTCATTTGCTTTTTCCTTTTCCAGAAATGTTTAGAAATATTTCACTTGCTAATAGCTTCCCTCCTGTTCTCTTCGTTTTTGTGAATTTATGTCATTTTTGTTCTTTTAACATCTTTTTAATGTGGCCTTGGGAGAGAGAGAGTAAACATTTTTGCACAGTTTGCAATTTTGAACCATAAAATCCTCTGCATTTCTTTTCCCCCTCCCATTTGATAGTTTAATGATTCAACTTTGCATTACCTTTTTCTTTAGTATAGGTAATACATGTATATATTACAAAATTTAAGAGGTGCAAAAGGGTATATAGCAAATTTAAGCGTCTCTCTCATCCCTCTTCCTTAGGTATCCAGTTTCTTGTATGTCCTTCCAAAAGTAATCTACACAAACATGTATACTTTTAAACTTAAAAAATGCAAGCAGAAGCATAAAAACACACTGTTTCACACTTTTCTTTTTGCACTTACCATTATCTTAGAGATCATTCCATATTGGTACAGCAAAGAGCTTTTTAAAATTTATTTTTAATCCTCGTTTGTGCTAGAAACCATCCAGATTCCAGCTAGCCTGGCCTGGGATTCATATCAAGGGCCTGCAAGTGATATCAAGGCAAACATTTGACAATATATTTCTTGCCTGAAATGTGAACTCCTTATCTCCAGTGAGCTACTGAAAACACATTTTTAAAGAGAAAGTACTGATTATGTCCAAAACAAGAGGTTATTAACTGGAAATCTCCCTAGAATACTTTCATCTCACCTTGGCAAGAAAGATAGGCTCCTTTGTGCTTTGTTACCTTTATATCACACAATCCTTGATCAGTTAGGTATCCTGAGTTGTGCAGGTAAGTGACAGAAGGAAGGGAAAAAAATGTGTCTTCGGCTGCCAACATTTACTTTAAATCTTTATAACTGTATATAAATGGTATAAAAAACATAAATTCCAGATATAAGCTGTTGTTAGGAAGGCATCAACAAAGAACCTCCTCTGTGCTAACCAGAACAACTGAAAGAAAAATTACTGTTGAGTACCTATCATATCAGTTTCAGAATCAATTATGTTGATACTGTCAAACTGGAACAAAGAAATAAACTGGCAATATGTAAAGTAAAAAAAAATTTTTTTTAATTTCTGCAAAGTGTGTCACTAATGAATACACTGTAATTTGTTTAACATTCCCTTATTGATCAACTTTTAGCTTCCCCTCCAATCTTTTGCTTTTATGAACAAAGCTACAATAAACTTCCTTTTATACACAGTATTTCACACACAAATGAGTAAATTTGTGATAAATTCCTAAACGTGAAATTAATGGTAAATTGTCAGCTTTCTGTGTGTATGTGTGTATGCATCAGTTAACGCCAATAACGTATGAGACTGCCTATGTCTCCACAATTTTGGCTACTGTACCAGCTAAGATCCAATCATATGCCATACCAATGACGGAAACAGAGTTTCATGTGAAGAACTGTTACCTCCGTACAAAATTGTTAAGAAGAGAATACCGAGGTACCAGGGAGGTAGCAATTGCAAAAAGCAGTCGCCATCTCTAAGGCTGGAGGAGCAAATGAAGAGGCTGAAATAAAACTTAGAAGCTTAGAGGAGGGAAACTTACAGTATTGAAATGCAGACCTCTTTACAGAAGGATTTTATTCCGTTGGTGCTGTGAGCTTGGAGGAGGGACACTGTGGACCCGGACCAGACTTCGAGGAGGGAGCACTAATTGGTTAGCGAAGGTTCACCGGAAGGGGAAAGGTCAGGCTGACTCTTCAAGTAATGGAAAAACTGCAAACTGGAATCAGCTGCTGCAATGGTTAGGCACTGACTCCACAGGTGAAAACAGTTGCTGGGGTAATGTGGGTCAGAGCAGGTTGTTGAGAGGGCGAAGCACATCCTTTCTTCCTTTTTCAGCCTCCTTGCTCCCCACCAGTACCTTCTATTGGTAGAACCTATGCGGGCGCCAGATGGCAAAGCGGCGACACGGTGAGCAGCCACAGCTCCAGCATCCCAGAGTAGGGAAGGATGGGCCTGGAGTCGGATTACAGCTGCTCAAAGACCACCAGAGCACTCCAGTGAGTTCTCAAACTTTTTGCCCATTGCTAACGTGACTGGTGAAAACTCAGAGCTTGTAGTTTTGATTAGCGTTCTCCTTACTGTGACTGAAGTCGAATACCTCTTAATTTTTAGAATTGTTATTTTCCCTTTCTGTGAATTGTCTTTTGATATCTTTTGTTCACACTTGTTTTCTTTGGCTGTCGTTTTTGTTTCTTATACAAGAAAGAAATTAGGCTTTTGAATATAATGTGAGTTGGAAATACTTCTCCAGGTTTGTCATTTATCTTTTGGTATAATAGTGACTTTTCCATGTATGTATTATTTTTACAGAGGTGAGTTTATCAATATTTTCTTTTGTGACTTCAGGAGTTTTCTTCACCTGTAGAAAGGCCTTTCCAACTTTGAGATGATAAAAATGTTCTTCCATTTTTTTCCTAGTGCTTTTATGGTTTTGGGTTTTAAAATTTAAATATTTGCTCAATTTGGAATTTTTCCTATTATATAATATAAAGTATTAAGCCAAGTGTTTCTTCTTTAATGCTTTGCTGCCCAGATGTCCCAACACCATTCATTCAATAATCCATATTTTCTCCACCAATTTGAAAATTAGCCTTTATTATAATTCCTGTATGGTTTAAAAAAATTTTTTTTGGTTTGTTTCTGGACTTTCTAATCTGTTTCACTGATATGTCTATTCATGTATTAGCACCACACTGTTTTAATTACTCTAGCTTTTATAATATGGTTAAATATCTCCTAGAGCATTTCTTCCTCATTCCCTTTTTTAAATCTTGATTATTTTTGATTCTGTGTTCTCCTATAGGAACATTATGGTCAGCTTGCCTAATTTTAAACCCTATTGGTAGTTTCACTGGGATTGTATAAAAACGTAGATTATGAAAGTGCTGAAATTAACATGTTGTTTTTCTATTTAAGAATATGGTGTACCTTTCAATGTTTTTCTTCTTTTGCATATTTCTTAAGTATATTCCAAGATGCTTTCTTTACCTATTTTCTTCCTTGTTATCTTCCTACACCCCAATTTTATCTTCATTGCATATGGTAGCCACACTTATATTGTGTTCAGAGTTACAGATATCTTGTGGTTCATATAATATGTTAAGAGTAATGGATATCTTGAGGTTTTATCGACGATAGTTTGCCATTTTGTTTTTCTTCTCCACGTTGCTTTTGGGTAATTGAGAGAATAAGGGGAACAGATTTTTCCTGCTATTTAAAAATCAGATGCTATTTCAATTACATGCTCAAACACTCTGGGATCCCGTCACATCGACTGCAAGAAATCCATTTTTTATTGCCAAATATTTCTGGGAATCTCTGGAATGATAAATAGTTCCACAAATATCCTTTGAATGTCATTGCCACCTCAGCTAGGCATCTGTGCCTCAACATTCTGCAGTTAGCATTTATTTATCTCAAGACCAGGGTGTTACCCCTTTCACCTATCCCACCTGTTTTCAACCTGGGGCAATATTTTCCTGGCCTTCCAAGGAGTAACAGGAACAATGATTCTGGATTCTCAATTTCCATATGTTTTCTTTCCTAAAATTGATCTGCCTGAGAATATGCCAGTGGTCTGCAGGTTCTCTTTTCTGACTTCCCCTTCTACTCTTTCACACTGTGTTAAGGAAAGGCCTCAGTCTCACCAATTCTAGATCTTACTATGTGCATTGTTCTGGGGTGGACAGTAAACACCCCAGGTTGCTTGCTTGCTTCTAGGGAGCAACCAAGGGAACACTTGAGAATACTGATGCTGGTAATGAGAAAGTGAATGGCTGCAGTGATTGGTAACAAAGGCTTTTGCAACTCAGGTGGTTCCAATTCTTTGCTGAAGGAAGCTGAAGGAAGACTTAAAGGGGTTGTCAGTGGATAGGTGATTTAAATTAATTTTTGTTGATTATTGATTTTGTTTTGTATGTAGCTTGTAAAAAATGAAAGGAAATGAAGGGCGTGACTATAATAAAGCTCCTTGTGTTTGCACCTAGTTATATATATGAACAGTTTTCTCAAATGCTTACATAAAATGCAATAAAATTGATAAATTGTCTCTAGTAATGAAAAATGTTCATCTATGTATATATGAACTAATTTTTAAAAGCCACATCTATCTCATTAAGAAATTCACTTCCTGCAAGAACATATGTTTTAAATTTGAAATTACTTATCAAAATCACCTACATATAAAAAGTAGAATAATAACCTAATTAGAAGAAACTCTTTAGCATTTAGATCCTTACAGCCACTGGAAATTAAATAAAATGTGTTTTCATTAATTTACTTATTTTTGTGGCAGAGAATTATGATAGGGTGATCAATAAAATACTTTCAAGAATAAAATTTACATTATGATAAAATTCTATGGGGAAATGGATTGGAACTATAAGTTCTAGGAGGAAAAGGAGTGATGTAAAGTTTTGACTGTTAAAATAGACCTTGTTAATGTTTTTTTAAATGGATGAAGTATATGAATCTCAGTATTCTGTGGAATGTATTTAACAAATGATGTAACAGTTTGATTTAAAAATGGTGGTATTTACAATATGCTAGAAATTATGTCCTTTGCAATTATTTAAACTTGTGATGAAAAATTTTAATTGCCAAACTAACAATGTATGAGAAGGTACATAGACTTTTCTAAATTCTTTTAGAGGATTTTCAAGGCAAAAACCCAAACAAACCCCATACCCCAGAAAAACAAAAACCAAACTCTTGGCTATTGCCTTAAACCTGCACTGCAAGGAAATGCCCAGTGTTAACCTGAAACTTTGAGAATAAGAAAATAGATTAATGAATGTACAGGGAAAGTAAATAAACCCCAGATGAATATAGTTTGGGAGTTTGGGGGCACAAACTGCTCTATATGGGTGCCCTATTGGACCAGTCTTTGCCTGGCTCTGGGTTCTTTTACTATACAGATATCCCTGAGCCCATATTAAAGGGGTACCCTCCCCTCCCCACCTCAATGAGAGTACCTTTGAACCTAAACCTTTTAAATCTAGGACCCAGCTTCTAGAAGCATAAAGATATGGAATAGTTTCCCACTCTCTTCAGGTGAAGCCCCAAGATTTACCTGTGAAAGCTTGCCCATCTACTAGGATAAGTATTACGGCTCATTTCCTTTGGGAAACTGAAATACACACCGATTCTGAGGTGTGGTTTTATCCTTAGGCTTCCCGTGGTAGACAGACATCAGTCCCTTTGACAATATCCTGATTATTTTGTCTTAAATAACATCACTTAAGGGACATTAAGTCCAGTCGGGGCAACAGTCTGGCTAAATTTGTTTTCTCACTCTTCTCCAGTGATGAAACGTTAAATGTGAATATCTTTTCTAGTCTCCTCTTTTGGTAAGGACTTGAAAAATAATACATGGACCTCCCAAGAATCAGTAAGAAACTCTCACACAGGGAAGATAAATTTACCTATTAGAATACAATCTGCATTGATAAAGATATGTTAAACGGCACATGCAAGTTACATCACTTAACAGAGCACAGCCTGCTCAGCTGAAACATTTTACATTTGATTATTTCAACATCTTTTCCAAGTTCAATGGGAGGGCTAAAAATACATCAGAAACTTAAAAGGACCTTCAAACAATTTTCTTTTTCCTCCAGAAGCAAAGGTGGCCTTTCCCAAGAAGTCAGCTCCTTTCTGAAATTCTTAAGGGACTATATTGTAGACTAACCAAAGATGATCTCATTTCATAGTTTAAAATTTTCTGGCTGATCCCACTTTCACATCCTCCCAATTTGCCAAACTAGAGAACGCAAGGAGTAGCCCATTAGTCTCTCCCAGGGTCACTGCAGATTTTTATCCTACAAATACAGATTCTTGTAAGAACTCACAAGAATGAGAGGCACATCTGCAGTCTCTTAGCTATGTTGCTTGCTTGCTTTGCTGCTGGGCCATGTGGGGCTGGGTATATATCTTTTAGACATTTTCTTAATAAGATTGTACAAAATAATACATAAAAACAAAACACAAAAAATAAAGAAAACATTTTAAATCTTATATACAGTACCTTAAACTACACTAGTATAGTACAACAGCTGGCATCAAGTGAACAGGCAAGAAGAGTTACTGACTGGAGGAGGGAGAGAAGGTGGGAGATGGTAGATCAGTGTACAGTTTTCTTATTCTCTTCTTGTCTGGAATTTGTATTGTTATATTAGCATTATAAAATGAGTTGTTTAGCTTTTGTCTTTTTCTATATTCTGAGACAGTTGGTATATTTTGGGAAGGATCTATTTCTTAGCAATAATCTGGAACTTATCCATAAACCATCTGGGACCAGTACATAGACTTTTCAATTTCTTCTACAGTGTTGGTCTTTTTAACATTTTATTCCTATTTTTCCCCCAGTTTTGAAAGTTCATATTTTCCTAGAAATTGTCCAATTCATTTGGACATGAAAATCTAAGCACCACTTAGATTTTCATTTTTTTTGGTACAGTATATATCTGTGTCTTTATTCCTGTCCTGTCCCTAGGTTCTTCAGAACTATTTTTTTTAATTCCATATATATGTGTTAGCATACAGTATATGTTTTTCTCTTTCTGACTTTCTTCACTCTGTATGACAGACTCTAGGTCCATCCACCTCACTACAAATAACTCAATTTCATTTCTTTTTATGGCTGAGTAATATTCCATTGTATATATGTGCCACATTTTCTTTAACCATTCATCTGTTGATGGACACTTAGGTTGCTTCCATGTCCTGGCTATTGTAAATAGAGCTGCAATGAACATTGTGGTACGTGACTCTTTTTGAATTTCTCAGGGTATATGCCCAGTAGTGGGATTGCTGGGTCATATGGTACTTCCATTTTTAGTTTTTTAAGGAACCTCCATACTGTTCCCCATAGTGGCTGTATCAATTTACACTCCCACCAACAATTCAAGAGGGCTCCCTTTTCTCCATATGCTCTCTAACATTTATTGTTTGTAGACTTTTTGATGATGACCATTATGACTGGTGTGAGGTGATATCTCATTGTAGTTTTGATTTGCGTTTCTCTAATGATTAGTGACATTGAGCATTCTTTCATGTGTTTGTTGGAAAACTGTATATCTTCTTTGGAGAAATGTCTATTTAGGTCTTCTGCCCATTTTTGGATTGAGCTGTTTGTTTTTTTTGATATTGAGCTGCATGAGCTACTTGTAAATTTTAGAGATTAATCCTTTGTCAGTTGCTTCATTTGCAAATATTTTCTCCTATTCTGAGGGTTGTCTTTTTGTCTTGTTTATGTTTTCCTTTGCTGTGCAAAAGGTTTTAAGTTTCATTAGGTCCCATTTATTTTTGTTTTTACTTCCATTTCTCTAGGAGGCGGGTCAAAAAGGATCTTGCTGTGACTTATGTCATAGAGTGTTCTGCCTATGTTTTCCTCTAAGAGTTTGATGGTGTCTGGCCTTACGTTTAGGTCTTTAATACATTTTGAGTTTATTTTCGTGGATGGTGTTAGGGAGTGTTCTAATTTCATTCTTTTACATGTAGCTGTCCAGTTTTCCCAGCACCACTTATTGAAGAGGCTGTCCTTTCTCCATTGTATATTCTTGCCTCCGTTATCAAAGGTAAGGTGACCATATGTGCATGGGTTTATCTCTCGGCTTTCTATCCTGTTCCATTGATCTATTTTTTCTGGTTTTGTGCCAGTACCATACTGTCTTGATTAGCTTTGTAGTATAGTCTGAAGTCCAGGAGCCTGATTCCTCCAGCTCCATTTTTCTTTCTCAAGATTGCTTTGGCTATTCAGCGTCTTTTGTGTTTCCATACAAATTGTGAAATGTTTTGTTCTAGTTCTGTGAAAAATGCCATCGGTAGTTTGATAGGGATTGCATTGCTATGGGTAGTATAGTCATTTTCACAATGTTGATTCTTCCAATCCAAGAAGATGGTATATCTCTCCATCTGTTTGTATCATATTTAATTTCTTTCATCAGTGTCTTATAGTTTTCTGCATACAGGTCTTTTGTCTCCTTAGGTAGGTTTATTCCTAGGTATTTTATTATTTTTTTGTTGCAATGATAAATGGGAGTGTTTCCTTAATTTCTCTTTCAGATTTTTCATCATTAGCGTATAGGCATGCAAGAGATTTCTGTGCATTAATTTTGCATCCTGCTACTTTAACAAATTCATTGATTAGCTCTAGTAGTTTTCTGGTTGCATCTTTAGGATTCTCTATGTATAGTTATCATGTCATCTGCAAAACAGTGACAGCTTTACTTCTTCTTCTCTGATTTGTATTCCTTTTATTTCTTTTCTTCTCTGATTGCTGTGGCTAAAATCTCCATAATTATGTTGAATAAGAGTGGTGAGAGTGGGTAACCTTGTCTTGTTCCTGATCTTAGTGGAAATGGTTTCAGTTTTTCACCATTGGGAATGCTGTTAGCTGTGGGTTTGTCATATATGGCCTTTATTATGTTGAGGTAAGTTCCCTCTATGCATACTTTATGGAGGGTTTTTATTGTAAATGGGTGTTGAAATTTGTCGAAAGCATTTTCTGCTTCTATTGAGATGATCATATGGTTTTTCTCCTTCAATTGTTAATATGGTGTATCACATTGATAGATTTGCATATATTGAAGAATCCTTGCATTCCTGGGATAATCCCCACTTGATCATGGTGTATGATTGTTTTAATGTGCTGTTGGATTCTGTTTGCTAGTATTTTTTTTTTTAAAGAAGATGCTGGGGGTAGGAATTTATTAATTAATTTTATTTTTATTTATTTTTGCTGTGTTGGGTCTTTGTTTCTGTGCAAGGGCTTTCTCTAGTTGTGGCAAGCAGGGCCCACTCTTCATCACGGTGTGTGGGCCTCTCACTATCGCAGTCTCTCTTGTTGCGGAGCACAGGCTCCAGATGCGCAGGCTCAGTAGTTGTGGTTCACAGGCCTAGCTGCTCCATGGCATGTGGGATCCTCCCAGACTAGGGCTCGAACCCGTGTCCCCTGCATTAGCAGGCAGATTCTCAACCACTGCGCTGCTAGGGAAGCCCCCTGTTTGCTAGTATTTTGTTGAGGATTTTTGCATCTGTGTCATCAGTGATATTGCCCTGTAGTTTTCTTTCTTTGTGACATCTTTGTCTGGTTTTAGTATCAGGGTGATGGTGGCCTCATAGAATGAGTTTGGGAGTGTTCCTCCCTCTGCTATAATTTGGAGGAATTTGAGAAGGATAGGTGTTAGGTCTTCAGTAAATGTTTGATAGAATTTGCTTGTGAAGGCATTTGGTCCTGGGCTTTTGTTTGTTGGAAGATTTTTAATCACAGTCTCAATTTCGGTGCCTATGATTGGTCTGTTTAGATTTTCTATTTCTTCCTGGTTCAGTCTTGGAAGTTTGTACTTTTCTAAGAATTTGTCCATTTCTTCCAGGTTGTCCATTTGATTGGCATATAGTTGCTTGTAGTAATCTCTCATGATCCTTTGTATTTCTGCAGTGTCAGTTGTTACTTCTCCTTTTTTCATTTCTTATTCTATTGAGTCTTCTCCCTGTTTGTCTTGATGAGTCTGGCTAATGGTTTATCAATTTTGTTTATCTTCTCAGCTTTTAGTTTTATTGATTTTTGGTATTGTTTCCTTCATTTCTTTTTCATCTATTTCTAATCTGATCTTTATGATTTCTTTCCTTCTGCTAACTTTGGGTTTTTTTTGTTGTTCATTCTTTAATTGCTTTAGGTGTAAGGTTAGGTTGTTTATTTGAGATGTTTCTTGTTTCTTGAGGTAGGATTGTATTGCTATAAACTTCCCTCTTAGAACTGCTTTTGCTGCATCCCATAGGTTTTGGGTCATTGTGTTTTCATTGTCATTTGTTTCTAGGTATTTTTTGATTTCCTCTTTGATTTCTTCAGTGGTGTCTTGGTTATTAAGTAGTGTATTGTTTAGCCTCCATGTAGTTGTATTTTTTTTACAGATTTTTTCCTGTAATTGATATGTAGTCTCATAGCATTGTTGTCAGAAAAGATACTTGCTATGATTTCAGTTTTCTTAAATTTACCAAGGCTTGATTTGTGACCCAAGATATGATCTATCCTGGAAAATGTTCCATGAGCACTTGAGAAGAAAGTGTATTCTGTTGTTTTCGGATGGAATGTCCTATAAATATCAATTAAATCCATCTTGTTTAATGTATCATTTAAAGCTTGTGTTTCCTTATTCGTTTTCGTTTTGGATTATCTGTGCATTGGTGAATGTGGGCTGTTAAAGTCCCCTACTATGATTGTGTTACTGTCGATTTCTCCTTTTATAGCTGTTAGCATTTACATTATGTATAGAGGTACTCCTGTGTTGGGTGCATAAATATTTACAATTGTTATATCTTCTTGGATTGCTCCCTTGATCATTATGTAGTGCCCTTTTTTTCTCTTGTATTAGTCTTTATTTTGAAGTCTATTTTGTCTGATATGAGAATTGCTACTCCATCTTTCTTTTGATTTCCATTTGCATGGAATATATTTTTCCATCATCTCACTTTCAGTCTGTATGTGTCCCGAGGTCTGAAGTGGATCTTTTGTAGACAGCATATACACAGGTCTTGTTTTTGTATCCATTCAGCCAGTCTATGTCTTTTGGTTGGAGCATTTAATCCATTTACATTTAAGGGAGTTATTGATACGTATGTTCTTATTACCATTTTCTTAATTATTTTGGGTTTGTTATTGTAGGTCTTTTCCTTCTTTTGTGTTTCCTGCCTAGGTAAGTTCCTTTAGTGTTTGTTGTAAAGCTGGTTTGGTGGTCCTGGATTCTTTTAGCTTTTGCTTGTCTGTAAAGGTTTTGATTTCTCTATTGAATCTGAATGAGATCCTTGCTGGGTAGAGTAATCTTGGTTGTAGGTTTTTCCCTTTCATCACTTTAGATATGTCCTGCCACTCCCTTCTGGCTTGCAGAGTTTCTGCTGGAAGATCAGCTGTTAACCTTATGGGGATGCCCTTGGATGTTATTTGTTGTTTTTCCCTTGCTGCTTTTAATATTTTTTCTTTGTATTTAATTGTTGATAGTTTGATTAATATGTGTCTTGGAATGTTTCTCCTTGGCTTATCCTGTATGGGACTCTTTACGCTTCCTGGATTTGATTGACTATTTCCTTTCCCATATTAGGGAAGTTTTCAACTATAATCTCTTCAAGTATTTTCTCTGTCCCTTTCTTTTTCTCTTCTTCTTCTGGGACCCCTGTAATTCGAATGTTGGTGCATTTAATGTTGTCCCAGAGGTCTCTGAGACTGTCCTCAATTCTTTTCATTCTTTTTTCTTTATTCTGCTCTGCAGTAGTTATTTCCACTATTTTATCTTCCAGGTCACTTATCCATTCTTCTGCCTCAGTTATTCTGCTGTTGATTCCTTCTAGAGAATTTTAAATTTCATTTACTGTGTTGTTCATCATTGTTTGCTCTTTAGTTCTTCCAGGTCCTTGTTAAATGTTGTATTTTCTCCATTTTATTTCCAAGATTTTGGATCATCTTTACTATCATTACTCTGAATTCATTTTCAGATAGACTGCCTGTTTCCTCTTCATTTATTAGTCTGGTGGGTTTTTACCTTGCTCCTTCATCTGCTGTGTGTTTCTCTGTCTTCTCATTTTGCTTAACTCACTGTGTTTAGGGTCTCCTTTTTGTAGGCTGCAGGTTCGTCATTCCTGTTGTTTTTGGTGTCTGCCCCCAGTGGGTAAGGTTTGTTCAGTGGGTTGTGTAGGCTTCCTGGTGGAGGGAACTGGTGCCTGTGTTCTGGAGGATGAGGCTGGATCATGTCTTTCTGGTGGGTGGGACCGTGTCTGGTGGTGTGTTTGGGGTGTCTGTAACCTTATTATGATTTTAGCCAGCCTCTCTTATAATGTGTGTGGTTGTGTTCCTGTTTTGCTAGTTGTTTGGCATAGGGTGTCCAGCACTGTAGCTTGCTGGTCGTTGAGTGGAGCTGGATGTTAATATTGAGATGGAGATCTCTGGGAGCGGTTTTGCTGTTTGATATTATGTGGAGCCAGGAGGTCTCTGGTGGACCAATGTCCGGAACTTGGCTCTCCCACCTGAGAGGCACAGGCCTGATACCTGGCCAGAGAAGCAAGACCCTGTTAGCCACACAGCTCAGAAGAAAAGGGAGAAAAAAAGAAAGAAAGAAACAAAAAAAATGTAAAGTTATTAAAATAAAAAAAATTTAAAAGTAATAGAAAAAGGAAAAAAAAAAGGAGAGCAACCAAACCAAAAAACAAATCCACCAATGATAACAAGTGCTAAAAACTATACTAAAAACAAACAAACAAACAAAGAAAGTGGACAGACAGAACCCTAGGACAAGTGGTAAAAGCAAAGCTATACAGACAGAATCACACAAAGAAGCATACACATACACACTCACAAAAAGAGAAAAAGGAAAAAAATATTTATATTGTTGCTCCCAAAGTTCACTGCCTCAAGTTTGGGATAATTCATTGTCTGTTCAGGTATTCCACAGATGCAGGGAACGTCAAGTTGATTGTGGAGATTTAATCCGCTGCTCCTGAGGCTGCTGGGAGAGAGTTCCCTTTCTCTTCTTCGTTCACACAGTTCCTGGGGTTCAGGTTTGGATTTGGCCCCATCTCTGGTTGTAGGTTGCATGAGGGTGTCTGTTCTTCGCTCAGACAGGACGGGGTTAAAGTAGCAGCTGATTAGTGGGCTCTGGCTTACTCAGGTTGGGGGGAGGGCGGGGTTCGGAATGCGGGGCGAACCTGCAGTGACAGAGGCCAGCGTGACGTTGCAACGGCCTGAGGCGCACCGTGTGTTCTCCTGGGTAAGTTGTCCCTGGGTCACGGGACCCTGGCAGTAGCGGGCTGCACAGGCTCCCGGGAGGGGAGGTGTGGATAGGGACCTGTGCTTGCACACAGGCTTCTTGGTGGCGGCAGCAGCAGCCTTAGCATTTCATGCCCATGGTGTCTGCGCTGATAGCCTCGGCTCACGCCCGTCTCTGGAGCTCGTTTAGGCGGTGCTCTGAATCCCCTCTCCTCACGCACCCTGAAACAATGGTCTCTTGCCTCTTAGGCAGGTCCAGACTTTTTCCAGGACTCCCTCACAGTTAGCTGTGGTGCACTAGCCCTTTTCAGGCTTTCTTCATGCAGCCAACCCCAGTCCTCTCCCTGGGATCTGACCTCTGAAGCCGTAGCCTCAGCTCCCAGCCCTACCCTGTCCCGGTGGTTAGCAGACAAGCCTCTCGGGCTGGTGAATGCTGGTCAGCACCGATCCTCTGTGCGGGAATCTCTCTGCTTTGCCCTCTGCACCCTTGTTGCTGCGCTCTCCTCCGTGGCTCCGAAGCTTCCCTGTCGCCACCCTCTGTCTCCACCAGTGAAGGGGCTTCCTAGTGTGTGGAAACTTTTCCTCCACAGCTCCCTCCCACTGGTGCAGGTCCCGTCCCTATTCTTTTAGCCCTGTTTTTTCTTTTGCCCTACCCAGGTACGTGGGGAATTCCTTGCCTTTTGGGAAGTCTGAGGTCTTCTGCCACTATCCAGTAGGTGTTCTGTAGGAGTTTTTCCACATGTAGATGTATTTCTGATGTATTTGTGGGGAGGAAGGCGAACTCCACATCTCACTCCTCCGCCGCCTTGAAGCTGCCCCCTTATTCTTTTGTATGTTTTTTTTTAAATTAATCTACTGTTTTCAGATAGAGCTGTGTCATAGTCCATCCATAGACATTGGATTTGTTTTTTCTTGTTGTGGTTCTATGATTTCTTCTTACTTTTACTTTATTTCAAAGTTATTTTGCTAGTTATATAAAATTTCATGACTGATATTATTTCTAAATACATATGAATATAAAACATTAATGTTATTATAAAATATGTCGGTTATTAACATTATTTCTATTATAAAAAATATCCCCATTTCCTTCTTTTGAAAGTGTGAACTCTATGTTATGTGGTATCAATAGTGTTGTACCAGTTTTCCTTTGTCTTATTATTTGCCTGGTATTTCCTTTCCTGTGCTGGTGGTGTTTTTCTTTATTATGTCATTCTGTTTGCAGTTTGTTTCTGTGAACAGCATGCTTTAGTTTATTAACATAATCAGAGAATCTCTAAGTTTTAATATATTAGATTTACCTAATCATATTGCATGTGATTACTGATATTGGGTTTGGTATTTAGAATTTTGTGTAATTTCCCTCTTCCCCCTCCTGCCTTTTATTGGATTGACAAGATTTTATTTTAGTATTTACCTTTTAATAATTTAGAAGTTAAGCATTCTGTTCCTCATGCTTATTCTTATATTTTAACATACATGTTTAAACGTATATTTATTTAGTGACTCAGATTAATCAGTCAAGCACATTAGCTAGTTTTCCGTTTCCTAAACACTCCAACCACTTGTACTGATACTTGGATTTCAACTGCTATATTAGTAATTAATAAATGTTTTGCAATCAAAACATTTAGTTGAAAAATAAGTTTTAGATGAAATCTATCTCCAGCAGGATGTGGTTAAGAGGTTAAGAAATCTTTTCTCTAAAGAAGCAGCTATGGAGCTGGACAAAGTTGTCAAAAATAACCATTTCAATACTCTGAATTCACTAAAAGCATTCAACAGACTTAGAAACTGTTATTCATGAAAACTACTGAATTTGTGTAAGAAGGACATAAGTCTGTGGCATACTTGTCCAGGGATTTCCTGTTTTGCCCTCTCAGATCTCTTGGCAGGCCATGAACCTGGCTGTGAACCCAGGAGCCTGGCTTCCACTGCCAGAAGAGCCTCATTTGACAGCAGCAGTGATCTCAGTGGTCAGCAGACAGGGAGGGCCAATGTCTTGTCTAGCCTGAGGCTGTGCTGCTACTTGGAGCAACCAGCAGGCTAGCCAGGAATTTTAACAGGAACAGGAGACTGCCAGAGACGGTTTGATAAAGTCTGCATATATCTCAGTTTAACGGGAGACTGGAGTAGGTCCAAGCTACCTGCACATCTCTGCCCAGTGGAGCCTGCACACTTATACAGAGGAGATGTAAGAGAACCTAGTGGAAAGTAAAAGCCAGTGAAAACCGGAGTACAGCCTGGTGTTTGAATGTGCTCCCCAGCCTACACGTAGATGCATCAGCAAGCCTAGTGGCTCAAGGTGTTTGAACACAACCCCTGAACAATATCTGTCTGAGTGGTAAGCTATTCAGACATGGGGTAACCCTTAGGAAGTCAGGCTTAAAAACAAAAAAAGGAAAAAATTATAAAAGCAAAAAATACAAGAATAAATATAAAAGTTACCACACATTGCTAGGTAGACTACACATATTTAGTTCAGACAAGTTAGTAAACAAATAAAAAACAACAGCAGCCTGTGGTGGTAGGGAAGTCAGAATGCAGTTTCATTTTAATATATTACCTAGTATGTCAATTATTCAACAAAAATTATGAAGCAGGCAAAGAAACACAAAAGTGTACTTATGTTAGGAAAAGAGTTGACAGTAGATTCTCTGAGTGTCCTCAGAAGTTGAATTTAACAAAGATGTCAAAGTAGCTTTAATAAATATGATCAAAGAACTCAAGGAAAGTGTTTATAGAATTAAAGGAAAGTAAGATGAAAACAGTGAGAGAGATAGAAATTATTAAAAAAGAAACAAATTTATATTCTAGAGTTGAAAAGTATAATAATCAAAAGGAAAAATTCACTACAGGTTCTCTACAGCAGATTTGTGATGAAGAAAAAGAATCAATGAACTCTAAGATAGATAAATAGAAATTACCTAATCTGAACAACAGAGAACATGATTGAAGAAAAGTGAACAGCCCTTCAGAGACTGGCGAGACAATATCAAGCATGCCAATGTACATTTGATGGGAGTCTGAAGGATAGAAGAGAGAAAAGAACAGGAAAATATTTAGAAGAAATGGGAAGAAACTATTTTAGGAAATAATGACTGAAAATATCCCAACTTTGAAAATACTAATCTACAGATCAAAGACACTCAACAAATTTCAGTAGGAAAACACACAAGAATATCCACAACTAGAACACCATAGTCAAATTGTTGAAAGCCAAAGACAAGAAAATCTTGAAAGCAGTAAGAGAAAAATGGCTCATCATATACAGGGGAACAAAAGTACAATTAATGGCTAACTTCTCATAAAAAAATAACTGAGGACAGAAGGCAGTGGGTTGAAACACAGTGCTGAAAAAAAAAACTGTCAACCCAAATTTTGTTTGCAGTAATTATGAAGGTGATAGAAACACATTCCTAGATAAACATAAAACATAAACACTGGGAAATTTCTAAATTCACTTGTAAGTGCATTTGTTTCTGGACTTACTCTGTCTTTCATCTATTGGTCATTATCATACCAATAACATGTATTTAAATTACTGTGGCTTTATAGTATATTTTGATGTCTGACAGGCCAATTATTCCAATCATTTTTCCCTTTCCCACATTTCAGTAGTTGTTCTTGTGCATTTAGTTTGCCAGGTGAATTTTAAAATTAGCTTTAATAAAAAATCATGTTGAAAATTTGATTAGAATTTTACTGACTTTGTACTAGTTATATTTGTAAGAAGTAAAATTCACAGCTCTCACTTAAGCCCCTCTAAAGCATAAATGACATTAACAACATAGGAATTTAGTGAAAGGAAATTGAAATATCTCAGAAATTGAAGGCACTGTTGATTAAAGTGAGAAAGGACAGTGGCAGTGGACCATTCTTGTATTCCACAGCAGCAGAGTCTGTGGACCTGCTCCGTGTGTCTTTGCTGTTAATGCAACTCAAATTGCAGTCTCTGTGCTCTCCACTCCAAGCTTCAGATTCCTGGGAGACAATTTTGCCATCTCAACTTGGGTCCTGTGTCTGCCCCTACATCATCAGCTGTGATCAGGTGGTGAATTTGATAATATAGGTATCACTGCTGTTCCCACTTGTTGGAGACAACCCAGAGTCATATCTATTTACTGTATCTTGAGGAAGTATCATCTGCCACTGTTTCCCTAAATTTGGGCTCCTTGGGTTGTGCCATTATTTCTCCAGTTTGTTGTGTTCCCATATCAAAATTCTTCAATCTACGTACAAATTGACAGTGTAAATGCCGTAAACACCACCACATTCTATACACAATGGTCAATGGAAATAGGAAAAAGAAGGGAAAAATAATTCCTCTTTATAAAGATAAGGAAAAGGGATGATAATTACATTCAAATAGTAAGCAATGAAAAATAGAAGGAAGCCACAACCCTCATTTTTGTTATTGGTCACAAGACTTTCTTGAATTTGGATTTCTGACTGCCGATTCTGTGCTCTGTTTGTCTTAGGACCTCATTTTATTGTGATATTTTTCCCCTTGCAGTGGACTTATCTTTATTCTTGAGATATCTAAGCCATTGGTGTTCTTGTCTCTAAGGATTTGGGTTGTCTTTTAATATGCCCAATGTTAACGTGCTCTTGTTTCCTTGATCAAGAAAACAAGGAATTTTCCTGGCAGCACATGGTGTTGTGGCAGCTTCAGGTGAATGTGATTCAATCTGAATGTGATGTTTGGTGTTGAGTGTTTACTATATCCCAGCTTGTCTCACTAATTTCATCAGGAGAGTTTGGACAGAGAGGGGAGTATGGTCACAGGATCTCCTTCAGTCTCTAAAACTCCCTAAAATGTTTAGTTCCCGTTTCAGAGTAGCTACCCCATTTCCCACGGAGCTAGTCAATCACACCAGGTAACTTCCTTCTTTGATTCCTCTCTTAGTGGCTTGATGATTCCAAAGTGGCCTAGTGGCTGTCTCTGTACCAAATCAGGAGAATATTTTTTTTTCCCTTCACCTTTATTGAGATAGAATTGACCTTTACTGTGTTTTCTAGTGTAAACATTCTTCCCTTAGGTATTAACATTTCTAGAATACTCAATTGTTTACGCTTATTTTTCCTTTATCCTAAACCTAACTGCCTCGTTTACTTATTTTGGAACTAATGTTCTCAAATTTTATTTTTTGCAAGCTGTCTCAAATCCTTTTTGGAGTTAGTCAAGGTAAGTGTAAACAGGTAGAGGTGCCACTCCCCCTTCCATGCCTTGATTGTCAGACGTGTGACAGTGTGGAGCTGTGAGAATATTCATCTGGTCCCTTGTCAGAGCTTAATAACATCTGTAATGTAGCAGCCCAGCTTGTATCTCAGAGCTGGTATCATGGCTGAGTCTTAAGTGATAAAGTACACACACTAGCATTTCCCATCTGGTGGTTCACAAACTCCCAGGATTCAAAGATGTATCCAAGAAGGTCTGTGTTGTTAGACATAGTAATAGTATTTACTTAAGTATTTATTAAAATATTTAACATTGTCTAGTTTTCCTTTTGGAAATGGAACAGTTTTGGTACCTTTGAGTATATATGGAGTGGGCATCTCTGTGGTTAATGGCAATCAGGTCAGTGTCCTCAAAACCTGCTTCATGGTTTTGGCCACTATATAGTTTTAAATGATATGCTTTATAGGTGCTTGTTATTTAATTAATACCCATAATGGACAGTTAAAAAGTGCAAGAGATGAAGCTTGATGTTGAAATATGAGTTAACGACATTAATTCAGCAAATTTACTTCAAGATGATCTTACCAAAGCTTTAAGTGGCATTCAGCTAATTAAAACTCTTATGTAGTACATTAAGCATCCTCTGTATTAAGAGAGAAAATTTGTCATGATTATATCCAACAATGTGTTATTTACAGAGAGCTACATTTGGGTTCCAAATCAAACATGATATAATATCAGTTTTTAATATGTATAATGCAGTTAGATATTCATATGTATCTTAAAACAAATTAAATAGCATGTCACTTGTTAAATGTGAAAGTCTTTTTGTATTATGAATTATTAACGATTGTATAAAAATGAATCTTAAATGCAATAGTTAATAATATGGAGATATAATTTTTAAACTTTTAATCATTTGTCACATTTTACACAAAAATGAAAAGATAATTTAAAAAATTCCTGCAGGAACCACAAGAAGTATATATCATTGTGAAAGCCCATCATAAGTCAAAACTAAAAGGAAAATGATTTGGCCGGTTCCTTCCATGGGCATCAGATTATTGCCTCACTTCCATTGTGAAGTGTGTCCCTCAATCAGAGGCATTATTATGTAGGACACCATAATAGTGCATAAGAGATTTAGTATATCCACCAAAGGTGGTGCTTGCAGTTGTGTGATGAGCAGGGAAACAAATCCAAATCCCTAATATGTCTGTTTTTTGAGGATAAATTGCTACCCCATTTATGATGGAGGATAATGTCAGTTTCCACTTGAGAGTTGGGAGTTCAGCATTGGAGTAACCAAGTTAGACTTGGTGAGTGAAGTCCATGCTATTGAGCCCATATATATCTTCTGCCCTGGTCATCATGGCCTTATAATTTATTAGTCCACTTAGGGAGGACTGGGCTGGCCAGAGAAGGAAGGTGATTGACAGCAATAAAATGTTCTCTTGACTCTGTTAAGAATCTTGTCTGCAGTGGGGAACTCCCATAAAAACTATGAATGGCACAAGTATTTTCTGGGCTCTTCCTGAATGGTCCACTCTGAAATGACACATCTTTCTCTATTTTTGTGCGATTCACCATGTAGGCCTTACTAAAACATGGAAGGTACTTGTTACTTATTTCAAGGACCTATCAGCATGACATTGCTAATGTAGTGAGCTGGTGTGAAGTCCTAAGGGATAATGAGATGGTTAAGGCCCCTGTAGATTAAATGGTGTCAAACGGCATTCCAAAGGTGAAAGTTATATATGTCATGCAGGAACAAATGACAAATTGCTTCTGTGTTCTCTATGTATTAAAACTGCAAAGATGCATTGGCCATTTGTGGTATCTGGGTATACAAATAGCAGCCACAATGGAGTGACTGTTTCTTTAAGTTTGAAATATTTTACCAGTATTCTTTGCCCTCTCTCCCAGCTTTATTGGATAAATTGACAAATAAAATTATACATATTTAGAGTGTATAATGTGAAATGATTACCACAATCAGGTTAATTAGCACATCCATCACCTCATGTGGTATCTTTGTGTGTGTGTGGTGAGAATGCTTAAGATCTATTCTTAGTAAATTTCAAGAATAGGGTACAGTATTAACTATAGTCACCAAGCTATACACTAGATCCCCAGGACTAACTTGTCTTATGACTGAGGGTTTGTGCCCCTTTGTTTGTGGCTCTTCCCTGCCTGATCCTTCAGGGCCTGGTAACGATCAATTTTGGATTCCATGAGTTTGATTTATTTATTTCTAAAGATTTCACATTTAAGTGAGATTGTGCAGTTTGTCTTTCTCTGTCTGACTTATTTCACTTAGGATAATAATGTCCTCCAATTCATCCATGTTGTTGTAACTGGCAGGATTTACTTCTTTCCCATGACTGAATGATTCCATTGTATGTATATACCACATCTTCTTTATCCTTTTATCTATTGATGGACACTTAGGTTGTTTTTGTATCTTAGCTGTTGTGAATAATGTTGCAGAGAAAATGGGACATCTCTTTGAGAACTCATTTTGTTTCCTTTGGATATATACCCAGAAGTGGAACTGCTGGATCATATGGTAGTTCTTTATTTATTTTTGCGGTACGCGGGCCTCTCACTGTTGTGGCCTCTCCTGTTGCGGAGCACAGGCTCCGGATGCGCAGGCTCAGCAGCCATGGCTCACGGGCCCAGCCACTCCGTGGTATGTGAGATCTTCCTGCACAAACCCGTGTCCCCTGCATCGGCAGGCGGACTCTCAACTACTGTGCCACCAGGGAAGCCCGGGGTAGCTCTATTTTTTATTTTTTGCGGAACCTCCATACTGTTTTCCATAGAGGCTGTACCAACTTACAGTTCCATCAACAGTACACAAGGGTTCCCTTTTCTCCACACCCTTGCTAAGATTTATTTCTTGTCTTTTTGATAAAAGGCATCCTAACAGGTATGAGCTGATAACTCCTTATGGTTGACTTGCATTCCCCTGATGATGAGTGATGTTGAGCACCTTTTCATAAACTTGTTGGACATGAGTATCTGTTTTGGAAAAATTCAAGTCCTTTGCCCATTTTAAAATTTGTGTGTGTGCATGTGTTTTCTTTTTTGGCTGTTGAGTTATGTGAGTTTTTTACATATTTTGGATATTAACTCCTTATTGGATACATGATTTGAAAATATATTCTCCCGTTCTGTAGGTGGCCTTTTCATTTTGATGCTTTCTTTCACTGTGCAAAAACTTTTTGCTCTGGTTTAGTCCCATTTTGTTTTTGCTTCTGTTGCTTGTACTTTTGCTGTCAAATCCAAAAAAATCATTGCCAATACCAATACCAAGGAGCTATCCCCCTATGTTTTCTTCTAGGAGTTTTATGATTTCAGATCTTTAAGTCTTTAATCCATTTGAAGTTAATTTTTGTAAGTTCCACTAGCCTTCTTTAAAACCGATCAGACTTAGTATTAGTTCTAGCAGGAATTTGAGTAGAAATTAATAGGAATCAACATATTTGCATCTTTGAACTCTTTAATGGTGGTACTAATCTTCAATTTGACCCAGAAATCAGCTTTGCCTTTGTTTATTACAGAAGACAGGGTAGGATCCATTGGCTTTTGCTTGGTATTCCTACCGTAAAAGCTTTCTTTTTCCATGGGTCATAGTATCATAGCAGGAGACTTTCCTTTATACCAGAGCCTCAGAACTGTGGTCTAGGAATTGAGTGGGAGGCTCTCCATAAGCTCATAACACTCTGATGTACTGGTTAGAGTCATTCTGCTCTTGTCCTAGAGTTGTTTTTTAGATCATACAAATCAAATGAGGTTTTATTATTGATTTATTTCTGAAAACTTCAGAGAAAGTCAATTCTATATATAAGGACTTTCATGAGCCTTGATTACTGCACAAACTATGCCCAGTTTACTTCAACTGGTCCTGTACTGCCAGCTGGGTCCACCTACCCCTAGAATTCTTTCATTCCCATCCCATTTTTATTTCAGCTGTTTCCCAAGCTGCTGCATACCAGGAAAAAAAAAAATCTCGGTCATCCAGGAGAACTCCTTTTTAAGTATTCAGGTCTTTCCTTGCTAACTGATCCCTAAAGGAAATAAGAGAAGTTTATATACACATGTATATGTATACAGGTATACATATATATTTATGTAACATACACATGTTACATATGGTAACACATGTAGGTAACAAGTTTATACACACACAAAATGAAAGGGTCAAAGAAATGAGCAAGAATCATATGGATATAATTTAATGGATATAATTTAACTGTCTTCTGCAGCCTTTGAATGTCATCTGCTATATTGGGCCCAGGATTTCCAGACGTGAGTGCTGCCTGGGCCAAGATTAGATCCAGGTTTCCATTAAACAACCCAGGTGATTTTCAGAGCCGTATCTGTCTGCCTGTTCTAATACTTTGAATGCATTACCTCAGGTGAGTGTGCCTATGATAGATTAGCACATTTTGGCAATCCCTTCTAGCTGAGACTACTTTCTTCCCTAATCTGATTCTGCATATCTCCTTCTCGGGTACTAATTTTTCAGACATTGATAGAATAACAGAGAAGGGTGAGACATACTGGAGATTGCTGTATTACTTCCAAGATGCCCAGGAAGCAGCAAGGCACATGGAGTGGGAATTGTTTAGGGCTGTGGAGAGTCGGAGTTCTCCATTTCTTGTTCCTTGATAGTATCTACATCCTGTGGGTCATGAATCCACTCTTTTTCATCAGGGCTGTAATTTTCATATAAGAAATCTGGAGAGGGTGTGAACTCAACAGGCATTTTAATTTGTCAGCCTGCAAAATGAACTTCTCAAAGTGGATCTCAGCTTAGTGAGTATAGGCAGTAAGAGAATCATTTACCATAGTCATAAAATATCTCTTATTTTCTCTCTTATTTTGAGCCAAAGCCTGGGGTACCTTATTTGTCTTTTGCTCACTGTGAATTATCTAATGTCATCAGAAGCAAATATCTCAGCCTGCAGTTAGGAATTTCTCCATCCTCTTAAAAGTAACATCGCAGCCACAGTCTAGTCCTCCAGAGCCTCAGTCTCACAGTTTCTTGTTTGTCCAGCTTCTTTCTCAGCCTTGGCAAGGCTTTTGTTTTTTCTTTTCCCACAGTCATATTTTTCTGAACTATGCTTACTTCATGGCATTTTCCAAGAATCACCTTTAAGTTTTATTGATCAAAGTCTACTCTTTTCTTTTCCAGTTTATTAATTTCATTTATCTTTATGCCTTTTGTCTACTGTTTTAATATGTTTGTTGGATATTTTTGTTTTATAATTTTCTTGACTTTTTAAATTGAGTTTTTAATTAGTTTACATTCAATCACATTTGAAATACATTTAAGGCTATGTGATATCTTTGGATTACCCCTTTGACCACATTCCATATATTATGAAATATTGTGCTCCTATTGCCATTAATTTCTAAAGAATCTGATTTAGCTTTGAAGTTAGTTTTTTTTTTGACACATTGTCTTATTTTATTCAAATAGCAGTCTGCTCACACATGGTCCAAGAACACCCAAATAATAAAGCAAAAACTGTTCTTCAAACATTATAGCCAATGATGCCACGCTTGCCTATGATCTCGCCAACATAAAACCACATCCACACCTCAGTGGCCACCAAACCATTCAGTAGAGCTTCCTTAACTGTAAGCTGTTTGAAGCTACCAGTTTGAGCACTATTGATAATTTTTTTCAAGCTCTGAATAGCTGTAGGGATCTCAGCAGGGGTTGGAGGAACCAGCTCAACCTTGGCATAGTGCCAAAATGTGGCCAATCAAGGCTTCAAGTAAGTCACAGCAGCGCTGACCAGCGCCAGGGACTTCTCCGCGAGGTTATGGACAAACTGGGCCATGGTTCTAGGACAGAAAGCCCGTCGCGCCGACCGGCCGGCTGAAGTTGTTATATTTTAAATTCCAGATTTATCTTTAAAAGAATTTTATTTTTTTAATTCCTCAATTTAATTTAATTTTTATTTATAAATTTATTTATTTTATTTATTTTATTTTTGGCTGCATTGGGTCTTCGTTGCTGCGCGCAGGCTTTCTCTAGTTGCGGTGAGCGGGGGCTGCTCTTCGTTGCAGTGTGTGGGCTTCTCATTGTGGTGGCTTCTTTGTTGTGGAGCACGGGCTCTAGGCATGCGGGCTTCAGTAGTTGTGGCACGTGGGCTCAGTAGTTGTGGCTCACGGGTTCTAGAGCGCAGGCTCAGTAGCTGTGGTGCACAGGCTTAGTTGCTAGGAGGCATGTGGGATCTTCCTGGACCAGGGCTTGAACCTGTGACCCCTGCATTGGCAGGCGGATTCTTAACCACTGCGCCATTAGGGAAGCCTCTAATTTTATTATTTTTAAATTGAACTAGAATTAATATACGATATGTTGGTTTCAGGTGTACCACATAATGATTTGATATTTTTATGCGTTACAAAATGATCAGCACAGTAAGTCTAGTTACCATCTGTCACCATACAGAGTTATTACAATATTGTTGACTATATTCCCTGTGCTGTACATTACATCCCTGTGACTTATTTTATAAATGGAAGTTTGTGCCTCTTAATCCCCTTCATCTATTTCACCTGTCTCCCCCAACCCTCTCCCCTCTGACAACCACCAGCTTGTTCTTTGTGTCTATGAGCCTGTTTCTGTTTTTTTGTTCATTTATTTTGTTTTCTTTGATTCCACATGTAAGTGAAATCAAATGGTATCAATATTTGTCTTTCTCTGAGAAATGGGAACCTTTGTGCACTGCTGCTGGGAATCTAAATTGGTACAGCCACTATGGAAAACACTATGGAGGGTCCTCAAAACACTAAAGAATTTAAAAACTTCTCAATGGATAATGTTTTTTTCCTCTAGTTCTTCTATTATTAAATGCTTGTTTTTTGATGTTTTAATTACCCATCTTCATTATGATATGGTGTTTACCCAGGACAGAAGTCAATGCTTCATTCCTTCAAAATGAATATTTTGGTTAAACAAAATAAAGAAAAGGAAGAAAGAAGAAAAAGTCAGCTGATCACACGTGATGTGTTGAGTGACTTAAATGATTTACTTTCTGGAATAAGCTCCTTCCTCCTTCTGGAATTATAATACTTTGTAGATCAACACTGGTATGGGCACTACACTTTGAGTAACACTGCCCTAAAATATTGAGAGTTTCATTGGGGCTAGTCAATTTTATAAGTGTTTTAGTGATATTTGAGAAAAATATGTATTTTCTGTGTGGTTCAAAATTTTATAAATCTAATAACAGGTTTATTTATCGTATTATTAAATCATCTGAGTTCTTTTGTCCATTTGATCTGTAAGTTTCTTTAGAAGTCATGTTAAAGCCTTCCCTACCATTGTGGATTTGACAATTTCTCTTCATATTCCTAATACATTTCAATATCATGCTCTTTGTTTCATAAAGGTTCATAACTGTTAAATCTTGGTGGATTATAATTATTATAAAATATATCACTTTTATTGTATTAAATGCATTTTACATTAAATTCTATCTCATCTTATTTCTATATTGCTAGTCTTGCTTTTCTTTTGGTAGAGTTTATCCAATCTATCTCTCTGTCCTTTTATTTCCAAATTCTTTCTGTGTGTGTGTGTGTGTTTATTGGAGTATAATTACTTTACAATGTTGTGTTAGCTTCTGCTGTACAACGAAGTAAATCAGCTATATGTATACATATATCCCCTCCCTCTTGGACCTCCCTCCACCCCACCCCCATCCCACCCATCTAGGTTGTCACAGAGCACTGAGCTGAGCTCCCTGTGCTATACAGCAGGTTCCCACTAGCTATCTATTTTACACATGGTACTGTATATATGTCATTCTAAATCTCCCAATTCATCCCACCTCTGCTTCCCCCCTGTGTCCACAAGTCCATTCTCTACATCTACAACTCTATTAGTGCCCTGCATATAGGTTCATCTGTACATTTTTCCTACATTCCACATGTACGCATTAATATACTATATTTATTTTTCTCTTTCTGACTTACTTCACTCTGTATGACAGACTCCATGTCCATCCACATCTCAAGGAACCCAATTTTGTTCCTTGTTATTGCTGAGTAATATTCCATTGTATATATGTACCACATCATCTTTATCCATTCATCTGTCAGTGGACATTTAGGTTGTATCCATATCCTGGCTATTGTAAATAGTGCTGCAATGAACATTAGGTTACATGTCTCTTTTTAAATTATGGTTTTCTCAAAGTATATGCCCAGTGGTGGGATTGCTGGGTCATATGGTAGTTCTATTTTTAGTTTCTTAATGAACCTCCATACTGTTCTCCAGCGTGACTATATCAATTTACATTCCCATCCACAGGCAAGAGGGTTCCCTTTTCTCCACACCCTATCATTTATTGTTTGTAGATTTTTTGATGATGACCATTCTGATTAGCAGTTTTGATTTGCATTTCTCTAATAATTAGTGATGTTGAGCATCTTTTCACGTGGGTGTTGGCCACCTGTATGTTGTCTTTTTCTTTTTAATAAATTTATTTTATTTATTTATTTATTTTTGGCTGTGTTGAGTCTTTGTTGCTGTGCATGGGCTTTCTCTAGTTGTGGCAAGCAGGGGCTACTCTTTTTTTTTTTTTTTTTTTTTTTTTTTTTAGGGGCTACTCTTCATTGTGGTGCGTGGGCTTCTCATTGCGATGGCTTCTCTTGTTGTGGACCATGGGCTCTAGGTGTATGGGCTTCAGTAGTTGCAGCAGGTGGGCTTACTACTTGTGGTTCACGGGATCTAGAACACAGGCTCGGTAGTTGTGGCACATGGGCATAGTTGCTCTGCAGCATGTGAGATCTTCTTGGACCAGGGCTCAAACCCACGTCCCCTGCATTGGCAGGCGGATTCTCAACCACTGCGCCACCAGGGAAGCCCCTGTATGTCTTCTTTGGAGAAATGTCTGTTTAGGTCTTCTGCCCATTTTTTCATTGGATTGTTTGTTTTTTTGATATTGAGCTGCATGAGCTGTTTGTATATTTTGGCGATTAATCCTTTGTCAGTTGCTTCAGTTGCAAGTATTTTCTCCCATCCTGAGAGTTGTCTTTCATCTTCTTTATGGTTTCCTTTGCTGTGCAAAAGCTTTTAAGTTTAATTAGGTCCCATTTGTTCATTTTTGCTTTTATTTCCATTACTCTAGGAGGTGGGTCAAAAAAGATCTTGCTGCGATTTTTGTCAGAGTGTTTTTCCTGTGTTTTCCTCTAAGAGTTTTATAGTGTCTGATCTTACATTTAGGTCTTTAATCCATTTTGAGTTTAATTTTGTGTATGGTGTTAGGGAGTGTTCTAATTTCATTCTTTTACATGTAGCTGTCCAGTTTTCCCAGCACCACTTATTGAAGAGGCTGTCTTTTCTCCATTGGATATTCTTGCCTCCTTTGTCATAGATTAGGTGACCATAGGTGCGTGAGTTTAACTCTGGGCTTTGTATCCTGTTTCGTTGATTTATATTTCTGTTTTTGTGCCAGTACCATACTGCTTTGATTACTATAGCTTTGTAGTATAATCTGAAGTCAGGGAGCCTGATTCCTCCATTTCCTTTTTTCTTTCTCAAGGTTGCTTTGGCTATTTGGGGTCTTTTGTGTTTCCGTACAAATGGTAAAACTTTTTGTTCTAATTCTGTGAAACATGCCATTGGTAGCTTGATAGGGATTGCATTGAATCTGTAGATTGTTTTGGGTAGAATAATCACTTTCACAATATTGATTCTTCCAGTCCAGGAACATGTTACATCTCTCCATCTGTTTGTATCATCTTTGCTTTCTTTCATTAGTGTTTTATAGTTTTCTGAGTATAGGTCTTTTGTGTCCTTAGGTAGGTTTATTCCTAGGTATTTTATTCTTTTTTGTTGCAATGGTAAAATGGGATTGTTTCCTTAATTTCTCTTTGTGGTCTTTCATTGCTAGCATATAGGAATGCAAGAGATTTTTGTGCATTAGTTTTGTATCCCGAAACTTTACCAAATTCATTGATTAGCTTTAGTAGTTTTCTGGTGACATCTGTAGGATTTTCTATGTATAGTATCATGTCATCTGCAGACAGTGACAGTTTTGCTTCTTCTTTTCCAATTTGTATTCCTTTTATTTCTTTTTCTTCTCTGATCACCATGGCTAGGACTTCCAATACTATGTTGAATAATAGTGGTGAGAGTGGACATCCTTGTCTTGTTCCTGATGTTGGAGGAAATGGTTTCAGTTTTTCACCATTGAGAATGATGTTTGTTGTTGGTCTATAGTATATGGCCTTTATTATGTTGAGGTAGGTTCCCTCTGTGTCCACTTTCTGGATAGTTTTTTATCATAAATTGGTGTTGAATTTTGTCAAAAGCTTCTTTTGCATCTATTGAGATTATCATATGGTTTTTATTCTTTAATTTGTTAATATGGTATATCACATTGATTTGTGTATATTAGAGAATTCTTGCATCCCTGGGATAAATCCCACTTGATCATGGTGTATGATCCTTTTAACGTGTTGCTGGATTCTGTTTGGTAGTAGTTTGTTGAGTATTTTTACATCTATGTTCATCAGTGATATTGGTCACTAATTTTCTTTTTTGGTGATATCTTTGTCTGGTTTTGGTATCAGGGTGGTGGTGACCTCATAGAATGAGCTTGGGAGTGTTCCTTCCTTTGCAGTTTTTGGGAAGACTTTGAGAAGAATGGGTGTTAGCTCTTCTCTAAATGTTTGATAGAATTTGCCTGTGAAGTCATCTGGTCCTGGACTTCCGTTTGTTGGAAGATTTTTAATTTCAATTTCATTACTTGTGATTGGTCTGCCTATTTTCTAATTCTTTCTGGTTCAGTCTTGGAAGTTTGTACGTTTCCAAGAATTTGTCCATTTCTCCCAGGTTGTCCATTTTATTGGCATATAGTTGCTCATAGTAGTCTCTTATGATCCTTTGTATTTCTGCGGGGTTGGTTGTAATTTCTTCTTTTGCATTTCTAATTTTATTGATTTGAATCCTCTCGTATTTTCCTTGATGAGTCTGGCTAGTGGCTTATCAATTTCGTTTAGCTTCTCAAAGCACCAACTTTTAGTTTTATTGATCTTTGCTATTGTTTTCTTTGTTTCTATTTAATTTATGTCTATTCTGATCTTTATGATTTCTTTCCTTCTACTAACTTTGGGATATTTTTTGTTGTTCTTCTTCTTTCTCTAGTTGCTTTAGGTGTAAGATTAGATTGTTTGAGATTTTTCTTATTTCTTGAGGTGAGATTGAATTGCTATAAACTTCCCTCTTAGAACTGCTCTTGCTGCATCCCATAGGTTTTGGGTCATTGTGTTTTCGTTGTCATTTGTTTCTATGTATTTTTTGATTTCCTCTTTGATTTCTTCAGTGATCTCTTGGTTATTTAGTAGCATATTGTTTAGCCTCTATATGTTTTGTTTTGTTTTTTTTAAATTAATTAATTAATTTAGTTTTGGCTGTATTGGGTCTTCATTGCTCTGCGGGGGCTTTGTCTGGTGCAGTGAGCGGGGGCTACTCTTCATTGCGGTGTGCATGCTTCTCACTGTGGTGGCTTTTGTTGTGGAGCACGGGCTCTAGGCATGTGGGCTTCAGTAGTTGTGGCTTGCAAGCTGTAGAGCTCAGGCTCAGTAGTTGTGGCATATGGGCTTAGTTGCTCTGCAGCATGTGGGATTTTCCCGGACTAGGGCTCGAACCTATGTCCCCTGCATTGGCAAGTGGATTCTTAACCACTGCACCACCAGGGAAGTCCCTGTTTGTGTGTTTTACATTTTTTCCCCCTGTAATTGATTTCTAATCTCGTAGGGTTGTGGTCATAAAAGATGCATGATATAATTTCAGTTTTCTTAAATTTACTGAGACTTGATGTGTGACCCAAGATGTGATCTATCCTGGAGAATGTTCCATGTGCACTTGAGAAAAAAGTGTCTTCTGCTGCTTTCAGGTGGAATGTCCTATAAATATCAGTTAAGTCTATCTGCTCTATTATGTCATTTAAAGCTTGTGTTTCCTTTTTAATTTTCTGTCTGTATGATCTCTCCATAGGTATAAGTGGGGTGTTAAAGTCCCCCCTTATTATTGTGTTACTAAAGGAACTTCTTTAGTCAATTTCCCCTTTTATGGCTGTTAGTATTTGCCTTATGTATTGAGGTCCTCTATGTTGGGTGCTTAAATATTTATAATTGTATATCTTCTTGGACTGATCCATTGATAATTATGTATTGTCCTTCCTTGTCTCTTGTGACAGTCTTTATTTTAAAGTCTATTTTATCTGATATGAGTATTGCTACTTCAGCTTCCTTTTGATTTCTATTTGCATGGAATATCATTTTCCATCCCCTCACTTTCAGTCTGTATGTGTCCCTAGGTCTGAAGTGGGTCTCTTGTAGATAGCGTATATATAGGTCTTGTTTTGTATCCATTCAGCCAGTGTGTGTCTTTTGATTGCAGCATTAAATCCAGTTATATTCAAGGTAGTTATCAATATGTATGTTCCTATTACCATTTTCTTAATTGTTTTGGGTTTGTTTTTGTGGGTCTTTTTCTTCTCTTGTGTTTCCCGCCTAGAGAAGTTCCTTTAGCATTTGTCGTAAAGCTGGTTTGGTGGTGCTGAATTCTCTTAGCTTCTGCTTGTCTGTAAAGCTTTTGATTTCTCTGTCGAATCTGAATGAGATCCTTGATGAGTAGAGTAATCTTGTTTGTAGGTTTTTCCCTTTCATCACTTTAAATATATCCTGCCACTCCCTTCTGACCTGCAGAGTTTCTGCTGAAAAATCAGCACATAACCTTATGGGTATTCCTTTGTATGTTGTTTGTTGCTTTTCCCTTGCTGCTTTTAATATTTTCTCTTTGTATTTAGTGTTTGTTAGTATGATTAATATGTGTCTCGGCATATTTCTACTTGGGTTTATCCTGTATGGGACTCTCTGCACTTCCTGGATATGGGTGGCTATTTCCTTTCCCTTGTTAGGGATGTTTTTGACTATAATCTCTTCAAATATTTTCTCAGACCCTTTCTTTTTCTCTTCTTCTTCTGGGACCCCTGTAATTTGAATGTTGGTGTGTTTAATGTTGTCCCTGAAGTCTCTGAGCCTGTCCTCAATTCTTTTCATTCTTTTTCTTTTTTTTGGTTACGTTCAATCTTTGTTGTTCTGCATGGATTTTCTCTAGTTGAAGCTAGCAGAGGCTACTCTTTGTTGCAATATGTGGCTTCTCATTGTTGTGGCTTCTCTGGTTGTGGAGCATGGGCTTTAGGTGTGTGGACTTCAGTAGTTTTGGCTCGTGGGCTCTAGAGTGCAGGCTCAGTAGTTGTGGGGCATGGGCTTAATTGCTCCGTGGCATGTGGGATCTTCCTGGATCAGGGATCAAACATGTGTCCCCTGCATTGGCAGGTGGATTGTTCTTTTATTTTTTTTTTAATTAATTAATTAATTTTTGGCTGCATTGGGTCTTTGTTGCTGCGTGGGGCTTTCTATAGTTGTGGAGAGCAGGGGCTACTCTTTGTTGTGGTGAGTGGGCTTCTCATTGTGGTGGCTTCTCATTGTTCCAGAGCATGGGCTCTAGAGTGAAGACTCAGTAGTTGTGGTGCATGGGCTTAGTTGCTCCACAGCATGTGGGATCTTCCCTAACCAGGGCTCAAACCTGTGTCCCCTGCTATGGCAGGCAGATTGTTAACCACTGCACCATGAGGGAAGCCCCGGCAGGTGGATTCTTAACCACTGCACCACCAGGGAAGTCCCATTATTTTTTCTTTATTCTGTTCTTTGGCATTTATTTCCACCATTCTATCTTCCAGCTCACTTATATGTTCTTCTGCCTCAGTTATTCTGCTATTGATTCCTTTTAGTGTATTTTTCATTTCAGTTATTGTGTTGTTCATCACTGATTATTTGTTCTTTTGTTTTTCTAGGTCCTTGTTAAACATTTCTTGTATTTTCTCTATCTGTGCCTCCATTCTATCCGTGCAGATGATTTTAAGATTAAACATTAAGAATTAATGCTCTAGTCTGGATGTCAAAACTTTGTTTCTATTCTGCAAGGTATTATTTTAGCAAATAATCTAAATCTACATTTTTATACATGTCATGATATTATCTGTTTGTATAACCTTTTGCATCTAAGCAAGGTTTTTTAAAGCATCCTTTTACTTTCTCTCAACTTACATTTTTAAGCTAATTTAAGTTCTGCATTATTTTACTTTAAATTTCTGCTTTTTAACAAAATCCTTTTTACTGAATAGTTCACTGCCACATTCTCAGCAATTATATATACCTGCCTATGGGTTTCATAGTTTTTTTCCTAATCACTACTTCTACTTTTTAAAAACTTTAAAAAATAATGAAATATAGCATACATTCAGAAAAAAATACATAAACCATGAAATAAAGTGAAGTGAAAATCATTACTCAGGTTAACAAATAGAATATTTCTAGCACCCCGGAATCTGCATATGTGTCCTTTGACAATCAAAACATAGTCCCTTCCTAATAGGAAAAAAAAAAAACACTCTCCTGATTTGTATGGTAATCATTTCTTTGCTTTACTTTATAGTTTTACTGTTTACTATCTGTTGTTTGCATCACAAACAATAGTTAATTTAGCTTTGCCTGTTTTTGAAGTTTTATGTTTGGAACTATATAGTATATGTTATTTTGTACCTGGCTTATTTTTTTCAATATCATGTCTTTAATATTCACCTATTTTTGTGGTATGTAGCTGTAATTCATACATATATTCCACAGTTTATTATCAATTATAGTGTTGATGGATATTTGAGTCATTTCTGGTTTTGGGACACTCTAAACAGTGCTGTTATGAGCACACTAGTGTACGCTAGTATACAGTATACAGGCATGTTCTGACACCAGTTCTCTGAAACCAGTTGGATATTCTACAATTCAATTCAATTTTGACCCTAACTATCCAGAGCTGGTGCAGACCCCCCAAATTAAAGGCATAGTCCTTTGTAAGATAGTCTCCACTTCAGATGCCACCTGCAAATCTCAGGGACATTCACACTTTTGCCTGGACAGCTAGGAGTTTCAAAATGTTTGGTTTCTATCCGAACTGTGGTGGACCTCAGTAAAATTGTGATTCTGACCACCTGAAGTTCACTTCAGGTTCCACAGGAATTCAGTCCTTCAAAAGACTGGCCTCACTTTAGATACCCACTGCAAGTCTTGGGGGCAGTCTACATTTCTCACTGACTGGCTGTACATTTGGGAGTCCCCATGAACTCAGATTTGATAATTTGCTAGAATGACTCATAGTACTCATTGAAAACACAGTACTTATGATTATAGTGTTATTGTAAGGAATACAGATTAGACAAAGCCAAAGAGATGCATAGGGCAAAGTATGGTGTGTTTGTGGGGGGACATCAGAGCTTCCAAGCCTTCTCATTATGGAATCTGGGTTCATCACCCTCCCAGCACATCAATGTGTTGACTAACCAGAAAGTTCCACTGCACCTCAGTATCCAGTGTTTTTATTGGGGTTTTGTTATATAGGTATGATTGATTAAACCATTGAACTAAATCTCCAGCTCCCCTCTTCTACCTACAGGTTAGGAGGCTTAAAGTCCTAACTTTCTAATGGTGTGCTTGGTTTTTCTGGTGACCAGCACTGGTCTTGAAGTTAGGTGGGGGCCCACCATGAGTCATCTCATTAGCATAACAAAGACATTCTTATCACTCACTTCAAGGATTTTTGAACCTCTGTGCTAGAAACCAGGGACAAAGACAATATATCCTTATTATACCACCACAGATAAAGCATTTTTTGGTGGCATACACCTAAGAGTGGTATAGTTAAGTTATAATAAATGCATATCTTTAGGTTTGCTAGAAAATGGGAAATAGTTTTACAAGGGGATGATATTAATTTATACTCTCAGTACTAAAAGGTTTCTGAGAGCTCAAATTGTTGCACATCTTTGTTGAAACATGGCATTATCTTAGATTTTAGTTTTTGTCAATTTGGTAGATGCATTGTGGCATCTCACATTTTCTTTATTACTTATAATATCTTTCAACCTTGAGAGTTTTCACTGGGTATAGAATTTTAGGTTGGCAGTTGCTCTTTTGAAGCTTTTCTTTAAAACTATTTAGAGGGTACTTTTTTTGTTGGGGAGGGTGTCTGGCTCTTTTAAGATTTTTCTGTGTCCTTTGTTTTCTGCAGTTACATAATGGTATATCTAGATGTGAATTTCTTATTTATTCTACTAGAGAGCTTTGGTCTTCTTAAATGTCTGGATTGGTGTCTTTCTTTGGTTCTAGAAAAGTCTCAACCATTATCCTTTTGAATATTGTCTGTACTCTGTTGCCTTTCTTTTTCTTCTGAGTATCTGATTAAACGTAGGTTACACTGCATTGCTCTATTTTCTGTCTTTTTTATGATTTCTACCGTAAAAAGATAATAGGAAGAAACCCTAAATAAGTAGAGGTGGGAGAACAGAAGGGGCAGCTCTCATGCCTGGTGGTGATAGCAGAGGCCCACAGGAAGGAAGACTCCTCTTCTTTCCTGGCAACAACTCTGCTAATGAAAAGCCATGGACTCTTGATTTTCTTTAGCCCTCCCAACTTCCTTTTCCCTCCATAAAAGCATTCTCCTTCCCTTGCTGTGTGGGGACTTGCATGTGGCTTGCTGTTGTTGCAGATCCTGAATTGCATTTCTCTGCTAATCCCAAATTGACCCATCTTTGCTGAAGAAATGACTGTTAGCCTATTTGTTTTAGGACATTGCTACCTTTTTAATTGCTCTGTGCTGCATTCTGGTTATTTCTTATAATTTATCTTATAAAGTTGTCTATTTCTTAAACAGATCCATTGCAGCCTTGTTTTCAGTTATTTTTCAGCTCTAGAATTTCTATTTGGTTCTTTTTCAAATATGTAGTGCTAGTTTTTCCTGTTCTCAGAGCAGATATTTTCAAGCTTGCTTTTCAATTTCTTTTAACCTAGCAAGCACAGTAGTTTTCTAATGTGTCTGATAATGTCAATATATGAAGCTTTGTGGGTAATTTTCTGATGTTTGTTTTTCTGGTACTTGCTCACAGAGTTTGTTTCCTCATGTGCCTGATTTATTTGACTATGTTATTCTCACTGTAAATTAAAAATATTATTAATATGAATGATTTGATATATAGAATGAATATCTCTTCCTCCAGAGAGGATTTGCATTTGCGTTTTAGACGCCTGGGGGGACCACTGATCTAGGATCATCATAGTCCAAGTTCAAGCCTTGAGATTCCCTGAGTGTGCAGTGATGTAAATCCATATAGTAAGACTGCACAAGTGTTTGTTTTCTTCTGGTTCACACTGTCCTAAGGATATAATCCATTAGGGTCTTAGTTAATTGTAGGGAGAGGCTTCTATTAGATTTCCCATCTTGTGCGGGTCTTCAGCGTTGATTCTATTTTTCCTGCCCTTTGAGACCACTAAAAAGAAAGTTCAGATTGGCTAGGATTGGCAAATACCCTTAGGGCCAAAGCAGATTTCCATGTTCACTTATCTCCTTGGGTTTCTATTTTACCTTCAATTTGGTTTTGTATTTATTTTCTTGCTTATTCTCTTTTTTTTTTTAGGTAAAAAGGTTTTTAAAAAAAGGTTTTATCTAGTGTTTTAGTTGTTTTCTGAGTAATTTTGCCTGCTATTACTGGAAACTGGCAGTAGATTATGATTTCCTGAAGTTTTTGTTTTGCTGAAAAATAATCTAGAATAATTTTTTCTTTTAAGAAATGGTACATGAGCAGTAAATGTTCTCCATCTTTGCATGTTCCAGAAAGTCTTTGCTTTGCCCTTACATCTGGTTGATAATTTGGATATAGTAGTATAGGTTTGAAATACTTTTCTTCACCTATAGGCTTGGCAGAGTTTTCGGGCCTGAATTCCCCATGATGTGCCTTTCCCCAAGGTACTCCCTCCAAATGGGAGGTCTTAATATGGCCAAGGGGTAGGATACCTTGTAGTATACACGGACAGGAAGAGGAAAACCACTGAGGACCCATGCTGATGACCACGTGAGGAAATCTTTACATTGGTGGTAGAAAATATTAATCTGTTTTACTCCTGGGTTTGGCTGGCTGTTGTGTGTGTTTTTTTTTAAAAAAAGTCTTGCCTATTGTGGAGGTCTGGAATTATACCAGGCCATCCTCAGCTTTTCTCTATGCTCAAAGATTTGAGATAGGAGCCTTCCCTATGCAGATCCTTCATTTGATTGGAGGGCAGGTCTCAGGTGAATGCCAAAGCACTTAATAGCTATGCATTATTAGGGGAGGAGAAAATTCATTACTGTAGATCTATTCTCTAGGACAGCAGTCTCGCTGGGACTGGTTTTGTGGAAGACAGTTTTTCCATGGATGGGGTGGGTGGGTGGGGATGGTTCAGGTGGTAATGCGAGCAATGGGGAGTGATGGGGAGCAGCAGGTGAAGCTTTGCTCCTTCTCCGGAGGCTCACCTCCTGCTGTGTGGCCTGGTTCCTAACAAGGGGTTGGGAACCACTGCTCTAGGAATTATTTTGGTTAATTGATCTGGATGCCTTTGATTTCCTTTTCTTGCCTGACTAGACTGTCTCGGACCTGAGAAACTTGCCTAGTTCCTGCCCTTAAAGTAGTGAGAACTCCAGGAGGTTGGTTTGGGCTTTAACACCTGTATAGGTAAAGGAAAATACACTTTGGGAGATGAAGAGGTAGGATGGAGGCTTCTGTATAAATCTAGGACCCTTGGTGAACTGCATGTTAAGGGAAAGGAGGATTAGGAAAAATGCTACTCATTACCAAAATAAGGAAGTGGCAAGGAAATAGATATATACCTAGACTTTAGGTGAAAAATGAATCCCCTAAAAATTGACATCCCAGGCCTGCACATCACAGTGATTTGCCGTCTGAATTTACATAATTCACATGATCTAATGACTCCCAAGCAAAGACATTAACAAAAAAACAATTGCCTTCTTGTGATACTTTGGTGTCTTGGAATATTTGTTTTTGTCTTAGTTCTTTGTTGACTGGATGCTGAGCCAAATATATTTGTAATCATTAAAGAGATGTTCAGCTTGAAGTTGTTAGCGTAACGTTGACCTTTTCTTTCTCTTCTTGTGAATGATGTAATAGCAAAGAGAGGAATTAGAATCAAAATATAATTTTATATATTTGGAAAAATTAGGAAACAGCTAAAAATGTCAAATCAGAAAGTAAGTGGAATGGCTTCTAAAAGCAGAGAAAATCAAGCAGGGTTGTAAACAGAAGCAAACAGGGAGAGTTTTCCAGCAAGGAGTACTTCCTAAAGTTGAGAGTACATATGGAGGTAAAAAGTAAATTTTTCATTTTCATTAATGGTAAATATAGCAAACAGACTGGTAGGAGAAGCTTTTCTGGACCCAGTTTGTTGCCAGAACCTGAGAAAGTGGGATTAAGTGAGAAATCATGTAACAAGCCGTATGTGGAAACATTCAGTTTCAGTGGTATATGAGTCAGGAAAAGGGTAGATTTTTCACTGAAGAATTTTACAGCCATCTATCTTAATTGGCTGAGAGAAGCAATTGATAAACAGTATAACCAAAGCCAAAGATCATAAAGAAGACTTCAGGTAGCATGGAACACAGTCTATGTTCAGAAAAAAAAAACTCAGTCAAAGATAAGTAGGTAGAAAAGGAAACATTGCAGGATCTCTTGTACAATACAACAAGAAAATGAGATCATTGAAGGAACTGAAAACAATTGGAATATGAAGAACAGAGCTCAGCAAAACATCTTTATAGAAGAAATGAAAATTATTCCCAAGTTAAAATATAAAATGAAATTGCTTCCACAAACAACAGAAAACACCACAGCAGATATAAGAGTTCAGGGAAAAGATAAAGCCTGAGCAATGAGGAACAAGAACTGAAGTAGAAGAAAACATGTATCACATCACTGAAAGTGAAATTTGAAGGAGAACAGGGAGAATAGACAGGGCTGAGGACATTGATGAGGACTTGGAAAGGGATACCAAGTACAGAAATCAGGAAAAAAAATCAAAATGAAATGGAAATACAGTCAAACATTAATTAGGGAAAGGGAAAAATGATATATATGGAATTAGGTAAAGGAGATCCAAAATACACATAATTGGAATCCCAGAAGAAGAAAATTGAAATAATAAAGATATTTTGGAAGACATGCAAAAATGTCGAATCACTTCTGACAGAAAGAAAACTCAGGCCAACATCAGATTTCTCTAGAGCCATGTACAATGACACAGTAGAACAGTGCCTGCAAAATTCTTTAAGAAAATCTGACCTAAAAAATTGCCTCCATACAAATTATTGTTTAAATACAAATTCAGAAAAATCTTTTTGTCTTTTGCCTTTATATTTTTAATGTGAAAAAATTAAAAGAATTCATGAGCTCTTCTTTAAAAATCTACAGGTGGGTAAATATAACCAACTAAGAAATGACAAGAAAATGTACAGCAAAGAGAATGGCAAGGATAATTTAGTTGAACACTTAGAATTTAACAACTGTGACAATTAAGGGGCCAGAAGAGATTGTAAATGTTATGTGCTTTGACACACAATAGATTTTAAGTGATGTAATTACATATGTAATACACGAGTATTACAATAGAGAGAAAAGAGTAGAAAGTAGGAGGTAGTACGGATGTACTGATTCCCTCATCTTTTGTAGCTGGAAATCAAAAGATGTAATATAAAATAGAAATGTCAAGTATTATAGGTATAAGTATACTTGAATACAAATATAATGCAATAAACTAAAATTGGATAGTGGAGGAGAAGGAACTAAAAGGGATGAAGAGGAAATACACTTCATGGTAACTATTATGTACTCCCTAAAAAGATAGTTTAAAGGGTATTATATGAAGAATAGTTATAAAGAGAACCATTAGAACAAAAAAATAACAAAATGTTTAAATTATCACAAAAAATACATCCAAAACAAAGGAATGAAACATAGACTATATATTAAGTGAAAAACAAAACAAAACAAAACAGTTTTAATGTATAATAGTGCTTGCTTTGGTAGCACATATGTTCAAATATAAATAATATAATTGCAGAATAAAAACACAAATTATGTCAATAAATTTAAATAGGCCAAACTTATTTTAAAGGATTAGATTAAATCACAAGCCAATAATCAATTCTAAAAGTGATTCAGAAAGGTTGAAAATGAAAGTGAGGACATACTCAACCATAAAAAGAAATGAAACTGAGTTATTTGTAGTGAGGTGGATGGACCTAGAGTCTGTCATACAGAGTGAAGTAAGTCAGAAAGAGAAAAACAAATACCATATGCTAATACATATATATGGAATCTAAAAAAAAAAAAAAATGTTCTGAAGAACCTAGGGGCAGGACAGGAATAAAGACACAGACATAGAGAATGGACTTGAGGACACGGGGAGGGGGAAAGGTAAGCTGGGACGAAGTGAGAGAGTGGCATGGACTTATATATACTACCAAATGTAAAATAGATAGCTAGTGGGAAGCAGCCACATAGCACAGGGAGATCAGCTCGGTGCTTTGTGACCACCTAGAGGGGTGGGATAGGAGGGTGTGAGGGAGATGCAAGAGGGAGGAGATATGGGGATATATGTATATGTATAGCTGATTCACTTTGTTATAAAGCAGAAACTAACACACCATTGTAAAGCAATTATACTCCAAAAAAGATGTGGAAAAAAAAAAAGTGAGAACAGTTACATTAGGCAAATTCAAGCAAAAAGAATATCAAACATGGGTGAATTCAGAGCAGACAAAAAGCATTAAACAAAAACAAAAGAAATGTCCTTTGTAATACTCAGGGGTGCAATTTGTAATGAAGAAGAGTATTTACAAATATACTTTCATTAATATAGTATGAACATTTATAAATGAAAAATTATCGAAGATATGAGAAGAAATAGAGTAGGAGACTTTAAATCACTTTTCTCAGTTCACTGTCAGGTGGACAAAAGGTATCTAAGAATATAGAAACTTTCAATCTCAAAAATAAGATCAAATTGATATACCTAACTCTATAGCCTGAAAACAAAGTGCCTTTTTCATTCAAGTTGCCATGGCATAGTCACAAAATTTGGCCACACATTAATCCATAAATAAAATAACAAATTTTAAGAGAATATAAAGGGAATAGAAAACCATTTTCTGGGACTTCCCTGGTGGTCCAGTGGTTAAGACTTTACCTTCCAATGCAGGGGGTGCAGGTTCGATACCTGGTTGGGGAACTAAGATCCCACATGCCTCACAGCCAGAAAACCAATATTGTAACAAATTCAATAAAGAAGCAATATTGTAACAAATTCAATAAAGACTTTTGCGGCGAGCCGCTTCTGACCAGCAGAAAGACGAGTCACCACACGCTAGATTCTTCTCGTATCACACTTTATTGGAGTGCAGCTTGGTTATAGACAGATGGAAGGAAGACCCCGGGCTTTGTTCCCACTGGCTTTTTATAATACACTAGGACCTGTGGCAACCTGTGGTTGGCTGGTTAACTCAATCTGTGGTTGGCTGGTTAACTCAACCTGTGGTTGGCTGGTTAACTCAACAAGATATGTGCTGTTCACAATTATTGGTTGCAATTCTGAGCCTTTTTTAGCATATTGGCTCGTCGTGGCGCATGTGTGGCACATAGCCTAGCACATAGCCTTGGGGCTACTCCCTGATAAGCATTATCTGCAACATGGCAGAACAACGGCTTCCACGTTATCTGCGGCATGGCAGAACAACGGCTTCCCACATCTCCCCCTTTTTGTTTTCTTAGACCCAGGAGCTGAACTCGAACAATGCCCACACAAGCGCTCATCCCATGGGATGCTCGCTGAGCAAGAGTTAGTTCGAGAAGCTGGCTCATCACCCTCCCCGTCGTGCAATGTCCATACGGACCGCGGAGTGCAGGGGCTGATGTTGCCTCGTGATTCCCATCAAAAGTGCAATGGTCATAAACCTTTTTGTGCAAGGGCAATCACTAGGGGTCGTTCAAGATGGAGATCCAGGCGCCAGGGGAGTCGCCTTTACTAATGGCCACCAATGCCTGCGTGAACAACATCTTATCTCGCTTTGTCCGAGTTCGCAAACGACATATCAACCATAGGCACACCACAAGTCCCGCCATGCAACACACTGCAAACATCCCTACACCGACCCACTCCTTAAAGAAAGTAAAGGCAGAAGACAGCCAGGTAGTAAAGTCCCCAAGCGTAACGGGGTATAGCCTAGTAGCATTTAAAGTCTTAATCTGTATCTTCTGGTTTAACAGCATCAATTCAGCCTCTCGGGACCAATTGTCTCTCAGGAAATTGCCAATCTCCCTGCTCCGGTTCAGGGCATCTTGTCCTCCGCCTTGAGTAGGGAAAGGCTCATCAACACCATCCAGCTCAGCATCATCCCTTGAGCGCCCTGCATCGCCCTTGGGATCCTCTTCCACGACTCTTGTTAATCTTGTTGGGACCCAAATTGGATCTTGATCCTGCGGAAAAACACAAAGAGATCCCCTGGACCGCGCAACAACGCGATCCGGGCCTTTCCATCGATTGGTCAATACATCTTTCCACATCACTATACCATGTTCCTTTTGTTCATGTATAGTATGGCGTTCAGCAGAAGTTTCTTTCTCATCATGTAAATTCAAAAAATTAATAGTAAATAAGGCAAGCGACAATTTCTGCTTCGGGGTGCAATTCTCCGCTATTCCCCCTTTTTGTTTTAAAAGCAATTCTTTAAGTGTGCGATTAGTTCGCTCTATTATACCTTGGCCTTGTGGATTGTAAGGCAGGCCCGTAACATGTGCTATTTGCATTTTTTGACAAAAGAGAGCAAAGCTCTTGGAACTATAAGCTGGGCCGTTATCTGTCTTTAGTTTAGCAGGCTTGCCCCAGGCTGCCCAGGCTTCAAGGCAATGAGTAATAACATGTTGAACCCGTTCTCCAGAGAGAGGGGTAGCATGTACCACCCCGGAATAGGTATCCACAGACACATGAACATACTGGAGTCTCCCAAAGGAGGGAACATGAGTGACATCCATTTGCCACAGCTCGTTTGGGGACAAACCTCTGGGATTTACACCAGTCTTTTGGGCTGGCAAAAATTGGGCACAAGTGGAACAAGACTTAACAATATGTCTGGCCTCGGCTCTAGTAATGAAGAACTTCTTTCTCAACACTGCAGATGATACATGATATAGCTCATGAAATTCTTGTGCTTGCTGCTTTTGATCCAAGGATAAGAAAACACGCGTTGCCATATCAACTTGTTCATTGGCTTTTGCCATTGGACCAGGCAACAGGGAATGAGCCCGTATATGGGTAACATAAAAGGGGTGTTGGCGGCGCAATATCTGAAACCTTATCCCGGCCAACAAGGATGCCACTGTGCTGGATGATCGAGTATGGGGGGTCACTTCGAGATGTTTCACTGCATTAACCACGTACAATGAATCAGAGATCAAATTAAAAGGTTCTTGAAAGCGTTGAAAAACTTCCAAAACCACATGACATTCCACCACTTGAGGAGCATCAGGTCGATAGTTTAGAACGACAGGATGCTGACCCTGAATCATATAAGCCCCTTTTCCGGATTTTGATCCGTCCGTATAAATAGTCAGGGCATCATTTAGTGGTCGCTCTACAGTGACCCTTGGAAAAATGACAGGTTGCTGGATAACGAATTTCAAAATTTCACTCTTGGGCAAATGGTTATCAATAATTCCAGAAAAGGTATACATAAGTATAGACCACTCAGAGGTAGTGGCAGTTAATATTGCTATTTGATCTTTAGTATAGGGAACTACAAGTTTTTCCGGCAACATTGCAAAGGAGGAAACACATTGTTTAATACCCAAAAAGGCAACCTCAGCAACCATAGATGGATAGTGAGACAGCGTCTTCATCCCCAGAGACTTGGTATGAATCCAAAGCAAAGGCCCATCTTGCCAAAGAACACCTGTTGGAAATCCTAAGGTTGGAAGAACACACATCCAAATAGGCAAGGCATTGTTATAACGCTGTAATTGTGCTTTCATAAGAGCCTGTTCCACCTTCTGAAGAGCTGTTTGGGCCTCGGGGGTCATCTGACGCGGGGAATTAAGATCAGGATTACCTTCCAATACAGCAAACAAAGGCTGTAGTTCAAAGCGAGTCAGACTCAAATACGGTCGAAGCCAATTAATATCCCCAAGCAATTTCTGAAAATCATTCAAAGTTGTTAAATGATTAGTTCTAATTTCAATTTTCTGAGGTATTATTGTGGTCTTATTTATAACGGCTCCCAAAAAACTAATAGAATCTCCCTTTTGAATTTTTTCAGGGGCCAAATATAAACCTCTAGTCTCCAAATTTATTGATAAATCTCCTAAAACCTGCTCAAGCAGTGTCATGCTAGGGGCTGACAGCAAAACATCATCCATATAATGAATGATTTTAACATCCGGGAACTTCTCCCGTACTGGCTGTAAGGCAGTGTCAACATAAAGCTGGCACATGGTGGGGCTATTGGCCATACCCTGAGGAAGCACGACCCATTGATACCTTTTATCAGGTCTTTCATGATTAATTGAGGGTAATGTAAAGGCAAACCTCTCCTTGTCTTTCTTATTCAATGGGATAGAGAAAAAACAATCTTTTATATCAACAGCTATAACAGGCCACCCTTGCGGGATGGCTGTCAAGGCCGGTAGACCGCGCTGTATGGGTCCCATAACTTGCATTTGTTGATTTATTGCTCTCAAATCATGGAGCAAGCGCCACTTCCCCGACTTCTTTTTAATAACAAAAATAGGAGTATTCCAGGGTGATTGAGAGGGTTCCAAGTGTCCCAATTGTAATTGTTTCTCCATAAGCTGTGACGTTGCTTCCAATTTCTCCTTAGACAACGGCCACTGAGAAATCCACACGGGCATCGTGGTCTTCCATGTAATAGGAATCATTAACTCAGTGACCCCTGAGAAAAACCCAACCCCCTGCGATTGGGGTTTCCCTGAGCTTCTATAGGAGCAGCAGTACCTTGTAAATTTTTCTTTATCCCTCTGCTTGGTATAAAACCAGACCTGAGCATCATTTGCTGTGCAGTCTTGGAATAATCATTAGTAAGTTTCAATTTCATCTGGCTTTGCACATCCCTTCCCCATAGATTAAGTGGCAATCCTTCAACCACAAAGGGTTGAAACTTCCCTTTCTGATCTTCAAAAATCCAGGTCAGTGTTTTAGAGCTAATTTGGGGTGCTTTGGCATATCCTAAACCCAGTAAGGTCTGAGAGGAGGTCTGTAAAGGCCAGGATTTTGGCCAGTAGGTGGCAGTAATAATACTGCGATCAGCCCCGGTATCAACCAGACCGGAAAATACCTTTCCTTCTATAATGAAATCCAGCATAGCTTCCAGATCCGCCTCCTCCTTGGGATTCAACTCATCCTGAGACAAATAAAGCGCTTTAAATTCATCTAAAAGTGGATACAATCCTGGCGTTGCATCCGATTTTTCTGTTTGTTTTTCTCTTGGATCCGATTTTTCTGTTTGTTTTTCTCTCCTTTTCCTAGGAGTCTTAGGCCTATCTACTGTAGTCCCTATATTTTCACTTTCCTAAACAAACAACTTATTAAAGTGAAAAAAACATACCTGGACTACTCACCGACGGTCCACTCCGTGTGTCGAGTTCTGAATCGGTCTCCCACGCGGGGTGCGAAGTTCCCGGGTTTCGGCACCACTTGCGGCGAGCCGCTTCTGACCAGCAGAAAGACGAGTCACCACACGCTAGATTCTTCTCGTATCACACTTTATTGGAGTGCAGCTTGGTTATAGACAGATGGAAGGAAGACCCCGGGCTTTGTTCCCACTGGCTTTTTATAATACACTAGGACCTGTGGCAACCTGTGGTTGGCTGGTTAACTCAATCTGTGGTTGGCTGGTTAACTCAACCTGTGGTTGGCTGGTTAACTCAACAAGATATGTGCTGTTCACAATTATTGGTTGCAATTCTGAGCCTTTTTTAGCATATTGGCTCGTCGTGGCGCATGTGTGGCACATAGCCTAGCACATAGCCTTGGGGCTACTCCCTGATAAGCATTATCTGCAACATGGCAGAACAACGGCTTCCACGTTATCTGCGGCATGGCAGAACAACGGCTTCCCACAGACTTTAAAAAATGGTCCACATTCAAAAAAATCTAAAAAAAACATTTTCTAATCATAAGTTAATAAAAGAACATATTAAATAATGAAAAAATAAATTAAGGAAATAAGAATTATCATCTTTCCCATTTTGTGGGAAAAAACAGCCTCTCTTAAAACAACATTCAACTACTCAACTAGACAACTAAAAAAAAAAAAATCTAAACCCAAAATTGCAGAATATTTAGAAATTCAATAGCAATGTTAGAACTCCATTGTAATAACTTGTGAAATACTTCTAAGGCACTACTCAGGGAAATATTAATCATCTCAAAATTTATCTTATAAACAAGAAAGAATGAAAGTATATTAATCACATATCTCAAGAAGCTTTTAAAAAATCCAATAAGATGATCTATGGAAAGCAGAATGAAGGACTTAAGAAGGATAAATACAAAAATTAATGATTTAGGAAACAGAAAAAATGATAGATAAAAGTAAATGAAAGCTATTCCTTTGAAACATTAATAAAACAGAAAAACCAATAGCTAATGTATAGAAAGGGTTCCACTAGAGAAACAGAATCAGTAATGAAAAATGAGTAAAAGAGAAAAACCAATAGCTAATCCATATCAGTCAGGGCTCCTCTAGAGAAACATAATGGCTTATATGATTGTGGGTCCTGCCTAGGAAAGTCTGAAATCCTTGGGGCAGGCCACCAGGAAGGACAGGCTGGAACTCTGGCACAAGCTGAAATTGCAGTCCCTAGCAGAGTTTCTTGTGGGAAGCCTGAGTTCTGCTCGTAAGGCCTTTTAACTGATTGAACCATGCCCACTCAGGTTACTAGGAAAATCTTCCTTAAAGTACACTGATTATAAACTTTAATCACATCTACAAGATACCTTCACAGCAACACCTAGATAAGTGTTTGATTGAATAACTGGGGACTGTAGTTGACCGTCACCTAATCTAATCAAGAAAACAGGCAGGTAGCACAGATTCCTCATATAGCAAAAGATAATTGAGGAAATACCTACAGATTAAAAGAAAATAGGGAGAACCATAACAGCCTAGTTTTCTAAGTCTATTTGAATGAATTTGAAAACACTGAAGAACTGGATAATTTTCTAGGAATATGTAAATGATCACAAGTAATTCCAGAAAAAGTAGAAAAATCAGAACATCAATTTCCATCAAAGACATAGCAACATTTTTCTAAGAGTTATTCTTTGAATATCATTAAACAACAGATAAGTTGATTGCCTTTTAAATTGTTCTATAGCATTACTGCCCACTAAAACTTTTTGTGGTGGTAGGGATGCTCTAACTCTACTGACCCGTATAGGGAAGCATGTGACTATTGAACACTTGAATGCAGCTAGTTCTATGGAGGGCCAAATCTTAATTTTATTTAATTCCAATTAACTTAAACTTAAGCAGCCATGTATTGCTATTGGCTACTGTACTGGACAGTGCAGTTCTAGAGCATATAAAAGAAAAGCGTTCATTCTTTGATGAAGTAAGCATAGAATTGATAAATAATAAAGATTGAATATAAAAAACCCATAGATCAATCTCATTTATAAAAATTGATGCAAATGTCCTAGAAAATAGAAGCTAATAGCACTTTAAAAATCATAATATATAAAGACCATATGGGGTTTATTCCAGGATTTACAAATGATTCAGAAAGAGGAAACAATATAATTTGTCATGTTACAAGATCAACAGCAAAAACATGCCTAGAAGATGTCCACCATCATGAAAAATTGTGAACATCATTGTAGAGGTACTAACCTATATAATTAGGGAGAAGAAGGGAGGGAGTTTGGATTGTTCAGTACGCGGGCCTCTCACTGCTATGACCTCTCCCGTCTCCGGACGCGCAGGCTCAGCGGCCATGGCTCACGGGCCCAGCCGCTCCACGGCATGTGGGATCTTCCCGAAACCGGGGCACGAACCCGTGTCCTCTGCATCGGCAGGCGGGCTCTCAACCACTGCACCACCAGGGAAGCCCTGGATTGTTCTTTTGAAAAACCCAAAAGAATCAAGTGAAATTTTATTCAGATAAGAGAATTTAGAAATATGGGTGTATATAAAATCCACGTAAAGAGAACAATAGCCTTCATATCTGCAAATTATAAACAGTTGGAGGATATGATGGTGAATAATCCAGTTATCATAACAGCACCAACGAGTAAAGTTTCTAAGAATAATCTGAAGAAATGTGTAAGATCTAGTTGAAGAAAACGTTATAATCCCCTGTGGGACATAAAGGAGACTTCATAAGTTGAGAAGGATGCCATGTTATTGGACAGGGTTATACAAGTTAAGTCAGGAATTTAGTGTCATTTTACTAAATCACCAGTAGGACATTTTTGGTTTGTTTTTGTTTGTTTCTTACAATAAGGCAAGTTGATTTTAAAGTTCATGTAGAAAAATTAAAAAGCAAGAATGGCCAGGAAAATTTTTATCATTAAACATAAAGTTATACAAATTGAAATAGTTTTATAGTAGCACATAAGTAGACCAATGCATCAGAATAGAAAGCCCACATAGGGACCCAAATGCATGTGGGAATTTCAGCTCTGATAAAGGAATTATTTCAAATCAGTATATGGCATTGACCTATGTAGAAAAAAAATGTTGCACAATGCATACCTAACATTCCTAGACCAAAATGGATTCCAAGTGGATTAAAGATTTAAGTGCAAAAAGCAATAATGAGTAGAAAAATCAAGGAAGTCTTTAAAAATAATTCTGGTTAGGACAAGGCTTATCTAAGCATGCCACAAAATATAGCAGTCATAAAAATATTTATAAATTCAACTATATTATAAAACCTTCATGACAAATGCAAAGTCAAAAGACAGATTATCTAGGAAAAATATTTACAAGTCATATTCCAAAGGACTGAATCCTATACTATATAAGTGACGTTTATAGATTGTTGGGGAATAAACCAATAACTCACTAGAAAAAGAGGTAAAACTGGATTAGATAGTTCAGAGGAAAGAACATACAAGCATCTCATAAACTCATGAAAAGATGTGCAGCCTCCTTTATAATTAGAAAAATGCACAATAAATTTCACTGAGATGCTAATTTTCATCAATCAGATTGACAAAGATCAAAAAGTTTGAAAACAGTGTGTTGGGAAATGTGTGGTAAAGAGACATTTATTGCTGTAGGAGAGCAAATTGCTATACTACTCTTTATGGCCATTGGATTTGTGTTTAGCCAGATTTTGTGATTGCAATTTCAGGGGAATGTTGGAGAGGAATACAGGTTTCAGCATATAAAGAAGACAGAGTTCTGTGACTATCTCACACCCCAGTACTACATTTGTGCTAGTATTGTACTGTGATAGTAACATTGTACAATGGGATGTAGTAGTCCACATCACACAATGGTGGTCTACAATTGCCTACTATAATTTGGGCCCTTGGCTTTTAATTTCCTTAGTGCCCATGAAGCCCTATTTAATTCATTCACTCATTCATTCGTGTGATAAATATTTACTCTGTCCTAAATCCTAGAAACTCTTCAACTCTGCACCTATACTCCTAATTCTTGCTTTAGACATAGCAAGTTTTGACCTGCAAATTGTAGACACAGTAGTTTGCTCGCACACTCTTTAATGTTGATTTTGCTATTTTATCTGTGGCCTTATGAACCAGGGCACTGGTTAGCATCCATCTTTCTGCTTGTCCCGGCCCTGTGCAACCTACTAGCTCAGCTTACTGTCTATTGTGTCTCCAGTGAAGTGAAACAGTGCAGCGATACTCTGCCTAAGACATCTGCCGTCCCAACCGCAGGGTGTTAAATTCAAAAACAAATATGGATGGATTGCCTACTAAGGCATAGAGCTAGAGATACAGCAATTATCGAGGGAGAACTTTTCTGTTCTGATGGCTTGTGGGGTGTAAATATTCAACCAGAGAAGTACTGCCCAGGGATCATGGAGCCTGCTTCTTGGCAGGAGCCTTTCATTTAGGGCTGAAAGGGATAGACCAATTAGAAATGTGGTTCAAGCATGCCCTTGAGTAAGGAATGTGTTTGGTGAAGTGAAGCAGGTGTGCCAGCTGGACTGTGAAATCTTCCCACATAAGGAAAAGAGGAAGTGTAACTAGGGAGGCAAACCTGTGCTCCTTGTCCAAGAGAGGCTGTAAGGAAATGGGCATAGATGAGGCTGACTAGGGATGACTGCCCAATTGAGAGGGAAGAACTCTGTAATAGGGAAATTCTCCCCAGAGTTCTGCAGACTCACTGCTGACAGCCATAACGATTAAATCAGGCAAGAGTTGTAAGCTAAGGAATTCTGAAATAAGGAGGTAAAGATGAAAGGCAAAACTTAATGCAAAGCAGGAGCTATATCTACATATATAGGGAGAGTGTAGAATCCTTCTCTTTGTAAAAAAGTAAAAGAGGCATGTTCATGGGAGCAGAAATTCTTTGAACGTTTATAATTAAATGGGTTTTAATTAAGCATAGGGTCGTAAATGGTAATTGATGTGAATTGGAGAAAAGGGAAAAGTCTATCAGTAAGCATATGTGTGTCCCAAGTAACTAAATATTAAAGAACTATCTAAGGCATGATTCACTCTTTACATACAATGAGGAAATGACAGAAGGGTCACTAGAGCTTCTGGGAGAGACGATGGGATTGGTACTTTCCCCATTCTTCCAAATGGCATGGTTGCTCTAATGGTCTTTCCCCTGGGTCCCTCCCACTACACGTTTTCTACTCCAGCTTTGGCTGCAGGGTATTAATAAGGGAATTAACATGATCCAAAATACTACAAATGCACATTGTTGAACTTCCATCATTTTATTCATTATAGCTAATATCAAGAGCCTAATACGTGTCAATCACTATATTTAGTGCTTTACATACATTATCTTTTTCTAAAGAAGGCTTTAAAATGGAAGCATTATATGCATACAAATCACATAAATACACAAATACATATGCATGCATAAGTCATGAGCATATTGTGTGTTATCATAAAGTGAGCATACCCATGTAGTCACCACTTAGGTCAAGAAGTGGAATGTTCCCAGGACTCCAGAAGCATTCCTCGTGTCTCCTCCCAGTGACTCCTCTCTTTCTTCTTTCTGAAACTTACTGCTGTCGTGACTTCTAACACCATAGGTTGGTTATACCTCTTTTTGAACTTTGTGTAAAATGGAATCAAGCAGTTTGCATTGTTTTCCTCAACATTATGTTTGTGAGATTCACTCACTTGGTTCCATATAGTAATTTATTCAATCTTGCTGCATTCTAATGTGTGGCTGTCACACAAGTTATTCCTTGCAGGGTTAATGGAAATGTGGAAAGTTTCCACTATTTGGCTATTACGAATATTGCATTCATGAACATTACTGTACACATCTTTTGGTGAAAATATGTACGTATTTTGGGTATATACCTAGAAATAAAATTGCTGGGTCATAGGATAAATACATATTTAGTGTTGATAGAAACTACCACATAATTTTCCTGAGTGGTTATATACTATTTTACCTTTTTATTAGCAGTGCATGAGAATTTCACATTGTCTCACCAACTTGGGGCGTTGTCTGTTTTTAAAATTTTAACTATTCTGGCAAATGTCTAGTGATAATTTCATCATGTGCTATAGATTGAATGTCTGTGTCCCCCCAAAATTAATGTGTTGAAATCCTAATCTACAAGGTGATGGTAGGGAGGTGGGGCATTTTGGAGGTGCTTAGGTCATGCGGGCAGAGCCCTCATGAATGGGATTAGTGCTCTTAGAAAAGAGACTCCAGAAAGCTCCCTAGCCCCTTCCACCATGGAGGACACAGTGAGAAGTCTGTGACCTGGAACAGGGCCTTCACCGGACCATGCTGGCACCCTGATCTGGGAACTACTGCCTCTGTGAGAAATACATTTGTATTTTTTATAAGCAACTCAGTCTGTGGTATTTTGTTATAGCAGAATGAACAGACTAAGACATTGTGGTTTTAAATCTGATTTCCCTGATCATTAATGAGAGTGAAACATATTTTTAATTGAAGTATGGTTGATTTATAATGTGTTAATTTCTGGTATACAGCAAAGTGATTCAGTTATACATACACACACACACACACACATTCTTTTTAGTGTTCTTTTCCATTCTGGTTTATCACAGGATATTGAATATAGTTCCCTGTGCTATACAGTAGGACCTTGTTGTTTATCCGTTCTATATGTAATAATTTGCATTGGCTAATCCCAAACTCCCAATCCTTCCCTCCCCCACCCTCCCTCCCCCTTGGCAACTACAAGTCTGTTCTCTGTGTCTGTGAGTCTGAAGAGTGAAACATTTTTACATGTTTATTTGCAATTTGGATATCCCCTTTTGTGAAGTGTCTGCTCAGGCCTCCCGCCATTTTTCTTTTGATTTCTTTGATGTTTTCTTATTGATGTTTAGGATATGCCTATATTTACATGCTCATAAGCTCTAGTCTTAGGCCCTGATTTGCAGTGGGGGTAGGGTAGGGAACAGAGAATCCAGTCTAAGACACGGGTTTCTCTCTTAGTTCTTCCAATTTAAGGATGGAACCAGAGTTTTGATGTTGCTCATCCCTGGGTTGTCTTACTGTATCCTGTTGGGATTCTCAAGCTCTTCCATTACCTGTGTAAGCAGCTTCCTGTATTAATTTCCTTGTTCTCCATATGTAGAATGGACTCTGTTTTCCTCGGTAGGCTCTGATTGAAAGGCCTTTCTGGCCTCTACCCCTCCACTATATCACCTTACTACTTTTCCACATTCTGGCCCTATTCTCTCCTTATAACCTCGGATCTGCATGGGCTCCTGACAATTTTTATTCACTTTCTCACTATAAAGAAGTCATCCGATCTTAGTAATTTATCGTTTCTTTGTTGCAAGAACAGGAATACACAGCATTGCGTGGTAGTTAGGCTCTTAAACTGTGGAGACTGACTGCCGGGGTTCAAACCATGACTTTGCTGTGTGATGGTGAGCAGGTTCTTGTCCTCGCCCTGTTTCATGTTCCTCACCTGCAACTCAAGAACAAGAATATTCCAGTTAGGATTAGATGAGGTTTTTTTTGGTAATCACTTAGAACGATCATGATAGATAAAATGCGTTTAATAAATGTTGCTTTTCATGTGACTCCAAAATCTACGTTTCTTTTTTTCTTTTGGGTGTGCTGCGCAGCTTGTGGGGTCTTAGTTCCCTGACCAGGGACTGAACCCTGGGCCTTCAGCAGTGCAAGTGCCAAGTCCTAACCACTGGACTGCCAGGGAATTCCCCCAGATCTACATTTCTAATTCTCTTTCTTCCTCAGGCTGCAACTCAGCATATCCTGATTCATCATGGATATTGCCCTTAACAGTTTGACAACTTAATTTTATTCATTTACTTAAAAAAATACTTGCTGTATATCTATTATGTTTCATATTTCTTGTTGCAGACCTCCTTGTCACTTGTAGCTTAATATTTTGGAAACCATATTCTCTAACTACTCTTTCCACCAGCTACTCTCCCCTACTCCTCAAGATAACTTTTATCCCTAAGATTTTTTTTTTTTTTTGTGGTACGCGGGCCTCTCATGGCTGTGGCCTCTCCCGTTGCGGAGCACAGGCTCTGGACGCGCAAGCCTAGCGTCCATGGCTCACGGGCCCAGCCACTCCACGGCATGTGGGATCTTCCCAGGCTGGGGCACGAACCCGTGTCCCCTGCATCGGCAGGTGGACTCTCAACCACTGCGCCACAGGGAAGCCCTATCCCTAAGATTTTTGATAGTATCAGTTGTCTTTTATTTTCCTAGTAATAATTGCAATAGTAATAATTGTAATAATTTATATGGTGGCTTACATTTTAAAAAGCATTTTCACGTATCTAATACTGTTGTGGACAAGATTAGTGTGTTGATTGCATATCCCCAGCAGCTAACACATTGTTTAATTTACAGTAAGTGATCGAGAATTTTTTTTAATTTAATTTTTATGTTTTATTGGGGTATAGATGATTTACAATGTTGTGTTGGTTTCAGGTGTACAGCAAAGTGGTTCAATTATACTATACATATATCCATTCTTTTCCCATATAGGTTATTACAGAATGAGTAGAGTTCCCTGTGCTATACAGTAGGTCCTTGTTGGTTATTTTATATATGGTAGAGAGATGTTTGTTAAGTGAGTTATTTTATGTCTTAACTTTGTGAGATATAGCAATGTTGATTATCACCAATTTCCATATGAAAAAGCTCCATGGAGTTGGGTCAACCATTACCTGCTTAACTTCTTGACTCAGAAATTCACACAATATTTAAGTGGCTGAGACAGAACCTTCATTAGTTTGGAAAATTTGTAGTTACTTTTAGTTTATTCCTATCCTTCACTACCGACGCTCGTGATTGTTCCTTTGAATTGTGTGTCTACTCTGGATTCTGATACACAGTCTTTACCCTAGACTTTCCATCCCATGCTGGGGCCTCCCTGGCTGCAGGCAGTCAATGCTCTAATCCACTGTTCACAAGGAGCCCTGGTCAGCCTAAGGAGCCTGGTGGGGTAGAGTAGTCAGCATACTGGGGTGCAATATAAAGCTTGCTACTAAGAGCGAGCTTTCTGACCTTGGCTGCTGTGGGTCTCAGTTTCCTTATACATGCAGTAAAATGAGGGTTGAGTGGTAGGAGCTGTGTGATCACGTGAAATGGAAACATTCTGGTGACATCCCTCTGCTTCTGTAGCTGTCCTTCTGCCTCATCTTAATGCCCTTTATATCCCAGCTTTACCTGTGAGACCAACTTCATATTGTTCTAGTTCCTCCTTTCCCCAGCAGGCAAGTCTCTACCCAGATGTATAAGCCCAGTAGGCTCATTACCTATCTCTGTCTTCCTAAGTTTTTCTGTACAAGAAGGTAGGTGCAAGGATGAGGTGCGATTACCAAGGTCCCCCTCCTCTGAACAATCAGAATCGCACTTCTCAGTGCTTCATACTTTGCTACCTTCTATGTACCTTTTTGTTTCATGGGTCAGGGCATTATATGCATATATTTTTATTCACATGAAGTTACATCACAGTTTAGCCTTCCAAATGTTAAGGCCTTTTCAAAAGGAAAATAGCAAATCTCATTAAAGCCCAGGATTGTGGAAGGGTAAAAATCCACTCTCACCATCTTTTCTTTAGTGATAAGCCACAGTTTGGATTTGGGGAGGGCTGGGAAGTGACTTTGTGTATATATAATTTTCAGGTTTTTTATAGCATCAGTCCACCAAGTCATGTCCTTTTTGCCAACCCTGAGCCACTGTAGTTATCCACACTCCATATGTTGGACTCTTCCTTCTCTGAGGTCTGGAAGTAGTTCCATGCAAGGATGATGCCATCAGGGAACTTTCCACATACTATATTAAGAAAGAGTCTCAAAAATATAAGCAAAAACAGTGTGATGGTACAAACTAAAAATACCACAAGGAAGAAAACTCAAAAAGAATGAAAGACCATGGAAATATTCCTATACGTCTAAGAATCAAGATAGCAAATGATGTGTCCATGAAGGCAATGCACTTAGAGAAAAAAATAGGAAACCAAAGCATGGGGGGAAGTACTGCAATTTGAGACTGCAGAGGAACCAGATACTTATGCATAAGCTCTGGACCTGGAGGGAATCTTGTTTTGTAAAGAAACAAATTCAAATAGGTGATATAGGACAATCCTCTGTAAATACGATTTATGTGTAAATGACTGTGTGGTAAAAATAACCTGTGGCCACTTCTGAGATCTTTGAAAACAAATAAGTTCTAGGGTGCCTGTAATGGATTAAGTAAAGTCTTAAGTAATATATGATAATCGGACATAAACCAAGAAAAAAAAATATGCACTGGGGAAAAAAAAAAGATACAACAACTTACCTATATGACAGTCAGAGCTTTCAGAGGATGGATTTGGAAGTCTTTATGTTCTTATCTGGCAAGGTGCATCTGTGATGTTTCAGGCATCAGAGCTCCAGCTTCTGGTGCAGGCTGGGCTCAAGGGAAGGGTATGGTCCATCTTGGCCTGCTTAGGTGACACAGCCACCAGGATATCAATTTTGGGGTTAATGCTCAGCCATGTGAGGGACATAGGGAAATTGGGAAGGGAAGAACTCTCAGCCTTTCCTTCTTGTTCACATTCATTCCACTGTTGATGTCTCACTTTGATTCCTGAAGGTGGGTTCTCTGGATCCCTATGTAGAGTCTTGGTCCAGTATGGGTTCCCAGAGAATCTGGGACCTTGATTCTGGACTTTAGGCGAGAAGCTAAGCAGGATTTCTCTGCCTGTTTTTCTCCACATTCAGGTTCCATGGGGCTGGTTGCCTGTATGATACCCTTAATTTTGTAACCTGTTCATGGAGCCCCCTGTTTGGTGACAGGGCTTTGGTCCTTGATCTCCTAATACCTTAAACACCATCCAGGGTACTGAGTGTCTCCTTAACTCCCCTAGCAACACGTGCTCTTTCACTTTGGCTCTTCAGTATTTTTGTGTTGCAGTTCCTCCCTCCCCTTCCTCCCCTCTTGGACTCCCACTCTTCCTTAAGACTGCTATCTTCCCCCTTCCCCATCCTACTTTCCTTTGTTATGCTTCCACTCTTCTCCCATGGTGCATAGACCTGACTCTATTAGAACATGTATCAGTATCGACTCACTTGTTTGAGTCACCCACTGGACTGTGAGTTCCTTGGAGATGGGCTCTGTATCAGAAAACCTTGGGAAATAATGGTTGGATTAATTCATTCACTTTCCCTGTTCTGGCTTTCTGTTCCAGTACCTGATCTGTCCATTCCAGGCACAAGAGCTAGGACCCTGTCTTGCTCTTGCCAGCTAGTAACTCCCCTTGATAACCAAAGCTCATGTACTAAACCTCAGTCCAGGGCCTTCTGCCTGTGGAATCATGCATGTCCTTGTCTTCTGGCATATATAGTTGACCCCCGAATAGCACTGGGTTTGAACTGCAGGGGTCCGTTTTTATGTGGATTTTTTTCAGTAGTAAATACTACTGTACTACACGATCTGCATTTGGTTGAATCTTTGGATATGGAGGAACTGTGGATACGGAGGGCTGACTATAATTTAGATGCAGTGGAGGGTTGACACCCTAACCCTTGTGTTGTTCAAGGGTCCTTTGTAATCCAACTCCTTCATCTCATGTCACTGGTGAATTAAGACTGAGAAGTGCTCTATGGTTAATTATGCTCTTTTTTTTTCAAGCCAGCTAAACTTGTTCTTTGTCATTAGGAGGTGCCTCTCAGTGCTTCTCTGGTCCTTATGGGTGGGTCTAGAGCAGTTCTCAAAGTATAGTTCCTGGGAACCCTGATTAAGAACACCTGAGATTCTTCATTAAAAGTGGAAATTCCCAGGTTCTTCACCTTCAGAAATTCAACGGCAGAAAATAGATGTATGTTGCAGGGCTGGCTTCATGGGCCTGTGACCTGTGCAGTTGCCCAGGCCTGTACTTAGAAGGGCCTTGAACTTGGTTTAAAGCTCTCCTGGTGCTGCCTTGAAATTCTTAGTAATTTTTGAACAAGGGATCCTGCATTTTCATTTTGCTGGGCCTCAGAAATTTGTAGCTGGGCTGGTTGTGTGTGTGTGTATATTTGAGAGTAATGTCAGAAATATCCATTTTGAAGAAACAAGCACTCCCTAACTTTCTTCAGAAACTTACCATGAAGACTTTTTAAAAAGTTTATTCCTAATGTTAGTGAGGATATGAGGAAAAGAGCAGTCTCATTTATTACTGTGGTAATGTAATTTTCCTAGAGGGAAATTTAATTTTATAAACATTTAAACCTTAAAAAGTTCCCTTGGATTTGAAATTCAAAATCTTAATACATTATTTTCCATATCTTTGCCCTTAGGGCTAATTTTTTTTGTTTTGACTTTTATTACCTTTATTTCCAAATTTTATTCTTATTAAGGTAATACATGCCCATAGTTTAAAAATCAAGCAATACTAAAAAGCTTATAATGAAAAACAGCAGTTTTCCTTCTTTATCCCTCCTCACCCCTAAATCCTACTTCCTAGAAGTAATTCATTTAGCTATACCTTCTGGTATTTACTTCTCTCTTTCTATGCTACTTATTGATTTATCAAATTTAATCTCTTAACTTCCTGTTACAGTTGAGATGATTTAGCTCTCTTATACCTTCCCATAATCATTCTAATGTCTTTAATGTGTATCTTTTTTGCATGTTTTCCTAGAAATTTATTGGTTTTATATGCATGCATTTTCAGGTAGGTTTATGGAATTACGATGTTATATACTTGTATCTTACTTTTTCCATCAAGCTCTGTGTTTAGAATTTGTCCATGTGGCTTTATACTTGCACATGTGTCAGATAGTGTGAAGAGGTTTATTCACTGCAGCATTGTTAGTGACAGAAGAGGATTAATGCCAAACTAGATGTCTATTACTAGAGGATGGATTAAACGAATATAGTAGAATACTCTGCCACAGTTAAAAAGCACGGATTAGATCCCTGGTCAGCAGGTGCAGAACAGGTGCAGGTGGATCAAAGTTTCTATGGGTGAAGACTGGAACATCACTTGACATGAGCCCTCTGTGTGGGCCATGTGTGGAGGCTGGGCAGTTGATCCATAGGGCATCTCGATGCACCGAGGTGCCCAAACAATGCCCTTCCCTCCCTGTGCTTTTTCTCCAGACCGGCTTGGCTATCACTTCCTAGGCAGTGGTTCGTCTCTTGAGTCACTTTTCTCCCTGGATCCCAGTCTTTGGAATTCTCCACTTTTCCTTGTTCCTTTCCTGCCTTTCCCACTTTCAGCCCCTTTTATCCAACTGGGAAGAACTCCAATAGCTTATATTAAAACAGGGCCAAGTCATTAATAATAGAAGAAATGTTTTCAATCCTTATAGGCCAACCCTTCTATTACAGAAAAGGAAAAAACAAAAGACGAAATGTTCAAATATAAGTATATACAGCCAAAATTTCATATTGTTATATTTTGTTCATCTTTATGTTCTTTCCTTCTTTGCCATATCCTTTCTCTTCCCCTAGGGGAAGAAGGCTCGGGAAAGTATCATTATAGATCCAGGCTCAAGGAAGGTAAACCTGTCTCAAAAGCAGTGATAGTGCAGGTCTCCAAATGAAGAATGGTCATGTAATTTGTTATGAACTGGAAGTTAATAATTTCCTTGGACTTCCTGTTGGAATCTTACTACTTCAGCTGTGTAAAGACTGTCCTATGATACCTACAGACTACCTTTACAAGTCCAAGTTTGTTTCTTATTATGAATGTTAATTAGCCATATAGGAATCTGTCAAACTACAACCTCACCACGTCTCTCAAGAGCCCTGTGGAGGCAGCCTGTGAACCGGGTCCGGGAAGATGTGAGTCTCTGGTGCGGACTGGGGGAAGCTGCCTTTGTTCCTGGTGTGGCAGGTGCATCGCTTACATCAGGCCCAGTGGAGGCTTTGTTCTTTACCTGTTGGCTCTTAGCACTTAGCTCTCAAAGGTTTATCAGAGGGCTCGTGGTGCCTTAAATAAGGGAAATAATAGTAGATTGGGGATGGGAGAGAGGTACAATTAAAGGGATGGGAAGGGTCTATCAGATATGAAACCCAGGTCTGTGATTTATTGTTCTTCTGATCATACAGGTGCCCTAGAAGGAACACAACTAAATAATCAGATAAATTTAATATCTCTTCCCTGCTCCCTTCATTCCTACAGACTTGGATGGGAAAGTTTTTTTTTTTTTTTTTTTTTTTTTGCCTGAGAGAAAGGAGTCTTGCATATACAGGCAAAGCTCTGTTTTAGGCCAGTTAAGACCTTAGCCTCATTCATAGTTTGCCCCATTTTTTGCACTCAGGGCCCAACCTCATCCACACATTTGTTCGCATTCAACAAATGTTTATTGAGCTTCTGCAAAATGGCAGGTACAGTCCTGTGCACATCTGAATAATAGTTTTGAAAATGTGTACAAAGCTCTTACTTCTGAAGGGTGAACAAAATCTCACACGTTACTAGATGGATTCCACTGAGAGCTAAACAATTTCACAAAATTCTATATGTGTAATCAGTTTATCGATCACTTTTAACACAGTTGGATAGGTATAAACATTTTGATTTTTTCCGCCTCAACTTCTGTTTCCAATCAGGCTCTGTAGAATTTGTTTCCTGCCTTTTAATGCTATTTGGGGCAGAGTCCACAATGTTTACTTCTCTTTCAATTAGTAAAAGTTGAGATCCCCTGCTCTGCTGGCCCTGTAGTGGGCCGACTTGTGGCTTTGGGGATACAAATTCAGTGGGGACAATGGTTTGTGTGATTTTCCTCCTACTCCAGCTGTTTGCATTGTGGGTAGGGGGTTAGAAAGGCAGAGTCTACTATTTCACTATCTTCCTTTTCTACTTTAGCAACCTTGGAAATTATGGTTGGGGGAAATGCTAGTCTGGTTCTGAAACTTCCCCACTGCTTTGAGACTTAGCTCTTCAAGGTGTGGTGGTGAGTAAGCAGAGGGACAGAGACAAGTTGCTCTTAACTCAATTGACAGCCTTGTTTGTAGCCACACTATTAGTGGTTACCATGGTTCACTCACTGTCATTGACAGATTTTTGGTGCAGCTCCGGCACATGCATGAGTTCTTTGGAAGGCCCTACAGAAACTTTCAGACAGTTCCCTGACATGAGACTTCAGAGTCCCCTCCCTCTGAGATCCTACTTCCAGGAGACATGGGTATTCTTTTGCTGCTGGGCCCCCTTGTCAGACTGCCCTCACCTGAGGAACCTGCAAGTTAACTCAAGCCCAGCCCACTCAGTGGAGTTCGTTTGATCATAAGAAACTCATATGTTCTTGTCATGACATCTACCCTGTGTTCTGATCACTAGCCGTTCACCCTGTTGGTGAAGGATTCCCTCCGCTCTACATGGTATAAGATGCCCAGACACAGACCACCCGACACTGGACAGGTGAGACTGGCAGCAGTTTTTTGTCACGTATACGCACAGCCCCGTGGGGAGGAGGGCACCACATGCCATGCAGGGTTACATGCAGTGGTACTGGGGAGTAGAAGGAACCAGAAAGGCTTCCTCTCCCATCCACAAGGAACAATAGAACTTACCAATCACTGAGGACTTTGGCACATGGAACGGAGAATTCCTCTCCTTGCTTTTTTGCTTTCCTGATAGTTTATTGTCAGCACCACCCCTACATCCCTGCACCAGGATCGCATCTTTTCTGCCACTCCTCAGCATTCTGCTTGAGGTGGACTTCTCTCCTTCTACACATTCTCCCTGAGTGAAACCATTCATTCCCATTTAAAAATGACCATCTATATATTTATGATTCCTACAACTATATCTCTATCTCAGAACAGTCTCCTGAGTTCCAGATCTATGGATCTAGCTTCTTGGATGTCTCCACTTGAATACTCACAGACCCTTCAACCTTAAAAGCCCCAAATCAAACTCATTGTCTCCTTCTTCACCTCCCAACCTGCTTCTCTTCCAGGGTTTCCTGTACTGGTTAAGGACACCACAGTCCACCCACTTGCCAGAAATCTCAAGGTCCTCTTTGACTCCATTACTCCCCCCGCATATTTAACCCATAACCAAGAAATGTCAGTCTTACCTCCCACAAGACTCTCAAGCCTGTCCATTTCTCTCCATCAGCCTCCTCACCAGCCCAGTCTACCATCACTTGACTTTTGTGGTCCCATAATAACTCCTTAGTCAGTCTTTTTGCCAGTGTTCCCCTCTGTAATTTATTTCCCCTCTGCTGGCAGAGTGAGCTTTCTGAATAGACCACATCATTGCTTTACTTAAGGACGTATAAATACTATTCAGTGTCTTTAGGATACGCACTCTGTAGTATGGGTTACTCATGTGATTGCTACCAACTTTTCAATTTGCTTTTCTGTCTACATCCCATGAATTTTATACCCCAGCTCTATTAAACTCTTATAATTTTTTCAAATCTTCTCTTATATAGCTTTGCAAGTGCTGCTTCCTCTGCCTAGAATACACTTTTGATCTTGCTTTTGCAGACCTTTCCCAACCTTTCATTGAGCTGACTCCTACCGAGCCTTCAGATCTTAAGCTTAGACTCTACTTCCTCAGTTTGCTCTTCCCTGACCCCTGAGATTTGGTTAGAACCCACCAATATGTATTCCAATAGCATCCAGTATTTCTCACATCATAAGATTTATCACTACTTGCTTAATTTTTGGACACCCCTCTTAGCACTAGGAAGGCAGGGATTGTGATAGCTTACTATTACTCTAGCCCCAGTGTCTAGCATGCAATATACCTTTCCTGAATTGATCAAATTTTACTTAACTTTGCTAAACTCCAGCTCTAAAAGTGGGAATAATTTTAGGGACTGTCACTACCCCATTAAGAAAGATCTGGGAATAGATGCCTAGAGAGGCGAGAATATCTAGTGAGGGGCAGAGGTAAGATTAGAACCCATGCAGTCTGATTCCAGATTCTTGTTTCTTTGCTTCATGCAATGCTCTCTCTCAGGGAGTCTTATTTTGCCTCTCTGTGTGGCTCCTCTGCGTTTATTCCTCAGCCATGATTTGGAGACTGTGTGTAAGAAAGGGTGGCTGCTGCAGTCCAGCACACGGACAGCTCGGAAATGTGACAGCTCATATCTGGAAAACAAGAAAGGAGAAAAAGGAATAACAGAAGGTACCCAAAATTTCCAAAGCAGAAGAATCTGTGAGCTCTTCCAAACAGAGGCAAAAACTGCCATCCAGAGAGCCTGGATGCTTCACAGCACAGGAGAGCAGTGGACACTCGTCAATACTTAGCCATCAAGAAGCAGGTTCAAAGGGGCCCATTATGCAGTTAGCTTTCAGGTTTGATAAATATTTATTGATCTGTCTTAAGCCAAGAACTGTGCTAGGCACTGGGGATACAGAAGCAGTTCTTCTGTCAAGGGGTTTGCTGTGAGGTGAGGGAGGCAGACTAGGAAATGGGCAACTTGAATGCACTGCTAAGGCAGCCACCGGCTTAGAGGGGTGTGGTAGCTCATGGAAGGAACACCTCGTAAGTTATTTAGAGAAGACTTTTTGGTGGCAGTGATGTCCAGAATGAAACCAGAGTAACTCAAAGAATATAGTGTCTTTCAAAAAGATTACAGATGAGAAATGGTGGTAATACAGTGAAGAAGACATAGTTTGAAGTCAACTAGTGGATCGTGGTATCAGTTCTAGTTCAGTCAGTTACCAACTGTGTGACTTGAAGCAAAAGTCAGTTGACATTTCTACCATTAACCTAAAATGTGGGCATAAAAATGCATACCTCATAAGGTTATTGAAAGGAGAAAGTAGGATATTATATTTGAAGACTGTCGTGAAATGCAAAGTACTATAAAGCTGAAGTATTATTAAGTGAAATAATGTATATGACTACGACTTAGCATAGTGCCTGCCATGTAGTAAACCCTCAGTAAATGGCAGTTGCCTTCTGCTGTATACCACTCACTTTACTGGTTTGGAACTCCTGTTCCCTTCAGAGATGAGTTTCTGAAGAGCTAGAGCCACATGACATATGCCGCTAATCTATACCTCAGTGTCATCTCCTGCCTATTTCTTTCCTCTCCCATTTTCCAGAGCTAATCCCACAACCAAGCTTTTTATGGCAGATGGGCGGTGTTTCCGTGTTTTCTTTCTCCCCTCTTACTACCTTCGTGGCAGGAGAAATAGGGACTGGAAAATGATGTGGTGAGTGCCCCGTTAAAAGGGGGCCTGAGCGTTTGCCATAAAATGATTTAAAATCTAACATTTTGGAAGAATTGTTGGCCTCATAATGGATTTGTCTGTCATTTTCCCAAAAGTGTAATTTGGAGATATCTTGATTCTTTTTTTCCTCAGTTTTTGTTGAGCTCTAATTGACATGTAATATTGTATAAGTTTATATGCAACATGGTGATTTGATATATATAGATGTTGTAAAATGAATACCACAAGTTAACATCTATTACCACATGTAGGTACAAAATTTTTTTCCCTTGTGATGAGAACTTTTAAGATCTACTCTCTCAGCAACTTTCAAATATGTAATACAGTATTGTTACCTAGAGTCATCATGTTGTTTGCTACATCCTCAGAACTTAATTTATCTCATAACTGGAAGTTTGTACCTTTTGACTGCCTTCATTCAATTTCCCCAAACCCTGCCTCTGGCAACCACCAACCTGTTCTCTTTTTCTATGAGGTTTTTTTTTTTTTTTTTTTTTAAGATTCCACATATGAGTGAGCTCATACAGTATTTGTCTGACTTATTTTACTTAGGACCTTATGATAAGTGTCCTGATTCTTAATTTTATATAGCATATCACTCTTTGTTTAAAAACTTATTTCTTTTTAAATAAGCTTTGAAGGTTATACCATAGTATGGGTAGAAATGATTTTTTTAATGGTAACTCCATATTCTTTAATGAAAAAAACTCAACTGTTTTAGTTCTGTGTTGCTAAGGGATTAATAGTGCAATGACTAAATTAATACTGACAGTGAGAAGGGTCTTGAAGCAACTGAGCAGTTGGCTTATAGAAAATCCAGGGAAGGAGGAAGTATAGAACCAAGTGACCCTGTCGCTATGAATCTGTTTATTACTCTTTGTTTTTAGGTGAGGGCCAACTGCAGAGGACACAGAAAGGCAGGGCAGGTGTGTCTAGCTGATCAAAACTTGCCAGCAAGTCCAAGCATAGTGCTTGGTACACAGTCGGTACTTAACTATTAAGCACCCATTCTACCCAGCACTGTACCAGGCACAGGGTTTAACAGTGAGAGAAACAGTTCCTGATCCCAATATGCTTGTGATTCAGTGATAGAAACAGACTCACAAGTAAGCAACGAAAGCACAATGGGAAAAGTGCTATCCTAATATAATTTTGCACAAAGAACTTTTGGGGCAAATAAGAAAGATCAACAAATTGCCTAGGTGGGAATGAGGTAAATGATACTGCTCTAGAAAATGTAAGGCAGCATTTATAAACAGGATAACAGCACAGGATAAATAGGTAAGGGCATTAAAACTGTTTTTGATGGCTAGTGAGGCAGAATGAAAAACATTATCTTCATAAAATGTGCTGATGGGGATAGAGCCAGGACCTGAACTCAGGACTTGTGATTCCAGGTCATCTACCCTTCCTACCACATAATGCAGCAGCTTATTATCTAAAAAAAGCAGCACATATATTTTTATAAATTGCACATGTAGTTGAGTCATTGTAGGCAACAGATCTGGAGAAGGAGATGTTTTTCCTTCAAGGTTTCAGACTCATCTTTTCTGGCAGCTCTGCTTGGGCCCAACTCTGATGTTTAACTTCTAATTACACATGGGGCATGTGATGTATCTGTTGTTGTGGGCATTGAGATGGAGGAAGAACACTGGAGAAACCTTTGGTCTTTGATCCCTGGACTGCTGAAAGAATGGCTCCGTGGAGAAGTCGAAAGGGAGTAATGAGCAGGGGGAGGCAGCCGCTGCAGCTGCACATGGTTAGAATAGGTTTGACCACCACCCAGCTTCTCATTGTTACCCCACTTTCCTGCTCACACTGACCCTCCCTGTCCCACAGCCTTCCTTCTTCATACAAAAGGACAGATCTAAGAGCAGTTGCTAGTCCAGAGGGAATTGAGGAGGATGGGTAACAATTAAGAGTCAGCCCTATAGGTAGTCTTGGTGGTAGTGAGAGGGGGTCCGTTTATAGTGTCAAGGAGACTCATTCTCATTCTGGAGGAAGGCATGCGTCTATTCCTCAGGGGATGTCGTCTATGAGTGTGGGGGGGGGATGGCTGCGGGGTGGACTGATCCTGAGAGCACTGTCAGGGAAGACCTATGACAAGTCCAGGACTCTCAGACCGAGCTCTTGACCTCTCAAAAGCTTCTGTAGGAAGCCTTGCTTCTTATGCTGCAGAAATTTCAAAGACACTGGACAGAAGCTAGAAAGAGATGACCAGACCTTGAAAGAAGTATGGTCTTCCCACCTAGGATCTCAAAAGTCTGTAAAGCTAGATCGTACTCTAGATGAGCTCCTTGGATGTTACCTACCCCTTCTCAGTAGAGGGAAAGGAAATCACTCCCTTCAGTAAGAAGACAAAGAACATTAAGGGATGAGCAGAGAAACATTTTTAACACAAAATACTTTAGTAGAAAGATGCACGGACAAAAGAGTCTTTGACTCCCCCTAGCACCACCCAAGACAACAGTATAGCAGGTATGTACCAGTGGCATGAAACCAGAAAAACTCCCGGGAAGCCCTGGGGAAAAACATGGTTTCCTTAAAGAGACACTAGTAGAAGTAGAGATTATTTTCTTTTTAGCCTTTTTTTGGTGAATTGAGTGATTAAACAAATCTCTGAACTACTTCTGACTGCTGGTGCTGTTGGTTTTGTTCTATTTTTTCTTTTTGGTGTTATCCAGGAAGTGCCGTGGTGTGTGCCAATGAAGAATACCTTTATGATTCTCACTCCAAATAGGGTAGAGCTCTTTTTTGAACAACTTGTTATTCTTCATGACTAGAGAGAAGCTGACTCCATGGAGAGAACCAGCAGCCAGAGAGAACTGGATTAGCACAGAGAGACAAGAGCTGTTCACCATTTACAGCCTTGGTCAGCATTCTGAAGACCATATTGGATGGAAGCAAAGCCTCTAGGGTAAATCAAATAATAAAGGCTGAAATTTCAAGGGCTAAACCAGTGATTTCCAACTTTCTTAATTAAAAAAAATAACATGCATCTCACCTTTCCCAAAGGTTCTAGTATAATTTTCTTCCTTACTGTTTACTATTATCCTGCTGGGAAGATTTTATCCAGTTTTATTTTCTGCAGGTTGTATTTTGAAAGTAATAGAGATTAAAAAAATTTTTTTCAAACATAAAATGACCACATTTAATATGCTTTTAAGAAGTCCCCTGCCCTACCCTGGAAATCTGGTATGCTTTTTAAAAAATCATGCCCACCTTCCTCACCTCTTAAATGCCCAGTTGAAAATGCCTGGACAAAAGTTTGAAATATGTGGAGGCAAAGATGGTGATTTTTGTAATAAGGGTGCTGAAGCAAGTTGTGCACATCTCATTACAGGATAGACTGCACAGGACAGACTTGTGAGGTTGGATGCAATGAGAACACATACTGCTCTTTATACAAAGGGTCAGTGGATTAAGAAATGTTTCTGCCCACAGCTCTGCGTAGGGAATCCTTGACCTTCTTGTTCCTCAGACTGTAAACAACACAGTTCAGAAGGGGAGTGATGATGGTGTAGGTCACTGAGAGAAGGAGGTCTTGTTCTACAGAATTTTCTGACTTAGGCTTGAGGTAGTCAGTGGAGGCACAACTGTAGTGGACCATGACCGTGGTGAGGTGGGAGGCACATATGGCAAAGGCCTTCTTCTGGCCCTCGGCTGAGGCGGTATTGAGGATGGTGGAGATGATAAGAACGTAGGAGATGAAGACCAGGCCCATGGGAACCAGGATCACTGATAAACTGACAACAAAATTGATGATCTCATTGACAGTGGTATCAATCCAGGAGAGTTTTTTGACAGGGAGGATGTCACAGAAGAAATGACCAACCAATCTGTGACAAAATGGTAAGGTAAATATGGATGTCACCTGGACAGCTGCCATGGCCAGGCCAGTGCTGAAGGCTCCACACATCAGCTGGACACACACCCTCTTGCTAATGATGAGTGTGTATCTCAGGGGGTTGCAGATGGTCACATAGTGGTCATATCCCATCACTGTGAGCAGAAAGCGGTTGTTGATGGCTAAGGTAACAAAGAAGAACACTTGAGTGGTACAGCCTGCCAAGGAGATTGGCTGGTTCTGGGCTATGAGGCCAGAGAGCATCCGTGGAATGGTGGACCAATGTGTACACAGTCTCTGAACTGGCCAGGATGCTCAGGAAGAAGTATATGGGCATGTGGAGGTGACAATCAATGTGGATAATGGTCACGATGATGGCATTGCCAGCCAGGGTTAATGTATACAGGATGAGAAAAACTGCAAAGAGGGTGATCTGGTGTTCATGGAATCTGGAGAATCCTAGGAAAATGTGACTCTGTCACTTCTGTGACTCTGTCACTTCTGTGAGGTTTTTTCTCTGCATTCTTCAGTTTCAGTGCCTGAAAGCAATGCAGGGAGTCAACATGGAGAAATTCCCATCGTGGCCTCTAAAACAGGGATAGAGAGAGAAGTGTGGGGACACACACACACACACACACACACATGCATGCACACACACACGAGTCTATTTCCTCACTGTATAATCAGGAGGGTGCTGGCATAGCTCTATGACTACTTTAGCCTCCTCCCTTTTTTCAATTTTTACTGTCTCCTTAATCTTTTCTTAAGCCTCTAGGGAATGACCAATATGTGAGACTACTTCACATATCCTTTCAAGTTCTTATCCTGAATATGTTGTTGTTTTTGTAGAGCGTGGATGGAAGGTTGTTTCTTTTAATGACATGTAAGCTGCAGGGCACCTGAGCCTCCACCATCCCAGCTTTGCCTTTGTTTATCTTCTAGGGAAAGTACGAGAAGCTGGCACAACAAAATGGAGATGAAAGAGTTAGACTTATTGAATTAAAATCACTGGTGCCACTTAGGAAAAACTTCTGGGAACAGTGTACAGGGAGCAGAATTAATCTCAGGAGAGCTGGTCTTTAGGGACACGTTAGTGGGAGTGAAGTTGAGGTATTGGGGGGCTCAGCCAGGATGGTCTAGCTGAGACAAACTGTTGGCAAAGTTGCTTTGTTGTAAAAGTATTAACAGGGGGTTGAGGGTTTAGGTGTGAGTAAAATAAGGAGAAAAGGGGGAAATTGTTGGAAAAGAGAGGAGGACCAGCAACATGTCAGAAGGCTGAAACTTTAATGAAAGAAAGAACCGATTTCTTTTTGGCAGAGGGAATTTTAAAAATAAAGGAGGTGTAATAATTGATTTTAAATTGTTTGCTAAACTATATTGTGATGTAAAACCCCCCAAGAGCCCCAAACTTTCATTTACAGCTGTCATATGTACAATCTTGAGTTAGTGGTATTTGGAAAAGTGGAGAGAGTTGGGTGATGGCAGTGCAGAAAAAGGGTACCATATGCAAGAGGTAAAATCCAGAGGGAGGAAGAAAACATCTTGCTAGTAATGATTGGAAGAAGTACAGGGCCTCTCTTGTCCTATCTTCCCCCTTGCAAGCGCACACAGTATTTTCTGGAAATTTGGTGAGGGACTCTGGGATCGCCACCACATATCAAATGGTGGTTTGAACCATTTTCTGCAAAGAACAAGATAACACTAGCAGGCTGGAGGATTTTGGCAAATCTAGGAAACTTACAGTAGCAATCTAGAAAACATTCTAGATTCTTAGTGAATCTAGATTCCTAGGAATCTGGGAAACACAATCTAGAAAATGTTGTGGATATTCTGGAAAGTACCATTGTGGGAAATAAGAAGGTAGACATTTAAAGTAGAAATGAGTGTGCCACTAATTCAAGTAATTTATATTAAGAGGCTGCCAAGATACCAATTGGATAGGTAGAGATGAAAGAGTGTCAATGCAACCTAAGCAGCTTTTTAGGAAGGATGAGGTAGAGCTGTAGACCTGTGGCTACTTAAAATTAAAGGAAAAATTCAGTTCATCTGTCCCACTAGCCACATTTCAAGTGCCCAAAAGCAACACATGAATAGTGGCTACTCTGTTGGGCAGCACGGATATCAAACATTTCCTTCCTTGGTGAAAGTTGTGTTGAACAATGCTACTCTAAGGTACTTCCATAGACAGATGTGTGGAATGCATTAAATAAGAGCAATAGAAAGCTATATAAAGAACAATAACACGGTGGGTTGCCGTATGGTTAAAAGTGTCTGTGTGTGTGAATGCATATATTTATATATGCAAAAAGTCTGAAAGAATATACAGCTGATATTATCACGGGTTGACCGTTATCTTCGGGTGGGGGTGAGATTATAGGAATCTCACCTATAATATATGGTGAGATTATGAGGATTATGGCCTTTATTTTAATTTTGAGCATAAATGTATAGCTCATGGATAGTTTAGAGAAGTCAAGGAGGATGACAACTGAGAACAGATATTAGATCGAGGAAGAAGGAGGTCACTGGTGAGGTACTGGCCAGTTTCAGTAGAGTCTTGGGCTGGAAAGCCTGGTTACAGGGAGGAAACAAAAAAGAACTTTTAACATGTCATTGATGAGAACAGCAGATCGTATGTGCCTTTCCCCTTTCCTGATGAGCCTATTGCAGTGAGTTACAAAAAATGGTTAAGAAAGTATTAAGCCAGGAAAGCCATAGACATATTTGGAGTAGGGAAGAAGAAGAAAAGCTGAATTGAGTCAGGAGGAGGAAGAAAATCCCTGGTGTCCTTAGGGCCTGAAAAGTACTGCTTTCACCTCGAATCAGCTGGATATGCTATAAGTATACCTCAGGTAAAAATAAAGTTACTTTCTTTGAATAAATTGTAAAGTTATAAACAGGATGGCTGATGACCAGGGAATGTGGCCCAGGTACATAAGCCCAGGAGAAAAAGAGGGGTGAGAAATAAGTTTATTGCCTGTGGTGAACATTTGAATTGGATTGAACAGACAATGAAAGACTATCTTAAGGCAGGATATTCTTAGAACTTGAGGGAAAAAATGCAAAAAGAAGGCCAGCTCAAGACACGTGGGAGCACATAATGCAAATGTTCAATGCAAATGTTCAAAGCAGCGTGCTTTCCGTGTTAGTAGTTATTTAGAGGCAAGTTGTGTAGTAGGTGAGGGAAGGGTGATGTTCTGCCACTAGGAGGAGCTATCATTTCTCCTTCCAGAGGAACTCAGGCACAGCCCAAGCTTCCACATGCCCTTTAGCCAAAATAAACAAAAAGCCCTGTAGTGAGTGGGATTCACCCTCCATAAAGTGCACTTTGGTGGTTAGCTGTACTTACTAGAGTAGGTGTCACACACTCATCACTCTTGGAATATTTTTCCAAGTATTCCTCCCGACCATTGCTGTCCACATCAGTAGTTCTAGGGTGCGGTTCACTCCATCTTGTCACATCTCCAGGGATGTTTTAGCATTAAAGACTAAGAATACAGATTAAGAGCAATTGCCTCCTATCTCACTTTTTAACCTGTCTCTTTTTTTTTTTTTTTTTTTTGCGGTACGCTGGCATCTCACTGTTGTGGCCTCTCCCGTCGCGGAGCACAGGCTCCGGACGCACAGGCTCAGCAGCCATGGCTCACGGGCCCAGCCGCTCCATGGCATGTGGGATCTTCCCGGACCGGGACGCGAACCCATGTCCCCTGCATCGGCAGGCGGACTCCCAACCACTGCGTCACCAGGGAAGCCCTAACCTGTCTCTTTTTGAAGTGCAATCCAAAATTGTTACTGTCAAGGACTGTGTAGCTGAAATGACCAACACGGGGCTATTACTGCCCCTGGAGGTGAGGCAGGCCCCAGTGAAGGAGATGGGGAAGTATGGGATGTGGGAGTAGATCACATTGTGAGTCCTCCTGGGGTGTCTTCCATTCTTGCATGGAAGACATTGGGTGAACAGACCCCAGTGTTCACCTTCGGAGGGGAGGGGAGGATAGGTCGTAGAGAGCACCACGGGGCCGAAGAAGTGTGTGGAACGGGTAGGTCAGTTCCACTGGTGGAGATTGGCTGGGATGAGTTCTCAGCAGTTGGAACAGGTGTCAATGAACTTAAGGATGATTTTAGCACCAGATGGCTGCCTCCTCTTTTCCCCCTGGTTGCTCTTTTGAGTCACCCCAGCCAGAAGTGACTGCAGCTGGGTACTGGAGCAGCAGCCCTTCTACCACCCAAATCTGGTTCCTCTCTGTGCCTGAACCCTCGGGGTGTTTCTGTGTGAGGGACACACAAGTAGACAATCTCAAAAGCATAGTATAGAATAGAAAGGAGCTTTCAAAATGATTTAAATACTCCAGAAGGACAAAAGCCCTGTGGGGGAGTAAGAATACTGAAATGTGCTCATGCATCAAAATTTTAGTCATGAAGCCGATACTCTGACTAGAGGAAAAAGAAAAATAAGATAGAGGGGGAAAAATAATTTGAGGGTATAAAGGAAATACCATTTGCAAGGGGAAGAAATTATGACAAAACTCATGGGTACTTAAAATTATCTACATCTTTATAAGCAAAATCTGTGCCTAGAAACAGAATCTGTTTTAAAAAGTAAAATATGCAAGGTAGTCGAAGTCTCTATAATTATAATTTTGTGTTAAAAAGAGTTGTGCAGCTAAAAAAATAATGACATTGTCTTTTTGCCAAACTTGCCATTCTGTCCTTTCCTTTCTTTTCCTTTCATTAAACAAAATAGGTGTAAGGATCCAGGAATGGAGGAGCTGACTTCTTAAGAAAATGGTGATTATGGGAACTATTTGAATAAACAAGAGAATGATGACTTTTCTTTGGGACAGAAGCCTTCTCGTACTCGAAGGAATTCCCCCACCTTCTTGAGTCTGTAGAATCTGCCTGTGCTCTTTTCTGGTTTTAGAGCATAGCAGGCAATTATGACTTACGTACAAGACGTCACTGCAATGCCAAGAAAACTGATGATTGTCATTTTTTTGCTAGAAGAAATAATAGAATCTTGGTACCTTACAAAACTCAGCCTTATTAGATTCTAGGTCAGCCTTATTACATTATTAGGTCACTTACAGTTCACTCTGTTTGAAGCACAGGGTGACACATTCACCCTGAGCACCTCTGACCTTCGAGGAGCTGCCCCTTTAAATCTGATTTGGAAGGGACTCTCAGAGGAGAATTCCTGTTGTCTAGCTCTTGTCTCCAGGGTTCATTTGCCAAGAGACTTACTGTGCATCCCGTGGGTCTGCATGGAGTCAGAATCCAGAAATGAGCTGGGAGATCTCATTACAAATGAATCATGCAGGGAATATTGGGCAAGCTTTGGTCTCACATGGCCTGGTTCTTTCTTTTTGTCCTGGAGAAAAATAGCTCAACTCAGACAAAGATGTGTTGAATGTCACATGGCACTATCTTTTGTTCTTTTGAATCCATGTTAGTGTGTTGCCCTTGTTTAGTTACTATCGGTGAAAATGTACTTGTATAAAAGTCAGATGTGGTGCCCCTCAGTGTCTATGGGAAGAACTTATCCCATTTCTGCTACTAGCAGGAGACATACACGGGTTTGGTTAGGGAAGGATTAGGGTTGGGAGCAGAGACTGAAAATAGAGCATGAATGTTTCTTTTTGTTTGTAGGAATATACCAAGAAGTTTAAAGCAGATGATTTGAAGTTTTAGGTGGTAATTCTCATTTTCCTTTGTGTCTTAGTTGACACTTAGCACTTACTTGGTGCCAGAACGTGTACTGAGTAGGTGCTGTGAATGTCTCATCACATCTAATCCTCACAAGAACCCCATGAGGTTACAATGAGAAGTTACTGTAGCAGCTAGAGCTCTGGATGAAATGCTTTACATTTGTCTTTGCCTCCTTGCTCCAGACACAGTTGGATCAGCCCCTTGTAGACTATGGGCCTCAGTGTAATTTATCAATAACATTAGATTCGTTTTGCTTTGTATCCTGTGGTTGTATGTGACATGATGTGTGTACCTTGACCACTGCCCCAACATATGGTGGAGCCGCTTTGCATCTCCCATATTGAACTCACAGAAGAATGGCCACGGTCAGACAAAACCTAAGTGGACAAGTCTGGAGCACAAATGGAGTTTAGATTATAAGTTAATCAGCTATTTAGTCACATCAAGGTAAGGATTAAAGGTGACTCAGGTCATGTTTCAGTTTTCCTTATGTTCTTCGAATGTTCTTGGATACCTGTTCTTTGTAAGTAGAGGAAGTACCATGAAGGCCTAGAAAATCTCCATGTTACTCTCCAAAGGTGACTATACATTGCTGCTTTCTAGTGAGGACAAGAGAAAATCTCTTTTTTTATCCTCACCCAACTCAAGTCTGAGCTAAGGCATATCCCAGACTCAAGGAGACCTTGTTGCTTTAACCTCAGACCTCCCCACAGTTCCCATATAAAACATAGAGAAAGCTTCAAGCCCTCTCATTAGGGCAAAGTCCTTTATAGACTTTTCTGGTAAGCCCAGCCCTGGGGCCGTGTTGCTAAATGCTCCAACCTACTTTACTGGGTCTGGTGGCTGCCTCTTTGTCCATCCTGGGTGAATGGACACATGAGTTAGAAGTAATCACTTGGAGACTTCCCTAGTGGCACAGTGGTTAAGAATCTGCCTGCCAAGGCAGGTGACATGGGTTCGAGCCTTGGTCCGGGAAGATACCACATGGTGTGGAGCAACTAAGCCCGTGCACCACAACTACTGAGCCTGTGCTCTAGAGCCAGTGAGCCACAACTACAGAAACCGTGTGCCACAATTACTGAAGCCCACGTGCCTAGAGCCTGTGCTCCGCAACAAGAGAAGCCACCACAATGACAATGCACCACATGAAGCGTAGCCCCTGCTCGCTGCACTTAGAGAAAGCCTGTGCGCAGCAACGAAGACCCAATGCAGCTATAAATAAATAAATAAATAAATAGGTAAATAAAGTAATTGCTCGGTTATTCTGAAGCCCCACTGGATGCTGTCTTTTGGCTTCATATTCTGTTATCTGTGGACAAAGCCTACCTTATTTCTCATACGCAGGCAAATTTTCTTTGGGGTCCTTGCTTCTCTGAGAAGGGACTTAATATCTGTTGAGGATATGCCAGACACTCTGCTCCATGGTTTTCATAGTAATGAAAATAACTAATAATAACATCTCACAATTATTTTGTAGTGTTATAATTGGGAAGCCAATTGCTATGCTAAGAGTTGTATCTTAAAGAGGTAAGCGGAGACCAGATTATGGGGGGCACCCATAATACTAGTGGTTGAGTCTTGTGAAAGCCGCTCAACCTCTCTGAACCTTGCTTTCCTTTTCTTCAAAACAAAGATAAAACTATCCACCTCACGGTGTTATTGTGAACATCAATGGGATACTGTAATACGCATAAAGTGCGTGGAAAAATGTCTGGATGGTTATTGTCATTTTGAATCTTTTTATGGATATCACCATGTCTTTCTCATATTATAGCTATTAGTGTATTTATCTCTTATCCTCTCTTGATTAAGGCTGAGCATTAGGTCTTATTCCTTTTTATATCACCTGTTTTACTTAGCTATTATTTCTGCACATGAAAGGAGCCCATTGTATGTTAGTGGAATCACATGATTCAAGCAGGGTGGAGACTTTTTACATAGAACAGTAGTAAACAGAAAGTAGAATCCAATTGAGTAGCATAAGCGAATCTGCTGTAAGTAAGAGCTGGGAGATAACCTTTACTGGGAACCCAGGTACTAGGCTCTTCCCTTTCCCATATGTTAATTAATGAATGCCATAAAATTTAGAGAATATAGAGTCCAGCAACTGCTTCTAGTTTTCATCAAAAATTACTAAAGTATCATTCTGTCCACCAAAGATGGTTTGGAGATCAGTGTAGAAGAGCATCTTCTCTAATGGGAGATGAGGCTATGGAGCTGGCCTGGGGGATGATAAGTGTATATGACTGATAGGATCGAGTGCCAGAGTTTATAGCTGGACGTAAAAATATATGTTCAGCCACTGTGAAGAGACCAGCTGGGTTGGAAAGTAGGTTTCAGAGTAGAATGGGAAGAAGGGAGGGGAGGTGGGGCCTGATTCTGTTCTTTAGTCTCCTTCTCTCAAATATGTTTCTTATGCCTTGGAGGAAACTAGCCTGAGCTTCAGTAGCAGCCAAAGTGGAAACTGTGGATTCTTTCTGTTGCAGGAAGGAAGGTTCTGACGTCAGAATATAAGAAAATGAATCCTGGGTCTGTAGAACTGAGTTGAGTTCTCAAGGTGAGCCAATCCCTGTGGTTGCTGAGAGGTTCCTGGGTACCTTCCTGCCGGTGAAAATTCAGGTGAGAGGTGTTGGTTCCTGTCTGGGTGGCTCTGGAAAGACTGAGGATAGGGGAGGAAAGATGGCAAGTGTTGAATAGAAGCAGGGTCACCCGTGTGCCTCAAGTAGCGTTGTCCTGGTGACATCAGCTGGCATGCAGTAAAGTGTGCCTTCAGAGAGGATGGGAGGAGAGGGCACTGGCAGTGCTGCAAAGAGGGCGTGGCATACACTCAGATCTGGAAGAAGGCAGAGATGCGAGACCTAACTGAAGATTACCTGAGGGATTAAAGAATACTTGAAAGATTCCTTCTAAAGCCTGGGATATTTATGGAAGACAAAGTCACAGTAACCACTGGGAGAGCCTGGATAGGAAGAGATTGAAGGAGAAAAGAACATGGGGTCAGAGAAGAGAAGAGGATTTTGGTGCTAATAAAGAATTATTTGCCATATGTTCTGTTGGCCGTAAGGAAATTTAAGAGCATTTACTTGTAGTAGATGGAGCAAAGAGGCAATGGAGACAGCAAGAGTAACTGATTATCACCCTGACGGGTGGTTGAATAAAATCAAAGGTAAATAATCTTAGACTGATGGCAGAGTCTTATGGTAAAAGAAAAAGGGCAAATCTGAGATTAAAAAAAAGATACATAGAGTAAACTCTAATTTGGTCCCATATCTTAAACTTCTGATTGCATATGATTTGGAAAAATATGGTGCTATTAGTGCAGATAAAACAATTGAAAGGGAGTTCATTTGGAGGAGGTGGAGGCTAAATGATAAGTTTGGTTCCTAAAATGCTAAATTTGAAATGATAGTATGACCTACATGTAGAACAGGCCAGTGGAGAACTTGAAATATGTGAGTGCCACTTGAGATTAGAAATAGAGGTTTCAGAGGAATCAACGTATAAGTGATGATGAAACAGAAAAAGATTATCTCTTTCAGTGGAAGGAAGAAGAGAGCAAAGGTCAAGGAACCAAGTACTGATGTGAGGGAACATTTGGGTTCCTAGGGTTAGAAGCAAGGGAGAGTCAGGGAGAAAGACAAAAAGTAATGTTTGGTAGACAGAAGGATGGTGTGTATATTGTCATGGAAACCAAGTTAATGTAAGTTTCCAGGAGGCAGTGTCCAGTGGTATTAAATGCATCAGAGAGATCTAAGTAGAAAGGATGCTGGATTTAGCAATAAAAATTTCATCGGTGACCTTTGAAAGAGCAATTTCCTTAAAGGGTGTGTGACAGGAGCCACGTTGAAGAGGATGATGGAGGGAGAAAAAGGGAGGTCTTCCCTTCCTTAGGAACCTGTGCAGTAATTCTGACAAGGATCAAAAGGAAAGAAGCAAGATTTCTATCGGGGACTCAGGATCCATTGTGTGTTTCCCATGCAGATTATAGATGGTCTGTTTTTGACAGAGAGGCTGTCGTGTCTCTGCTTCCCACTGCATAACGTTTCACCCAGTGACAGAGAAAAATCAGTGTTCACCTGAGATTATGACTGACCTTTCCACCAAAGAAGCGATTTCAGACTCTAAATTCTAGCTCCAGGCTGCTGGCTGACTCCTACCTGCCCTTCCCAATTCTGGCACAGTCACAGATGGGCCTCTCCCTTTCTAGGTCCTGTTGGTACATGGGAGTCTTCCCTTGATCTCAGTTCTTTGGTCTTAATTTCAGGGTTCATTTATAAAAGAAATTGCCTGATGAATTTGTCATTGTCTCCTTTTGGGTTCAGGCCTCTGTCTAGATCAGCCTCCCTCAATGAAATCTCACTTCTGATTTCAGAATTCAACTGTCATGCGCCTCTAGAATGTCACAATATCCATTTCTCAGTCTTTATGCTTCTCTACATCCCTCAATTATCACTCATTTATTTGGCATCACTCATCTTCAGCCTCGTATTTATAAAATTCATCTTGATTGCTGAAATGGATTTTTTTAATCCATTAAAATTTTTTTATTCATTGGAACCCACTGGCCATAACCACTTCCTTGCTGTTCATCATCCCTTTGTGAGAACAGCATCTGGGGAAGGAGCTGTGAAAAGAAGAAAAAATATAATGGCAGGAACTCGGTGTGACTGTGTCTTAAGTATGTTGAAGAGAAAAGTTCCCCTCTCTATGTATAGGAATGCATTTCTCAGCCTGTAGTGACAGAGAATACATGCACTGAAGAAACGTGGGCAGATTTCTCACTTGGGCGGCTGCAAGAGGTCTTAGCTAGAACTGTCTTGTTTCACTCTTGTCATCTTATCTTGCCCTATGTCATGTTTCTGCCCAGCACCTAGAGTCCATGTCAGTACAAGAGAATTTTCCCGTGCTCACCCATTTAATTCACATCCTTAAAACTACAGAATACAGAGAAAGAAGCTCACAGAAGCTGACAGAGTTCACCTTGACGGGCACCTCCGTCGTCGTGAGTGCTGTTGTGCGAATCTTCACCTTGTCAGGAAATGCCACTGTCCTGGTTCTCACCACATTGGCCACATCCTTCTTCCTGAGCACACAGGCTAGTTCAGAGACCATATACATCGGTCCTCATTCCCTAGTACCCTCAAGTCTCATGTCTCAGAACAATCCTCCTGTTCTTTGTCATCTTGACCATCACCAGCTGTTATGCGGTCATGTGAAAATCTTTGAGGTGTAGAGTTTGTGAACAAGGGGGTGTGTGCCCAGTTGGTGTGTGTTTTCTTTAGTACTGGCCCAGGTATAGCAGCTGTCTAGATGTCATCCCTGTTCCACTTATATTTCTGTGATGCTGTGGTGGCCTATTTCTTTTGTGATCTCCTTCCTGCCATGAAACACTCCTTTATTGCTACTCCTATCCATGAAGTAAACAGTTTTTTGTTTGTTTGTTTGTTTGTTTGTTTGTTTTTGCGGTATGGGGGCCTCTCACTGTTGTGGCCTCTCCTGTTGCAGAGCACAGGCTCCAGACGCACAGGCTCAGTGGCCATGGCTCTCGGGCCCAGCCACTCCAGGGCATGTGGGATCCTCCCGGACCGGGACACGAACCCGTGTGCCCTGCATCGGCAGGCAGACTCTCAACCACTGCACCACCAGGGAAGCCTCGAGTAAACAGTTTTTTATTCCCCACACATATGTTCAGGCTTCATGGGCTTGGTTTACATTTCCTGCACTGACACCCTCATCACCTCCACCATGCTTTGGATCGCTTCGTCTCTGGGCTTTGCCACCTGTACCTCCCACCTCACCATGGTCATTGCCTGATATGGTTGTGCCTCTATCACTTACCTCAAGACCGAGCTGGTCAGTTCAGTAGAAAATAGACCATCTCTGAGACCTACACCATCATCTCTCTGCTGTTGGGCCCTGTTGTTTACAGTGTGGGGTACATGGAGACCAAGGATACCATGTACATAGCTATGGACAGAAGCATTTCTTAACAGATTGACTCATTTCATCAGGAGACCTTTAGTCCTGGCCAATGTTTTTCCTCCTTACGAACATTTCACAGCTCATGCGTAGACCAAATAGAAAGCTGTGTTGTGAACTGGATCAAGCACTTAACCTGCTCTTCTACTCATGCTGCAGAAAGAAGGCAGAAGCCAGTCTTTCTGATCAGGGTACACGTGACTGCCGAGACGGCAATACTCCAGGAGCACTTTGATGACTTCTTCTTATGTGGGGGCATTTTAATTGAAAATCCTCCTGGCTCCCACCTCACCTGGCCATTTGGTACTTGACTTTTGCCTGTGCGTGGAACAGACCCAGTGATGGTGACCCAGTGACTTCAGTTAAAGAATCCCAGGGACCACCTGAGACTGTCCCCACTTCCATGATCTCAGTTATATGATCCTTAATAAGCATTTCAAAAAGACTCTCCTTAACCATTTGCTGATGGAAAAATAAATAATTGCAAAAAGAGAGGCCCTTCTTTCCATGAATTCATCCCCACTGGCCACTTAAAGAGTGTGTATTTAGGTGGAGTACCCTTTACTTTTATAGGAGAAAACAAAGACCCTTTAAAACATTACTATTGCAGCCCTGGAAACTGAGCACAGGGAGAACAGAGGGGTGTCCCTTCTCAAGGAATGGTGCCTTCATCGAGAACTCCTCTTCTCAAAAATTTCTTGTCCCTCTAGAGCGGGGGTCCCCAACGCCTGGGCCACGGATGAATACCGGTCCGCAGCCTGTTGGGAACCGGGCCACACAGCAGGAGGTGAGCGGCGGGTGAACAAGCGAAGCTTCCTCTGCCACTTGCTCCCCATAACTTGCATTACTGCCTGAACTGTCTGCACCCCACCCCCGACCCGGTCCATGGAAAAATTGTCTTCCACAAAACCGGTTCCTGGTGCCAAAAACGTTGGGGACCCCTGCTCTAAAGCCTTTGAAAATTGTTAATTCCATAATGGCTATGTGGTAGCTATTTGGAGTGGCAATGGCTAATTCTGGGCAAGTGACTTTGATTGCTCTTCTCTAGGTATGAAATGCAATTTCAAATAAATTGAGCCCAGCAATGCCCAGTTTCCCATCTGACGGGTGAGCAGGGGCTGAAAGTTTATTTGTGTCCCATGTCTTTTCCCGATGGAGTTCTGCCTCTGAAGAGCTCTTTCATAACTTACACTTTTGTCTCTTGGACGGGTGGTTATGTGTTTAATTAAGAAATATTTATGTACCTCCACTGTTAGAACTAGAAAATACATTGGAAAAGGCTAGTATAGTAACATCTATTTTTACACATTCCTATATTTTGGATATAAATGACCCATTGTTATTTCAACTCCAAGGCCAATCTTTTCATTTTCTATCTTACACTTTCGTCATATTTTTAACCTCAAAATCAGGATTGAGGCACATCTTGACCACTTGTGATTTTTCTTTCTTCAACAGACCGCTGAAGGTCAAGGGTCCCAGGCATAGGGGCTGCCTTCTCCTGGAATCTCTCTTTTGTCTCACACAGAAGACAGGGAGGGTTAATAAGTGATGCTAGTGTCTTAGGATCAGCATCTGATGTACCATAAGGGTCGGTTCTGAAGCTGAAGTCCACAGATCCTTAAGGGGTTCTTGAAGGGGTTTCAGTGGGTTTGTGAACTCCCTAAAATTGTGTGCAAAATATTGTGAGTGTGGGCACGTGTGCATTTTTTCATCATATTCTCAAAGAAATCTCTCATATACCAAAGATAAAAATCTGTTGCTCTAGATTAGGGTTTTGTAAAACTATTTTGACTCAGACCCATGCGTGCACATATACATCTTTAGATACATCTCGATCAAAATCATCACAAAGCAATTCAAAAGCTGAAGTCAGGAAAATCCCAGAATGAGAAATGGCGAGACGTCCTGTGTGGCTAGAGAGGAGTGACAAGAAGAGTGCCTGATAGAAAATAGATTGATCGGGGCTGCCGTCATCATCATGGTCAGCATCATTGACAGCTACTCTCTTTTCCACTCTCTGCTCAACCCAGGCAGCACTAGTTGCTCCTTTATGTCTGCTGCCACAGTTGTTTGCACATATTTTAAGTATTTTAGTATTATTTATCATGGTGTATTCCATTAAAATATATATAGCTTTTAGTAGGAATTTGTCATACTTTCACTCAAAATATAAGTGCTGAGTATTTATAATGTACCAGTCACTGTCCTAAGCCAGATAGGTTCTGTATCCCTAAGGAGCTCAGGCTCTCAAGAGAGAGACCATCATGTTAAAATAATAGTAATAATAATAAAAGGTAGGCATATCTCTTTGCTCTTTGCTTTGTTGTGCTTTGCAGATCTTGTGGTTTCATTTTTACAAATTGAAGGTTTGTGGCAACCTGTGTTGAACAAGCTGATGAGTGGCTTTTTACCAACAGGATCACATTTTTAATTAAGTTATGTACTTTTTTTTTTAACATAATGCACACTTAATAGACTACAGTCTAGTATAAACATAGGTACTTGGGAAACCAAAACATTTTTGTGACTCCCTTTATTGTGATGTTCATTTCATTTTGATGGTCTGGAACTGAATTCGCAGTATGTCTGAGGTGTGTCTATATGCAGAAGCTGGGATAGGTACACAGCTAGGGGAGGTCAGGGTGGTAGGGACCGTGGGGGGAGAGTTTGGTCACAAAGGAATGAGCACTCAGTTCTACCTGGTGTAGTCCAGGAGAGGATGAAGTCAGGATGGAAGATTAGGGTATTCACATAGGTGAACTGAAATTGGGTAGGGTGAGAAAGATGAGGGTAAGCAAAGGAAATAGCATGGCTAGCTCAAACTTGAAGAAACTTGAGAAGGACAGGTATGCTTGCATCCATCTCTGCATTCCTGGTACCCAGCACAGGGCTCTTAATACAACTTGGGATGGATGAACTGATGAGCATTTACAAAGTACTGGGCCTTGTGTTTGTGTATTTTGGCGTTCTGTAGCCAGTAGAAGCATCTGACCTTATTTCCTCTGGCCCCCTTATAGTCTTTCTTTATCTCGGGGTGAAAAGGAGGAAAAACATGCTGGAAAAGAAGAAATCCATGGGCTCTTTTTCATGCATCAGATCCCTCTGTAGCTTAGGCCACGTTCTCCTCCTACTCCTTTTTTTCAACCTGTAAGAAACATTAAAGGGGCTTCCCTGGTGGCACAGTGGTTGAGAGTCCGCCTGCCGATGCAGGGGACATGGGTTCGTGTCCCGGTCCAGGAGGATCCCACATGCCGCGGAGCGGCTGGGCCTGTGAGCCATGGCCACTGAGCCTGCGCATCCGGAGTCTGTGCTCCGCAACAGGAGAGGCCACAGCAGTGAGAGGCCCGCGTACCGCAAAAAAAAAAGAAACATTAAGGGAGGAAATAGCTGCAGCAAACCCAACAATAAGTCAAGCAAAGTCTTCACGAAGGTGACAAGTGCCTTTGGCAGAAGAGAGAAGGTGGCAGAAGAGATGAGTCCTAGAGGCCCAAAAGATGGGCCTAGCACATAGACAAGGTTTTTATAAAAGCAGATTTAAAAGATACCAGTCTGCAATTCAGTCTGCTGGTGTCTGTGTGTGTCTGTGTGTGGGGTGGTGTGGCCTTGGGAGAAGGAAACTAATATTTGAAGGTCTAGAAAGTGACAAACACTGTAGTAGGAAATCACATTACTTAATAATATTTCCTTAAAATACTTCCTTAAAATTATGTATTAATTAATTTTAAAACTCTTATTTTACCTGCATTTTCTAATTTGAGATGTGTAATACTTTTACAAGCATTATTTTCCCTATTTTACTACTGCTGCTGCTCTTATCACTATGGGTAGAGCTAACTTATAAGCCAGATACTCTTCTGAGTTGTTTATGTGTCCAATCTTTTAATCCTCATACAACCCTATGAGATAGGTAATATCAATATTTATTTATTTATTTATGCATGCTGCGCCACGCAGCATGCAGGATCCTAGTCCCTCAACTAGGGATCAAACCCGCGCCCCATGCAGTGCAAGCGTGGAGTCTTAACCACTGGACTGCCAGGGAAGTCCGGAGATAGGTAATGTTATACGTTGCATTTTAGGCACAGAGTTTGAGCAACTTGTCCTAGGACCCACCCTGGGGAGTGGAGTCCTGAGATTGAACTCAGGCTCTCTGACTCCACAGCCCACACCATAAAATGAAGAGACTCACCAAAGTTCATACAATAAGTGACAGGATGGGGCTTGGAAAGAACTGGGCCTCAGACCCATGTGGACTAACTCTAAATTCCATATCCAGACTTACACACACACACACACACACACACACACACACACACACACACACACACACCTCTGTCTCTCTCCCTGCCCACAACACCACATTTATCCATTCTCACAGGATAAGGGCTAATATGTACATAAGTCAGTTTTCCGATAATTGAACATATCCTTTCTTGGTCCAAATATATCTCTGGTCAAACATTATTACTAGAAATTTCTCAAAGGTATTATCCTCTTCTTTGCCTTTGTAAACAAAGTATACACATTTACCAGTTTCCTGGGATAGTTACTATGTCTTGAGCTGTGGTGTGTTAATATCCTCAGGAATTTCTGAGCATGAGGGGTGTTGCCTCTGTGTTAAATTATACACAGATTGCAAAGAACTTTTGTGTGTTTTTTTTTTCAGGCAAGGCTTTATTGGGGCCTCTGCTGCAGCAGTGGGGAGCAAGAACAAGTGACAGGTTCCTTTGCTCTCTCGCTCCCTAGGGGGTGGGAAGTGGGCAAGCTTGTTCCTTATATGGGGTGAGGGGAACTTTTGTGGTTTTTAAAAACCACTTTATTGAGATACAATTTATAGTTCATAGAATTCACTGTTTAAATATACAATTTAGTGGATTTTAGTTTACTTATAGAGTCACTATCATCACCATAATCTAAATTTAAAACATTTTTCTTCCCCTAAATAGAAACCCTCTACCTAGTAGCAGTCACTCGTCATCTTCATTCCCCCCAGCCTCCAGCCCTAGGCAACCACTATTCTGTGAATTTGTCTCTGTAGATTTGCCTCTTCTGGACATTTCATATAAGTGGAATCATCAAATATGTGGTCTTTCATGTGGCTCCTTTCACTTTGCAGAAAGTTTTCAAGGTTCATCTGAACAATGTCGTAGTTGGTATCAGTACTTCATTCATTTTTATGGCTAAATAATATTCTGGTGTTTGGATATACCATATAATTAATTTTTGAATGTTAAATCAACCTTGCGTTCTTGGGTTAGTTCCCACTAAGTTATAGTGTAAAATCCTTTTTATATTGTGCTGGAATCAATTTGCTACTATTTTGTTGAGGATTTTTGCACCTACATTCAGAAGAGATATTGGTCTGAGTTTCATTTTCTTGTGAAGTCTTTGGTTTTAGGGTCAGGGTAATACTGGCCTCGTAGAATGAGACAGGAATAGGTTGCAAAGATAGTACAGGAAGTCTAGTGTACCTTCCACCCAGTTTTCCCCAATGGTTACCTCTTACTTAATCATAGTACTACATCAAAACCAGGAATTTGACATAGGTATTGTGTGTGTGTGTGTAGTTCTATGTCATCTTATCACGTGTATAGATTTACATAACTATGACTGAGATTCCTTTACCCTCCTATTCATAATATATATCTTAAATATCTCCTCTGCATACACTGGTAACCATATTAGACAGGGTTATAATTTTTTCTTCAACCGCCGAACATAATTTAGAAAACTCAAGAGGAGAAGAACAGTCTATTATTTTCACCTATATTTTTGCCTACTGTGTTCTTCCTTCCTTGCTAATATTCCAAGGATTTTTCTTTTATTCCCTTTCAATTTAGAGAACTTCTTTTAGCCATTCGTTTAGAGTAGGTCTGCTGGTGACACATTTTTAGCTTTCCTTTCTCTGAATATGTCTTTATCTCTTTCATCACTGAAGACTATTTTCACTAGATGCTGAATTCTGGGTTAACAGTTCATTTCTTTCAGCACTTGAAAAATATTGTGCAGCTTCCTCCTCTCCTCCACAGTTTCTGACAAGAAATCCACTGTCACTCAAATTGTTTTCGTTATTTCTCTCTGGCTGCTTTCAATTATTTTTTTCTTTGCCTTTTGTTTTCAGAAGTTTGACTATGATGTGTCTCAGTGTGGATATTTTTTGGTTTATTCTGTTTGGAGTTAGCTCAGATTCTTGAGTCTGTAGGTTTATGTCTTTTGACAAATTTGGGAAACTCTCAATCGTATGTCTTCCAATATTTTTTTAGTTCCATCCTCTTTCTCCTCTTTCCCTGGCACTCTGATGACATGAACATTAGATCTTTTATTGTAGTCTTACTTGTTCCTTAGACTCTATCCATTGGTTTTCAGTAGATTTTCTTAGTTGTTCAGATTGGATACTTTCTATTGTTCTATTTCAAATTCCAATTCTTTCTACTGTTCTTTCCATTCTTCTGTTGAACTTATCCTTAATTTGGATTACTGTATTTTTTTAGTTCTAAATTTCTATTTGCTTCATCTTTTATATCTTATATTTCTTTATTGAGACTTCCTATTTTTTGCTGAGTTTTTTTTAGTTTATTTGTTTCAAGCATGTTTGTAATTGTTCATTGAAACATTTTTATGATGGCTTCTTTAAAACCCTTATTAGATAATTCCAGCCTATGTGTCATGTTGGGGTTGGTATCTGAATGTATTTTTTTCATTCAATTTGAAGTATTTCTGGGTCTTGGTATGATGAATGATGTTTGATTGAAACTTGAATATTTTTAGTATTATAAGACTCTGGATCTTATTTAAACTTACGGTTCAGCAGGCCTCCTCTTACACTGCTCTGAAGGGAGGGAATGGCCACCTCTTTATTGCCAGGTGGGGGTGGAAGCCCAGGTCCTCCACTCAGCCTTTGTTGACAGCAGGATGATCAGGTCCTTGTTACTGCTGGGTGGGAGTGAGAGTTCAGGCTCCCCAGTAGACCTGAACTGATAACATCCTGGCTGGGAGAGGTAGGGTACCCCTTTACTGCCCCTTGTGATGTCTTACTATACTATAGGTGGTGGCCTTGTTACTGCTGGATGGTGCTGAAAATCTTGACTTTCCAATAAGCCTCCTCTGATACACCCCTGAAGGGGGGTGGGTAGAAGCACCTATTACCACTGCATATTACCACTACATATTACCACTGCATAAGGCCAAAGTCCAAGCTCCCAACCTGGTCTCCACTGAGACCACTGGAGGGGTGGGGGGTTCTTGCTGCCTAGCAGATATGAAATTCCTGGTTACACATTCAGTCTTTTTTTGACACCATTCCAGTGGAGTGTTGAGATGTCTCATTAAAGACTGGAAGCTGAGACTTTCTACTGGGTCTTTGATGGTAGGGTGCAGTTGGGGAAGCAGATTTTTCTGTGGTGTTTTGTTGGAATAGTTTTTATTCCAAAGTTTTCTGTCTTGTTAGGTTATCCCTTTCCTGTACTGTGTCTAGAGATTGCAGACCTTTCTCGGGGGCCTTTTGTGTGTCTGCACCCATTGGTATTTTCGGGTCACTGGCTTTTTGAGTTTGCGGTCTGGGGTGTATGAGGCCAAAAGAAAATGCAGTGAGCTCCCCACTGTGTCATTCCTCAGGTCCTGTGGTCTCTAGCTGGTCTTCCTCCTTCTCTCCATCTTTCAGTCTTTTTATGTTTATTTCATATACAATGTCCAGGGTTTTCATTTGTACTTAGTGAGAGAGTAGGGAAAAGTACTTCAGCTTACTGGAAGTGAAAGTCTTAGGTATTGTTTTATGTACTTTCTCTTTTCATAAATATAGATAAGAAAGAAAAGTATGTGATTATATAGGTAACTATAAAAGATGGTATAATTACCATTATGGAGTTCTTTGGTTTTTTTCCCCATGGATTTAAATTATATCTGATGTCAATTCCTTTCAGCCTGAGGAACTTCTGTAGTATTTCTTCTAAGGCAGGCTTGCCAACAACAAATTCTATTTCTGTTTACCTAGAAATGTGTTTATTTTGCGTTCTTTTTTTTTTTTTTTTTTTTTTGCGGTACACTGGTCTCTCACTGTTGTGGCCTCTCCCGTTGCAGAGCACAGGCTCTGGACACGCAGGCTCAGCGGCCGTGGCTCACAGGCCTAGCTGCTCCGTGGCATGTGGAATCTTTCCAGACCAGGGCACGAACCTGTGTCCCCTGCATCAGCAGGCGGACTCTCAACCACTGCCCCACCAGGGAAGTCCGTGTTCATTTTTGCAAGGTAGTTTTGCTGGATATAGGATTCTTGGTTGACAGTATTTTCTTTCAGGACTTTGAATATTACCACCCCACTGTCTTCTGGCCTCAGTTACTTCTGATGAGAAGTCATTTGTTGATCTGATTGGGATTCTCTTGTGTACATGATGAGTTGTTTTCCTCTTGCTGCTTTCAAGATTTTCTTTCCTGTGTTTGGCTTTTGACATTTTGGCAATGATGTATCTGAATGGGTATTTCATTGTATTTATACTACTTAGAGTTGAGTTTCTTGTCTGTGTAGATTAACATTTTCCCTCAAATTTGGGAAATAGTCATTATTATTATTTATTGTTTTATTTTTTTGGCTGCATTGGGTCTTTGTTGCTGTGCATGGGCTTTCTCTAGTTGTGGCGAGTGGGGATTACTCTTCATTGTGGTGCGTGGGCTTCTCATTGCAGTGGCTTCACTTGTTGTGGAGCATGGGGTCTAGGCACGTGGGCTTCAGTAGTTGTAGCACGTGGGCTCAGTACTTGTGGCTCGCAGGCTCTAGACGGCATGCTCAGTAGTTGGGGTGCACAGGCTTAGTTGCTCCGCAGCATGTGGGATCTTCCCAGACCAGAGCTCTAAACCTTGTGCCCTGCATTGGCAGGTAGATTCTTAACCACTGCCCCACCAGGGAAGCCCTCAGCCATTATCTTTTTGAATTTTTTCCCCTCTCTCTTCTCTGATTCTATGATTATGCATATGTTGGTAAGTGTTTTGGGTGCCTTTGATATTCTGCAGTTTAAATATAATATGCCTCGGTGTAGATTTTTTGGTATTCGTTTTGTTTGGTATTCTCTGTATTTCCTGGATCTATGTTTTGGTGTCTGTCATTAATAATTCAGTCATTATTACTTCAAATAGCTCTCCTTTTGCTCCTTCTGATATTTCTATTGTGTGTGTAATAGTACATTTTTTGTAATTGTCCCACAGTTCTTTGATATTCTGTTTTGCTTCTTCTCTCTCTCTGTTTTTTTTAAATTCTGAATTTCACTTGGGGAAGTTTCTATTGATGGATTTTCAAGCTCACTGATTCTTTCCTTGACTGTGCCCAGTCTACTGATGAGTCCATCAAGGGTATCCTTCATTTCTGTTAAAGTGTTTTTGATTTTTAACATTTGCCTTTGATTATTTCTTAGCCTTTCCATCTCTTTGATTACTGTGCCCATCTGTTCTTGCATGTTGTCTACTTTTCCCATTAGAATCCTTAGCATATTCATCATAGTTATTTTAAATTTCCAGTCTGATAATTCCAAAATCTCTGCCATATCTGTGTCTGGTTCTGCTGCTTACTTTGTCTCTTCAGACTTTTTCCCATCTTGTATCACATCTTATAATGTTTTTCTTGTAAGCTAGGCATAATATAGGTAATAGGAACTGAAGTAAATAGGTCTTTAGTATGAGATTTCAGACATGTTTATCCGGCTAAGAGATAAGCTGTGTTTACTATTTGCCGTAGGTGTCAGTTTCCTTTAGTGTCCTTGTTTTTTTCCTCCCTCTTTTCTTTGGATTTACCTCCAAACTTCTTAAATAGAGTCTGTCTTACAGCTCTCGCACTTGCAATCCACTGTTACTAGACTGGGTGTCTGATGTGGTGGTAAGGTTTTGGAGAGGAGAGGTGATTAAATCTTTGTTTATTCAGAAAAATTTTAGTCTTTTTAAAAATGTTTCTTTATTAATAAATAAAGAGATACTCCAGTTCATTATAGTCCAGAGGTCAAGCTACTTTCCCACTTTCTTGCAAAGTAACTGTGGCATGTTTGAGATTGAAGACCATGTATATTATCCTGACTTTCATATTCTTTATGTACCGTAAAATGATTTGAGGGAAATATATTCATTTTCCTTTTCAGTAACCTTTTTCTTTATTCTTTTTCTTATCTAAGAACACTTGCAATCCTTCTACAGAAATCAATAGCTTACATTTTCCATTAGTCCCTGCACTGACCAGGGTTTTAAAGTAATGAGTTCAGAATTTATTTCAGTAACATAGTCTTGATACAAATTCTGATAGAAGAAGCCCAGTGGCTCACAGAAAACATAATAATAACCAGGTTTAACATTCACCTGTCTTTTTTTCTGATTTATCATACAGTACTTATATCCAATTAATTTGATGTGTATAAAATTGAATTTTATTTTATTTATATTTTTATACAGCAGGTTATTAGTTATCAATTTTACACACATCAGTGTGTACATGTCAATCCCAATCTCCCAATTCATCACACCCCCCACCTCCCACCACTCTCCCCCCTTGGTGTCCATACATTTGTTCTCTACATCTGTGTCTCAATTTCTGCCCTGTAAACTGGTTCATCTGTACCATTTTTCTAGGTTCCACATATATGCGTTAATATATGATATTTGTTTTTCTCTTTCTGACTTACTTCACTCTGTATGACAGTCTCTAGATCTATCCACATCTTTACAAATGACCCAATTTCGTTCCTTTTCATGGCTGAGTAATATTCCATTGCATATATGTACCACATCTTCTTTATCCATTCGTCTGTCAATGGGCATTTAGGTTGCTTCCATGACCTGGCTATTGGAAATAGTGCTGCAATGAACATTGGGGTGCATGTGTCTTTTTGAATTGTGGTTTTATGCCCAGTGTGGGTATATGCCCAGTAGTGGGATTGCTGGATCATATGGTAATTCTATTTTTAGATTTTTAAGGAACCTCCATACTGTTCTCCATAGTGGCTGTATCAATTTACATTCCCACTAACAGTGCAAGAGGGTCCCCTTTTCTCTACACCCGCTCCAGCATTTGTTGGTTGTAGATTTTCTGATGATGCCCATTCTAACTGGCGTGAGGTGATACCTCACTGTAGTTTTGATTTGCATTTCTCTAATAATTAGTGATGTTGAGCAGCTTTTCATGTGCTTCTTGGCCATCTGTGTGTCTTCTTTGGAGAAATGTCTATTTAGGTCTTCTGGCCATTTTTGGATTGGGTTGTTTGTTTTTTTTAATATTGAGCTGCATGAGCTGTTTATATATTTTGGAGATTAATCCTTTGTTGATTTGTTTGCGAATATTTTCTCCCATTTTGAGGGTTGTCTTTTCACCTTGTTTATGGTTTCCTTTGCTGTGCAAAAGCTTTTAAGTTTCGTTAGGTCCCATTTGTTTATTTTTGTTTTTACTTCCATTACTCTAGGAGGTGGATCAAAAAAGGTCTTGCTGTGATTTATGTCAAAGGATGTTCTTCCTATGTTTTCCTCTAAGAGTTTTATAGTGTCCTGTCTTACATTTAGGCCTCTAATCCATTTTGAGTTTATTTTTGTCTATGGTGTTAGGGAGTGTCCTAATTTCATTCTTTTACATGTAGTTGTCCAGTTTTCCCAGCAACCACTTATTGAAGAGACTGTCTTTTCTCCATTGTATATCCTTGCCTCCTTTGTCATAGATTAGTTGACTATAGGTGCGTGGGTTTATCTCTGGGCTTTCTACCTTGTTCCATTGATCTATATTTCTGTTTTTGTGCCAGTACCATATTGTCTTGATTACTGTAACTTTGTAGTATAGTCTGAAGTCAGGGAGTCTGATTCCTCCAGCTCTGAAAATTTTAGTCTTTTCTTTTTCTCCCCTTATGTGAGCCAGGAAGGCCAAAGGGGGCTTGAGCCGTCCAATTGCCTTATCTTTTAATCTTTGTATGCTTTCTTTCACAAGCTGGAGAGCATTATTTAAATAGTTGTCAATCATTAATTTAGAGGAAAATTCAGGCACTCTTGGGGAGGAACGAGAAAGGCAAACTTCTTCCAATCTTCTGTGTATTCCCCCTGACAGCCCTAAAATTGCATGCTGAATTTAGCAAACACCCTATACTTAAACCATTTCCACCTTTCTTAGGAGAGAGTTGTTGTTTTACAGTGTCCATAAATTCTTTGATATGCCCCCCTTCATTAAGGCAAGCTTAATCCCTTTCCCTTGAGTATGGACTAGACTTAGTGACCCGCTTCTAATGAGTAGAGAAAAGTGGGTGTGTCAGGGTGTGACTTCAGAGACTGGGTCATAAGCACTGCCATTTCCTGCTTGCTCTTTCACCTGCTCTTGATCACTCATGTCATGAGGGCACCCAGGAACTGGTGAGGAACTGAAGCCTTCTGCCAGGATCCAGCAAGGGACTTAGGCATTGACTAACTGTTGTGTAGGTGAGCCATCTTGGAAGTGGATTCACCAGTGCCAACCAGGCCTTCTGATGGCTGCAGTCCTGGGTGTCATCGTGTTTGCAACCTTATGAGAGACCCTGGACCAGAACCACTAGCTAAGCTGCTCCTGGATTCCTGACCCTCAGAAACTGTGTCATATCCTTCAACTGCAAAAATATTTCTTCAAATCTAATTTCTTAAATAGTATAATTCTGTCTATCTCTTCACATCTTAGTGCTATTTAAGTACCATTTAGGGTGGGCAATCTGGGAAATTGCCTAAGTAATCCATACCTTGATCTGTCTCTGTTTAGGGGTAAGAGAACAATCTAGTGAAGTTTTAGCAGTGAGATTTAGGGCTTTCTTCACTGAGGTTAGAGACTGATCTTGGAAAGCGATGGGTCCAAGAGCCAGAAGGAGCCCCTCTGGGTCCCAGGGTTAGCCACAGTCTTTGCTTTCTTCATACTCTGATCATCTTATCCAGAGCAAACCATGTACACCGAGTAAGAAGATGAAGGCCAGCATGCACACATCGGTGAGGATGGTATCATTTCCAATGACTTTATCCTGGTGACTGGTGTTGGAGGCTGGGTGGGGAGTGGTTTCTGAGGTATCCATATACATTCATTCACTCAACACTTATTAAGCCCCCAGTATGTCTCAGACCCTCTTCTAGGTGCTGAGCACACAGTGGTAAGTCTACATGTTCCCTCACCTTGGAGAGCTTATATTCTGATGGCTTTGAGGTTCAGGTCAGGACCAGCTACAACTGACTTGAGTAAACACACAATTACAGCAAATTATGCTGTACATCTCTCTCTTCCCACAGTCTCTATTCTTTAAATGTAACTCCATGAAAGGAGAAATCCATGAACAAATTCTAAATAAATTGTTTTTTATAGCAAAACAGCTTCCAAAAATTATTACAAATTCCAGAGGCTGAATACCCTGTGATGTAGCCATGCATCAGAGTATTAGTCCTGAAATCATTTTATATAAGAGAAAGAAAACTAATGAGAGAGGAAATCTAAAACCTGAGGATACAAACATAGTGTCCTTTGTTCAGGAAAGAAATAATGTCAGAACCATGAACACTAATAAAGATTCAGATCTTTGCAGTTAAGGCTTGGCCTGGAGAGTAAATATGTGTTCTCTTGGGGAAGTTCAGGTAGCTAAGGAAATTAATTCTTGTTAGTTTCTCCTTTACAGTCCTAGGCAGAAGCTGAGGCACCACAAAGCTGCCTCTCCACCTCACTACCTGTGGCAGGGACAATAGGCTGGTGCATCAGTTAGGGCCCTGGTGCAGGAAGCAGAAACCATAAATAGAAAGATTTAAAAGAGGTCATTAAATGTTTACAAAACTGTGGACAGGAGAGCAGACTCTAGGCTGGGCCTCTAGAAGCTCCCGGAACAAGACTATTGAACGAGCCTGCCAGGGGTGCTTCTGTCTCTGCAGAAGTCAGGAAGGAAAGGGATCAGGAGGCCACTCTAAGTGATCCAGGTTCAGGAAGCCATTGATGCTGCTGGGGCAAAGCCTCTTAGTAGCCGCATAGCTAATGGCCAGACTCTGGAACACACAGTTTTCTTCCTGCCATGGCTGCCACAGCTGTCTCTTGAAACGCATGAAGCAGGTCATACTGGAGTGCTGCTTCAGGAAAACTCAATGATGCCATAACCTTGCTTGCCACCAAATACCCACTATTCCAGCATCTTTTTTCATGTAGGTGTCCATGTAACACAGTTTTGGAAACTTGCTTTTCTGAAAAATAGGATAGATATTTCTGGTGCTGTCTTCTCTTCTTCCTGCCTTGAGCATGAACATGAAGGCTAGACCTGCAGAAGCCATTTTGTGACCTCTGCAGTTAGAGTCAACTTGTTTTAGAAGGAAACATTAAAAGTGTACCACCCTGGATGAGAACCTACTGTATAGCACAGGGAACTCTACTTAGTGCTCTGTGGTGACCTAAATGGGGAGGAAATCCAAAAAAGAGGGGATATATGTATATGTATAGCTGATTCACTTTGCTGTACAGTAGAAACTAACACAACATTGTAAAGCAACTATACTCCAATAAAAATAAGAAGAAAATGCACCACCCTTGGTCTCCTATTTTGAAGTTCTTAGTATGTGAGACAGGAAAAAATACCTTCCTTAGTTTAAGCCATTGTCAATCCAGAAAGAATTCAGGTATTGGCAGCTGAAAGCACTCTAAACTTACATAACATCTTTCCCCTACCTCCCCCTTGTTCCTCCTTTTCCCTCTCCCTCCCTCTTCTCTCTTCTCTCTCTGAATGCTTTATTCTGTCTGTCCATGCTGTGGGATGGGAGAGATGGTACCCAAGAGGGCACAATGAAGGAAGACATTTCTGCAGCATATTCTGTTTTCATCAGAGGGCATTTATCTAGTGCGGATACAGCTGAATGGGCCTTTTGTAGCTCACAGGCCTTATGTAATATATCAGCTGCAGTGTATCAGTCAACCTTGACTTCTATTGTTGTATTTTTCCAGATGTAAATACGGTACTGCCCCAACTGTGACGTTGTTTCTCTGGGCATTTATTAGGTTGAACCTCATGAAATTGCTGATATTTGATTGTTTTAACTACAAATAGTAATAATTTCATGTGGTGCAACCTGGTATGCATAGCCTGGGAGGGTATTAGAAAACTCTGAAGCCCAAATGAAGTCAATTTATAACCCAATGAACTATTACCTTTCTCAAGTCAGTGGTTAAAAGTGATCCAGGTCTGGTTTCTCTTTCCATGTCAGCATTGGTGTTTCTTCGGGTCATCAAAAAGGTTGTCTCCCACTCCAAAAGGAACTAACGATTAGCACTTCCAGGCCACATCTTTTTGTTATTTTCATCCCAATTCAACCTGAAGCTAAATTTTACTGTAGGCACAAGTAGTCTACTACTAACTCTAAGTTCAGGAATTTACACTGAATTTACCTAAGTAAACTGTGGAAAGAGAGGAGTGGGGTAGGGTATTATCATATGTGCTTTTATCTTGGAAAAGCAGCTTATTCTGGAGCCAGGTTGACTCCTATATAGTAAGAAGATCCCTTTACGAATGTAGCAGAGGGCCAAAAAAAAAGGACTTGGATGTTAATGATTATGGCTCTGCCCACTGGGCTTTTATCATAGGGCATTAAGTATATCCATTGTTTCCTAGGTCTTGACTGACCCTAGGACAACCAGAAGGGTCAGAAATTATCATGATCTCTGACTCTGATATCTTTCTCCAGTTATGATTCTAGGCCTCTGTGCTGTCCATATCCTTCTTTCTTTCTGGTGGATTTTTCATGCCACAAGTGTTTTTCCTTGCTGAGATTTTTTTTTCTTCCTTTGCCATCACTGCCAGTGTATCTGACAGTTACAGAAAGTACTCAAGAAAGATGTCCAGAAGTTTCACTTCAATTAACACCATTAGATTTGTTAAGAAAAGCTATTATTATTGTGACTTATAGACGTTCCCAATGGGAATTAACATTTCTGAAAGGGGTTTCTCTATTCTTCAGAGAGATTGTGAAAAAGAAGAGGTATAGCGTTACTTGGAGATTGGAGAAAGGTCAAAATTCAGAAGCCATTGTTTAGTACATTGGTTAATTACTGACTTGGAGGACTTTGTTCCAGTAACAAAACTCCTTGGACCAGTGTCATTTTTCTCAGCTTCATATCTTCTGTGCCTAGCATCGCACCTGGCTCAGGGTAGTTGTGAAACAAATAGTGGTTAATTAGGTGAATGAGTGAATGAATACGATGGTATGGGATATCAAAGTTGTATGGTTAGCTCTGAGAACTTCTCCATGTTTCACAGAAGAGGGGTCTATAAGACAGACACAGCCTTTACCATTATAAAAATCCTTGTTAACACACATTTCCATAAGTTCCCAGTAGGCATATCTGTGTAGTGGGGTGGAGTAATTTACTCACACTGTAACTCTCTGGTCTTCTACATGAGCCAGGACTCAGCAGGTAACAGGGAGAAAATGTTCTATTTAGTTTAAAACTTAGTCTGACCTGATAATATAAGTCATTGCCTTTGGCTGATAACCTTCTGGAATAATTGGACACTGTCTCCTGTTTTCATCCTCTTCCCTGCATTTTCCAGAGATAGTGACCAGGTGTATAAAAGGAAATTTTAGTGAGGGGTCCTTGGTTCCTCTTGATGTCATTCTTCCTCCCACATGAGTCCAGCGGAAGGGGTATTGACTTTTAGCCCACCTGCCTCCTGGACTTCTCTCAGGGTCTGAGGTGACAAAGGCTCTCTCCTTGACCAGACTTCAGTCAGGCTTCTCGAAGCCCTCTTCTTAACTAGGCTTTGATGTTGGGCTTCTGTGTCTGTCCTTGTAAGGCCCACATCACCCAGTTTTAGCAAGAATCCTGCCAAGTCAATTGAGAAACAATCCCCCACACTTTATATCTGATCACCCTCGATATCTAATCCAGTTCATCATCCCCCACCCTTGATATCTGTTCACCCTGGTCTGCCGTCAGCAAGAATTTTGTCAAGTTAGTTGAACCAGAATCTCCTTTACCCCGATGCTTCCTCTTTGGAACATACTGACCCCCACCCTCCTCCTTGGTTATAAATGCCCACTTGTCCATGCTGCATTTGGAACTGAGCCCAGTTCTATGCTGAGGTCTCTTCCCCCCAATGCAATATTTCTGAGTAAGACCTACTTTTATTACTTTACCTACTGCCTGGCTCTGGCTTTTCTTTGGCAGTAGTGGTGCCATGACTTGGATCAGGTCAGATGCATCATTGGACCCCTGGACTTCTCACCTAGGCCCTGATACCCAGCACCTTTGAAGACTCTGTCTTCATTCCTGTCTGATTGTTCAGGGTCCAGCTCTTGAACCAGTGCCCCAGATGACAGTCCATTGACAGATTTTGGTTCTTAAGATTCTCAGTATACTCTAGAAGCTGGGTTAGAGGCCCAGGCTTCTTTCTTTGCAGGGTACCTACTGGGCTGTAAGTCTTTCTTCCTGGCTCTTTGTTTCGAGTAGAGATTTGTTCAATCCCTGACTCCTGTCCTTGGTTCTTTGTTTCAAATGGAAATTCACTTTCTGATTTCCTGGGCTAGAAAATTTCTTCCTGGCTCTTTTTTTTTTTTAACATCTTTATTACAGTATAATTGCTTTACAATGGTGTGTTAGTTTCTGCTTTATAACAAAGTGAATCAGTTATACATATACATATGTTCCCATATCTCTTTCCTCTTGTGTCTCCCTCCCTCCCACCCTCCCTGTCCCCCCCCAGGTGGTCACAAACCACGAGCTGATCTCCCTGTGCTATGCGGTTGCTTCCCACTAGCTATCTATTTTACGTTTGGTAGTGTATATATGTCCATGCCACTCTCTCACTTTGTCACAGCTTACCTTTCCCCCTCCCCATATCCTCAAGTCCATTCTCTAGTAGGTCTGTGACTTTATTCCTGTCTTACCCCTAGGTTCTTCATGACCTTTGTTTTTTTTTTCTTAGATTCCATATATATGTGTTAGCATACTGTATTTGTTTTTCTCTTTCTGCCTTACTTCACTCTGTATGACAGACTCTAGGTCCATCCACCTCACTACATATAACTCAATTTCATTTCTTTTTATGGCTGAGTAATGGTCAAGTGGGGATCCACTCCTTGACTCCTAGGTTGGAAATTTTTTTTTTCCTGGATCTTTTGAAGCTTCTATTTTCTCTGTTTGATTCTGCTTCTCCCATTGGAGCTTCTCAGTCAACTGAAACCCCCTTCTTGAACCCCATATGACTATATGTTCTGCTAACTTCTGCTTCCTTTCTTGTTGGCATGATTTTACTAAGGTTGATATGGAACTTCAGGGCCTCTTTGGGAAACTGAAGATCTCCCCAAACTGGTTCCCCCGAGACCTCTCCCTTCCCATTGCTTCCACTCACCCTTCCTCCTTCATCACCTTCAATATTTCCTTCAGCTCCTTTGAATCCTTTGTGCCCCTCTTCAAGCCCCTCCCTCCCCCATCCTCTGTTCACCCTGCTGGGCCCTCTTACTTCTCACTTCAGCCCCTCAGGCACTTGAACTTATGCTCCCTGCCCCCACTAGGGCTCTCAAGGGACTTGGGGATGCCCAAAAGCAATCGCGTGAGGTTGAAAAGAAAAATGAAGAAGGCCAATTGGAAACAGACTGGCTATTTTATCCACTCAGACTTTGGAGACATCTAGACAGCTGCTTCATGTCGCCTCAGTCTCTTACCTAAAATGTAGTCCTGTGTCCATATGACAGGGCAAAAGATCTTAAAAATCTCCACGAATACTGGTAAAAGGATTTAACCCCCGTATTGAGTGGTTAACCTTGACTTGTTCTATCTGTCAAAAACACAATTTAGATAAATAGAGAGTGTAAATACACCAGTGAGGTTTTTTTTTTTTTTTTTTTTTTTTTTTTTTTTGGCAGTATGCGGGCCTCTCACTGTTGTGGCCTCTCCCGTTGCGGAGCACAGGCTCCAGACGTGCAGGCTCAGCGGCCATGGCTCACGGGCCCAGCCGCTCCGCGGCATGTGGGATCTTCCCAGACCGGGGCATGAACCCGTGTCCCCTGCATCGGCAGGCAGACTCTCAACCACTGCGCCACCAGGGAAGCCCCAGTGAGCTTTTGTATTACTGGGTGTACCTGGCTCATGGCTCAAATTTTAGATGGAAAAAAGGTATAAGATCTTTTTGCACCTGTATGTTTATGTATGTGTGTAAATATGTTATGCATCTGTGATATTTTCCTACCTCTGGGTGGTATTACCAAATTTATAAAGTCCTGTAGAGGAGCTCTGTTTAAATCAGCTTAGAGGTAAATGAGTGTTTATGTAAATTAAATATTACCAACACTTCCAGAAATATAGGAACTAACCCAAATGCTTTTCAAGTTTTTGTGATTTGAGCAAATCTTTGAAGACTATTTTAATGCCATTGACTGAATAAAAACAGCTATGCCTTCTGATGATCAGCACTGACTACAGTATGAGCGTACATTTTTATTCTACTTGGGTTTACTGGTCAAACAGGGTGATATGATATCTACTAGATGTTTAAGATTATAAAAATTGTAAATTCAATCTAAAAACAAATGTACAAGTAAAGATGGAATAAAAATGAATTGCTTGATAGCCACTGCTTTATGTAAATCAAGTACAACAGTAAAACAAACAAAAAACTCCCAAGCATTTAACTTATTTTTTTCAGTTTTTTTGTGTTGTTGTTGTTTATTTTTTCCTGACGCTTGCCTAACATGCGTGTGCTGTACAAAGAGTTAACGGGGAAATAACTGGAGATGATGGCCAGCTTTGTGTAATGGTTTAATATGTCTGCCTAAAAATTGTTTCCAGAATCTTTTTTGGTAAATTATAACCTTAGAGTTATGCTAAGTTAAATAACAGATATTCATTAAACATCTCAACCATTTCTAAGTAACATAAATTGCTGAAATATTCATTACTGAACTTACATTTAAGTTTATATGCTTTTGGCTTTTAAATTTTGTTTGGTATAGAGAAGCTAAATATATTTGAGTCTGTCAACACGTTCCTTTTACCATATAGAAAAATATGAGGAAGCATGGACCTATAAAACTGTGAGATGGTATATTAAAAAAAATTGCAAGTCTATCACAGAATGCTGGTGTGTGACAGGCAGTTCACAGCTGTCTACGTCCTAGACTTTTTTTCTATAAAAGAAGGGTTACTAATGGTTAAAATAGTATAATCAGTGTATGAAAATAAAACTACCACAAATTATAAGGGGAACAACATTTTAGGCAAAGTATACAAAAAAGTAGGAGGTGTTTTTCATAAGGAAACTTTTGCAAGGTATGAGGCATGTGTTTTCATTAAGGGAAAAATAGAATAATTTTGTCCTGAAGTGAAGTGACTGGTTGTCCCTGAGTGAGAAAGAAGAGAATAAAGGAAAAAAACCTGAATGGATATGGAAAGTTGTAGGAGGTTTAGAGGAAAAGTAATTTCATGTGTGGTTAAGCTGGCTGAGATTGAATGGATTTATTCATAAGGTTTTAAAAAAATGAGCTCAAAAATATAAGGATGCAAAACTAGAATCTGTTTTTCTTTCTATTAATATAACAGAGTTTTCTTGGTTTGTTGGTCTGTTCTTAATAGATCCTAAAAGATTTTTCTTTACTTTTTAAGTCATCCACCTAGGAAACAAAGATTCTCTGTCTTATCAGCATAATTTCCTGTGCCTTATGTTAACCTTATTCTTGATTATTTAAGAGAACCAAGTCTTATCACTTTTAAAAGAGCTAAGGTTTTTTTGTTTGTTTTACAGTTTTGACAATTTTGCCTTCCCCAAATCAAATCCTAAATGAAATCTTCTTGACTCCAAACTGACTTTGAGATTTCCTAGAGGGCCCCTGGAAAGTCTCAGAGGATTTGTTCTCTCACCTTGTAAAAAGAGAGATGTTAAACTAATTTAGTTTATTTGATAGGTTGGATTATATGGAAAGGCATTGTCAAATAAGAGATGTTAACTTAGGTTATATTTGTATGGGTTAATATAAATGTAAGTATTTCAGAAATTGTATTAATTTCCTAGAATTAATGAAATGTCCAATGTAATCAGTCATAATTCTAATAATTATTTTAAAATGTTGAGTGTCATAGAAACAACCAAACATTCTTATTAAATTAACTCTTTATCATATCTTACCCATGCCGTTTTAAGTCTCGCATCACCCACAGATAGTTTTTGTTTTGCTCTGGTTCTTCCGGGGAAGCATTTGCAATTATCTACAGGCCAGAGTGCTTTGTCTTCTCAGAGTCCCTTGGAAAAGACTATGACAAGAACTCTGGGCTACAGGATTCTGATGGCTTTGCTTCTGTAACTTTGAAACCATACCACTGGACTGAGTCAGGATTTCTAGAACTCTAACAGAGAAACTGACAGGTTCATTAAACTGTTCACCCAAGATCAAGCAGAACAAGAATTAATTACATGGGACTGAATGTATTGATAAAGAATGATTGTGGTTTTGGTTTGGGACATTGCTAGATTTTTAATGTTCTATATTCTGGATATAAGGAACCCCTTTCTCTTAGATTATCTATACTTTTAACAATTAGGAGATGATACTTTTGTAAACAAAAATGAAACATTTATCTTTCCTCCCTCCCTGATTCCTTCAGAATTTGCATTAATTTAATGTTTGCAGAAAGTTATCGTCATTATATTTCATTAAATAGAATAGGCAGGGTCATGTCTGGTTTTTATTTGACTACTATATTCAAAATATAGAGTCATGAGATACATCATAAACAGAAAATATATGGTTAAGTCAGGAGATAGCAAAGGGAATCTAAACATTCCCCATATCAATAAAACACCTGCCTACCTAGTTCACTTACCGTTTCCCTCCTACTTGGTGGGGAGGCTCATGGGACCTGACTTGTAAGAAACCCATTGTGGCAGCTCTTCCTCAGTTTTTAGGAATTCTTTATAGAGAGGCAACTCTCTAGCGTGATCATCTGTTTCTGGAATCTTCTGTGTTCATTACATTGTGCTGTGCCTATGTGCCTTTCATCTGTTCCTGTTAAGTTGTCACTGGTTGGTTTCAACTTTTTTGAGGGGGTGGAGTTTGATTAAACTGTTGGGTTATTCCTAAATTCTTGCTTTCTGATCTTCATTGACTCCATTCTCTGCAACCATGGCCAGTGCCCCTGTGACATGCTTAACTGGACTCCCTCCTAAATCTAGCATCTCTTGCTCTTTTCTGTTTGCGAAAGGAATTGAGAGAGTTGAAACCCATTCTCCCTAAGCACCAACTAAGAACAGGACAGTGTGCCACGTATTTTACATAAAAACAACAACAGTAATATAAGCAATGTATATAGTATGCTAATATTGTTAATTATAATATCATTTATTACATGCCAGTCAGTAGGCTGAACATTTTATATGGTGGACCTTCAGACAGGTAGTCAAATCCTGCAGCAACCCTATTCCCTGCCAAAATTTGACTTCTACCGTAAATGCCTGGGAATCTTAGAGGGTTTTAAGCAAAGGTGACATGAGTATTATTCAGCATGTAGTATTTTCTTGATGACTTTGGGACACTTATGTCACTGATTATTTTACAGTGCTCCAGGGGCTACTGGAGGTGAAGATTTGCCTTGAGTTATGTGGCACCAGACAGCCCTTCTCCCCTAGTTTCCAGATGTGCATTTTATTAGATCAGGTCTGAGGATGTGCCAGAAGGAAGGAGGAGCCACAGCTCTTAGTGAGTAGAGCAACCCCAGACCTGTTCTACCTTTCTGTTCTATTAACTGTGACCCAGAAATCCAGTTTAGCAGGCCCTCAATTAAATTCCATAGAAATAAACAGTTGTGAGTAGAATGAGAATAAACTCCGTTGAGGGAGAAGTCTAAAAACTTCTACTAATCAAGTGTTAAATGCTTTACTTTTTTTTCCCCTTACAACAAATTTTGTTTTTATCATATCCTTGTTGTTCCTTATTTTCTGAATAACAGCACAACTCAAAAACATGAGCCTTAAATGGGAGGTGTTTTGGGCCATGAAAACTATTGAACAAATGCTAGGAGTCATTGTACTTTTCTTGTAAATTAAGCGGCTCAGTAGACGGGAAATTCAAAGAAAACAGCAATAGCATAGGGCATAAGTATAATTGTCTTCAGAGGTAGTCTTTCCTGTGGGTAATTTTTCTTCCCACTATCTTTGTCCTGTTGGAGCAGAACTTCAACTTGACTTCTGGAGCTTGTGAGCACATGATCCTGCATCCTACAGTTCAGGGCCCACCTGTCTGGGCAGATACAGGTCTAATGTAGATACCTTCATACACAAACAAGTCTTTTCTGGAGATGGACAGATACAAATCCCCAATCCCTCTCACAGAGGACTGGCTCTGATCAGCCCACCTCTACAGGAATGCTGCTTCTGCCCCAGGACAATATGGGGTAAGCCCCCACAGAGTAATCCTGTCTCAGTCCCTTTATCACTTAAAGCAACCTGTTGACTCAGAGGTCGGCAACAACAGAGGAGGATTCCCTACTGGCACAGATGTGCACCAGGGCAAGGAACCCTTTATAGACCTTGGAGGAAATCTTGTCACCCCCAATGATAACATGGTACTCTCTGATACTAGGTTTAAAAATGATCATCTCATTATTCTTGGCCTGCATCTGTAGAAGAGTCTAGAGGCATGGAGAGAGGTCAGGGCAAGCACAAAGGCACACAGTGAAGTTCTCCAGAGGTTTTTCCAGCTGTGTGATCAAGCTCACATGAGTGTTACTAGGCCATTTAGGAAAAATAAACACCTTCCTATTCATGAGTGTGAGAGAAAGAAGGAAATACAGCAATCTTCAACTAAAATGTCAACAGGAGAAATCATAAATTTAGTCTTGTATTCAGCAATCTCTAGTCTTTCCTTCCCATGGTCCCTCCCACCTTCCTTACCGCACAGACTCATATACTCTGACCTTCCAACCTGTCTGAGCAAAGGCTTCTGGGAGATTGGTGAGAACAGAGACCCATAGCAGTGGCTACATATCCTTGGCCTGGGGCTGTTAGAGAAGCAGTGGTGACCAGAATAAATGTAGCACACAGCATAGTGGTTGGTTATCTACAGAGCTTCTGACTCACCCATGTAGAGATTCTCATTCTTAGACCTCAGGCTATTCAGGGTTTATCTGCACCTCTGGGTGAGGATGGGGGATGGAGAGCACAAATAATGTGTGAGTGATTTTCCAGGCCTGCCCCCTCGTGCCAACAGTCAGAGCTACTGGTGGGGAAGGAAGGGCTGGAAAATCAGTGGGAGTTACTTATTAGATACAAGGCACTGCCAGAGCTCCACCCCACTCTGACCCAGATTCTGGTGCTGGGAAGAGAGTAGTGTGGAGCTGCAATGTTACAGATGAGATGAGGGGCCATGCCGGCCACATCAGGAGGGCTTGACTCCACCTCCAGGGGCCCCTCTGCTGATGGCTGTGTGCTCTGCTGGGAGCTCCTGAGCCACATGGGGGGGGTATCTCCCTGAACTTGGGCCTCTCATGGGCTGTGGGTGCAGGACCTTTCCTTCTTTTTGTTCTGTGAAGTAGTCTGTTTGTGGGACATTCTGGGATTCTGGTTTCTGCTATAGACACTGAATCCACTCCTCCCCTACTAAATCAATATGATATGCCAGCACTTTGCTACAGAGATTCAGAGCAATGGAGGACACTGCCTCTGGTTTCTGAAGAATTGTTCTGACTCATCTTTCATCTGTCCCTTTTCCTTTCCCCTTTCTCATGACCCTTTCCCTCCCAGACCCTCATTCACTATCCTCAGAGATGTCAGAATCTGAGAGTTTTGTTTTCTTCTGCCTCCAGCCTCTCAAGGTGAGGTTCAATGTCTATCTGTGGCAATACTGCCTTCCATTCAGGTGTGCACTCACTACACACAATTTTTGTGAACATCTCTTGTGTGCCATGCAGTACTTAGGTTTTGCAGATAAGAGAGTGACTTTTTTGATGGGCTACATCTAGTGACCTCCATCTCTTTTGTAGTTGAACCATCATGTATTGGAGTTACAATAACTTAACCTTGCTCTCCTCTCCATATTTCAAACTGAAATTCCTTAAACACAGACATTATTCCATCTATTCCACTTTTAATCCCATTAAACTGCTCTACATCTTATTTTGGTTATTTTCCTCCTGCCCACTCCCCTTTTGTTTTGGTCAGCACTTCATCCTCTTTACTTCATCTTGCCTCCCAACCTCTGGGACTGATTGCCCTGACTTAGTAACCACCTTCCAGAAGCCTTTTTTCCTTCTGTTCGAATCCTCTGAGCTGGCCAGACCCTAACTGCCACTTCCTGGAAGCAGTCCTCCACATTGTCATTCCTCTGACAGCCTTGGTGAGGTTTAGAGTTGGAGTTGGGCTTAGGTTACCTTTTGCATCTTGAATGAAATGCAGGCTCATTATCCTGGGGTCTAGAACCATTCACAGTTCTTTCCCAATCTACTGGTCTTGTCTTACTTCTTCCACAAATCCCACTGTGCACTCAACCTCTTCTACTTGTGGATACATGCCCTGAGTCTCTCCTTTAAATCCTTTGATTCATTCTCTTCTCTGTAACCGAAGTAGCTTTCAGGCATATCTGTTTCTTAAAACCCCAGTTCTTAAAAGTCTACCTTATATGCCATTTGCTTCCTGAAGTCTCTCCTGATCTGATAAGATGGGATGTTTCCATCTTCTGAATGCCATAGTGATGAAGGGCAAAGATTTTGGACAAATTTGGATTCCAAATCCAGCTCACTTATTTTCTAAATTTGCAAACTTAAGCAGGCATTCAAACTTTTGACCCTGCAGCTCCTCATGTGAGGACAGTAATATAACTGCCCTCCTTTGTGGGGTTTTAGTGGGTAGTAAATGCACACAGTGCTTTTTACAGAATAAGTTCTTGAAAAATCATTATTATGACATTTTCTGGTATTACAATATTGTCTCACAGTTATTTGTATATTAATCTGAACACCCTTAGAAAACCTTACAAAAGATTCTATTTTATCCTTCTTGTCTCTGGATCCCACCCATCATCTAGCACTTTGCCTCGTGTATGTTAGGGACTCATTAGATATTTCTTGAACTAAACAAGCAGTAATACAAATTTGTAGAGTTAAAAAAATAGTGAAGAGACAATTAAGAGGAAAGAAGGGAAAATACTGAGTCAAGCACCTTGCTATGCTTATTCCCATGGATTAAAGATTCTTATCAGAGTTCAGAGAACATAACAGATGCCTGATACTTACAATTTCTCATTGTAGATCAACAAATTACCAGTGTAGTTTGTGAAAAACGCCCCAAACAAATAAGGTTCTTCCTTTTCCTCTCCTTAACTCTTTCCTTACTGAAAGATTTAGACTTAAATCCATTATATGGGACCCAGCAAAGAAGACATTCATACTCAGAGGAAGGAATTAGTGGGGAACACTGGTGACCAAGTGCAAATGTAGAGGGCCGAGGAGTGACCATTTGTATTGCAGGCAGCAGGAGCCAGCCCAGGGACTGGGAGCTGGAGCAGGGTGAGGAGAACATCTGTGCAGGTGAGGGACAATGGTAGGAAGGGAGGTTAGCTACGCACAAGGGAATTGGAAAATAAGAAAGTATATGAAGGATAATGGGCATCTGATTTCTTACTGTTGGAAAAGAATTGCCAATGCGAAAATGTGGAAAACCTGAATATATCCTGTAGTGTTAGATGGAAATTAGAGGTATTGCTGTGAGCTCATGGTTTTCAGTGTGAGTGTGTGTGTGTGTGTGTGTGTGTGTGCACGTGTGTGTCCCCAAAGCTGTTTCCAATGCAAGTGCCTGGAAGCAGATCCAGATCTTATGTTCTACATACTGTATATCAGTAAAAAGAACCAGGGATGCTTGAGGAAATAGCTAATTCCGTGTCTGAGGCAGGGAAGGTACAAGAGAGAGCCTAGACTACTTTTTATTTTTTTTTTGCCAGAAAGGAAGGAAATCATCAAATTATGATGTCGACCTGTCAAAAGGACATCAAAGCCAGCTTGAAGGGGATCCCACTGGAAATAATTTAATAATCAATACAAACTGAAAGTAATTATAACCCATTGAATAAAACAGTAAGCAATGAAACTAAAATGATATAGATGAATAATTAAGTTTGATAAAAAACAGGATATTTATATAGTTTCAAACTACCTCCCTGAAAAATATTAATTTAAAAGAGAAAGAGTAACTTCAAAGTAGAGAATCTTGACTTCTACCACCTTAAGCAATCCAACTGTACACCATTAGAAGTGGGATAATTCAGAACCATGTGTCTCTTGATAGCGTGCAGTGAAAGAACACAGCATCACTTCTGTTCTGCCAAAGATCCATAACCCGAGTCTAATCATGAGAAGGCATTAGACAAACTAAACTTTAGGGACTTTTGTTTTTCTCTCTCTTTTTTTTTAACATCTTTATTGGAGTATAATTGCTTTACAATGTTGTGTTAGTTTCTGCTTTATAACAAAGTGAATCACCTATACATATATCCCCATACCTCCTCCCTCTTGCGTCTCCCTCCCACCCTCCCTATCCCACCCCTCTAGAGAGGGTCACAGATCACTGAGCTGATCTCCCTGTTCTATGTGGCTGCTAAATTTAGGGACTTTTAACAAAATACCTGACCTGTAATCTTTAGAAATATCCAGGTTATGAAAGACAAGGAATGACTGCGAAACTTTCCTGGATTAAAAGTTAATAAAGCATGCCAATAAATGCAAACCTTGAGTCTGAGCTGGATGTATGGTTGGGACACCTGGCAAAACACTGAATGAGATCTGAGGATTGGATGATGGTGATGAGTCAATGTTACTTTCCTGATTGGGATGATTTCTTTGTAGTATGTAAGTGAATGTCTTTGTTTGTAGGGAATACTACAGTATTTGAAGGTGATGAGCCCTGTGTCAACAACTTTAAAGGTTCAAGAAAAAAAGTTCTTTATATTGCACCTTCAAGTTTTCTGTAAGTTTGAGGGAAAAAAAAAGGGATCTAGAGAGAAAAAGTGGTATTCATTCCTGCCTGGGAAGCAGATGAGTCGCAGTAAAAAGGAAAGTAAGAGAAATTATTTGGGACGTGGAAAAAATGGGGGTGAACATTTGCAGATTTTTCTAGGTGGACGTGTGTATTGGGTGATCATTCACTTGAAGAGACCAGTTTCTTTGGGAAGTAATGTTCTTGATCAGGCGGAAGGAGGAGAGGTAAGGTGGGGGGCGTGTCTAATTCTCCTCTTGCTCTTTCTTTTCTAGGATAAGTTATCCTTTCTCAGGGCCCTGGTTGAAAACATTACTGGGTCAGGAAGAATCAAAGAAGGAATAGGGTATTCTCCATTTCAGAAGGGGAAGCATTGGATTTGTGATGTGCAAAACTGAATTCTGGGTCTTAATTTCTGTTTCCTGCCAGTAAGTGTTGAGGTGTGAGATAGTGGTTCTTGACTCAGTATTTTTGTAGTTTTATTGTGCCATGTAATAGAATTTCCTTTTTCTTAGGAAACTCTCACAGAAGTATTTAAGAGTGTAGGGGCATGATGTGTCCAACTTAATTTAGTTAGAAATGAGGGAAATGGGACAAAATATAAACAATTGGTGAATCCAGGAAAAGGGTATGTAGGAGTTCCTTATATTATACTTGCAACTTTTCTATAAATTCGAAATCTTGTTAAAATAAAAATGTCAAAAAAGTGTGGGGGAAAGGGAATCAGTAACGGCATTGCCTCTGTCAGAGCTGAGAGAAACCTAGGCTAGGAGAAAGCAGAGATGTTGGAGATAACTGAGGATTAACTAAAGAATTTATGAATGTGCTTCAGATAGCTTGTAAAGTCAAGGGTTATGCAAGATATCAAGGTCACTAGAAACTCAGGGAAAGACTGAAACAAGAGGTTACTGGATTTGAAACATAAGGTAGAGTAGGATTTGGGGCTACTCAAGAATTCCTTATTCTGACTTCCACTGAAATGCTCTGGAGGTTTAAGGACATTTAACTGAATAGAATCAGACACCATAGTTGAGATGACTGCTTGCATCTGATCCTGGTGTGTGTGTGTGTGTGTGTGTGTGTGTGTGTGTGTGTGTGTGTTTATATTAAATCAGAGTGCATAATTCTAGGCTGACGAAATGGCCTTCTACCATAAGGTGTAAGGAAGAAGGAAAAGTACATTAAAGCCTTTACACCATTCTATAACTTCCATGTAGGAAAGAGAGGAATAAGCATAGATCAAATGGAAACATTACAACATAATTTGCTACAGTCTCAGAAGAATCTTAAAGGATTCTCAGGGGAAAGGGACTTGGATCAGTCAACAGGAGTGGGCATGGGGCAAAGTTAGGGAACTCTAGATGCCAGGAATACGCCACACCCGTTGGAAAGTCTCCCAGAAGGGATCTAACTACTAATACTCAGGCTAAGAAAATCTATCTTGCTAAAATGGAATTTATTAACAAACGTGTGTCCTTGGGAAATATTGGATTTATTTACATAAGTGCCCTCTCTTGGAAACACTGTGGAGGCTAATCCTCTGTCTTCTCAAGTCCAGGATAGGGATAGAGAAGCCATCTGAGAAGATGGTTTCAGGATCACAAAGCACCAACCACTTGGAAAAATAAAGAAGTCCCCTTTTTAGTAAGATCCCTTGACACCTGTCTGGAATCTGACTATAGTGGTTCCCTTGAGACACTAAGGAAGTTTTGAGGAAAAGAGACCCAGGAGAGCAGGGCTAGTCAACATGGCTTTTCCTTGGAGATTCCTCTCATGATGTCTGAGTTTATAGGTTTTCCTTCTCCTCCTTCTACGGACATAGCTTTCAGGGCCAGCGTGCACATCATGTGTCTCTCTTTCTCTAGGCTACAGTCCTATCTAGAGAGAGTAAGCGATTATAAGATTATAAATCCCTGAAGAAGCACGAGGGTTTGTTTAAATTTATTTTTCATTCTTTCTTTCTTTATTTTTGGCTCTTTAGGTCTTCGTTGCTGTGTGTGGGTTTTCTCCAGCTGCTGCGAGTGGGGGCTACTCTTCATTGTGGTGCGCGGACTCCTCATTGCAGTGGCTTCTCTTGTTGTGGAGCACAGGCTCTAGGCATGCGGGCTTCAGTAGTTGTGGCACGTGGACTCAGTAGTTGTGGCTCGTGGGGTCTAGAGCACAGGCTCAGTAGTTGTGGCACACAGGATTAGTTGCCCTGCGGCATGTGAGATCTTCCCGGACCAGGGCTCGAACCCATGTTCCCTGCATTGGCAGGCAGATTCTTAACCACTCTGCAACCAGGGAATTTCCTGTTTTTTTTAAATATTTATTTATTTGGCTGTACCAGGTCTTAGTTGCAGCACATGGGATCTTCATTGTGGCTTGTGGGATCTTTAGTTGTGGCATGTGGGATCTAGTTCCCTGACAAAGGATCAAACCTTGGCCCCCTACATTGAGAGAGTGGAGCCTTAGCCACTGGACACCAGGGAAGTCCCAGTTTTTTTTGTTTTTGTAGATGCTTTCAGATTAGTTTTGCAAGGAGCTGGGGATACCTGCATGTCTTTATAACTTAAGCAAGCTCTAGTCCCTTGTGCTCTTGCAGATCTTTTGGGCCAGGATCTGGAGTGCTGGGGTGAGAAACTACAAAGATATGCCAATTGGGCTCATGTCTTGGGAAAAAAATTTAAAAAGAGCACAGCCTAGCAGATTCTTTCCCATCCTATGATCAAGTGTTTTTCTTTCTCTGGCTTCTTCACATACCTATAATATTTACAAATTTTTAAACAGTCCCTGGCATCTTGCAGTTTGTTTCAAGGTCTCTGGAGAAGAGGCAATAGGGTTTTGTTTGTTCATTTTCTGCAGGAGTAATTCTCCTGTAATATCATGTTTCAGGAGATTGGCCCAAGTTGCATATTTTAAATTCTTTCCCTTTCCTTAACAGATTCACTCAGATTTAAATAACATACATGTATGCACCCAACATAGGAGCACTTCAATACATAAGGCAAATGCTAACAGCCATAAAAGGGGAAATCGACAGTGACACAATAATAGTAGGGGACTTTCACACCTCACTTTCACGAATGGACAAATCATCCAAAATGAAATAAATAAGGAAACACAAGCTTTAAATGACACATTACAAGATGGACTTAATTGATGTTTATAGGACATTCCATCCAAAAACAAGAGAATACACTTCTCAAGTGCTCATGGAACATACCCCAGGATAGATCATACCTTGGGTCACAAATCAAGCCTTGGTAAATTTAAGAAAATTGAAATTGTATCAAATATTGTTTCCTACCACAACGCTATGAGACTAGATATCAATTACAGGAAAAAAAAAACCTGTAAAAAATGCAAACACATGGAGGCTAAACAACATGCTACCAAATAACCAAAAGATCACTGAAGAAATCAAAGAGGAAATCAAAAAAATACCTAGAAACAAATGACAATGAAAACATGACAACCCAAAACCTATGGGATGCAGCAAAAGCAGTTCTAAGAGGGAAGTTTATAGCAGTACAATCCTACCTCAAGAAATAAGAAAAATCTCAAACAACCTAACCTTACACCTAAAGCAATTAGAGAAAGAAAAACAAAAACACCCTAAAGTTAGCAGAAGGAAAGAAATCATAAAGATCAGATCAGAAATAAATGAAAAAGAAATGAAGGAAACAATAGCAAAGGTCAGCAAAACTAAAAGCTGGTTCTTTGAGAAGATAAACACAATTGATAAACCATTAGCCAGACTCATCAAGAAAAAAAGGAAGAGGACTCAAATCAACAGAATTAGAAATGAAAAAGGAGAAGTAACAAGTGACACTGCAGAAATACAAAGGATCATGAGAGATTACTACAAGCAATTCTATGCCAATAAAATGGACAACCTGGAAGAAATGGACAAATTCTTACAAAAGCACAACCTTCCAAAACAGAACCAGGAAAAAATAGAAAATATAAACAGACCAATCATAAGCACTGAAGTTGAAACTGTGACTAAAAATCTTCCAACAAACAAAAACCCAGGACCAGATGGCTTCACAGGTGAATTCTATCAAACATTTAGAGAAGAACTAACACCTATCCACTTAAAACTCTTTCAAAATATAGCAGGGGGAGTAACACTCCCAAACTCATTCTACAAGGCCACCATCACTCTGATACCAAAACAAGACAAAGATGTCACAAAAAAAGAAAACTAGAGTCCAATATCACTGATGAACATAGATGCAAAAATCCTCAACAAAATATTAGCAAAAAGAATCCAAAAGCATATTAAAAGAATCATACACCATGATCAAGTGGGGTTTATCCCAGGAATGCAGGGATTCTTCAATATATGCAAATCAATCAATGTGATACACCATATTCACAAACTGAAGGAGAAAAAACACATGATCATCTCAATAGATACAGAAAAAGCTTTTGACAAAATTCAACACCCATTTACAATAAAAACTCTCCAGAAAGTAGGCACAGAGGGAACTTACCTCAACAAAATAAACGCTATATATGACAAACCCGCAGTCAACATCATTCTCAGTGGTGAAAAACTGAAAGCATTTCCACTAAGATCAGGAACAAGACAAGGATGCCCACTCTCACCACTGTTACTCAGCATAGTTTTGGAAGTTTTAGCCACAGCAATCAGAGAAGAAAAGGAAAGAAAAGGAGTAGTCCACATCAGAAAAGAAAAAGTAAAGCTGTCACTGCAGATGACATGATACTATACATAGAGAATCCTAAAGATGCTACCAGAAAACTACTAGAGCTAATCAATGAATTTGGTAAAGTAGCAGGATACAAAATGCACAGAAATCTCTTGCATGCCTATACACTAATGATGAAAAATCTGAAAGTGAAATTAAGAAAACACTCCCATTTACCATTGAAACAAAAAGAATAAAATATCTAGGAATAAACCTACCTAAGGAGACAAAAGACCTGTATGCAGAAAATTATAAGACACTGATGAAAGAAATTAAAGATGATACAAATAGATGGGGAGATATACCATGTTCTTGGATTGGAAGAATCAACATTGTGAAAATGACTCTACTACCCAAAGCAATCTACAGATTCAATGCAATCCCTATCTACCACTGGCATTTTTCACAGAGCTAGAACAAAAAATTCCACAATTTGTGTGGAAACACAAAAGACCCTGAATAGCCAAAGCAATCTTGAGAAAGAGAAACAGAGCTGGAGGAATCAGGCTCCCTGACTTCAGACTATACTATACAGCTACAGTAATCAAGACAGTATGGTACTGACACAAAAACAGAAATATAGATCAATGGAACAGGATAGAAAGCCCAGAGATAAACCCATGCACATATGTTCACCTTATCTTTGATAAAGGAGGCAAGAATATCCAGTGGAGAAAAGACAGCCTCTTCAATAAGTGGTGCTAGGAAAACTGGACAGGTACATGTGAAAGTATGAGATTAGAACACTCCCTAACACCATACACAAAAATAAACTCAAAATGGATTAAAGGCCTAAAAGTAAGGCCAGACACTGTAAAACTCTTAGAGGAAGACATAGGCAGAACACTCTATGACATAAATCACAGCAAGATTCTTTTTGACTCACCTCCTAGAGAAATAGAAATAAAAACAAAAATAAACAAATGGGACCTAATGAGACTTAAAAGCGTTTGCACAGCAAAAGAAACCATAAACAAGATGAAAAGACAACCTTCAGAATGGGAGTAAATATTTGCAAACAGAGCAACTGACAATGGATTAATCTCCAAAACATAGAAGCAGCTCAATATCAAAAAATCAAACAACCCAATCCAAAAATGGGCAGAACATGTAAATAGGCATTTCTCCAAAAAGATATACAGATTGCCAGAAAACACATGAAAGGATGCTCAACATCACTAATTATTAGAGAAATGCAAATCAAAACTACAATGAGATATCGCCTTACACCAATCAGAATGGCCATCATCAAAAAATCTACAAAGAATAACTGCTGGAGAATAGGGAACCCTCTTGCACTGTTGGTGGGAATGTAAATTGATACAGCCACTATGGAGAACAGTATGGAGGTTCCTTAAAATCTAAAATTAGATTAGACTACCATTAGACTACCATTTGACCTAGCAGTCCCACTCCTGGGCATATACCCTGAGAAAACCATAATTCAAAAAGAGTCATGTACCACAGTGTTCATTGCAGCACTATTTACAATAGCCAGGACATGGAAGCAATCTAAGTGTCCATTGACAGATGAATGGATAAAGAAGATGTGGTGCCTATATACAATGGAATATTACTCACCATAAAAAGAAATGAAATTGAGTAATTTTTAGTGAAGTGGATGGACCTGGAGTCTGTCATACAGAGTGAAGTAAGAAAGAGAAAAACAAATACCATATGCTAACTCATATATATGGAATCTAACAACAACAACAACAAAAAGCTTCTGATGAACCTAGGGACAGGACAGATATAACAACACCCACGTAGAGAATGGACTTAAGGACATGGGGAGGGGGAAGGGTAAGCTGGGGCGAAGTGGGAGAGTAGCATTGACATATATACACTACCGGATGTAAAATAGATAGCTAGTGGGAAGCAGCTACGTAATGCAGGGAGATCAGCTCGGTGCTTTGTTACCACCTAGAGGGGTGGGATAGGGAGGGTGGGAGAGAGACGCAAGAGGGAGGAGGTATGGGGATATGTATACGTATAGCTGATTCACTTTGTTATACAGCAGAAACTAACACAATTGTAAAGCAATTATACTCCAATAAAGATGTTAAAAAAATAAGTAATGTACATGATTCGTTGTAAGTATCAATAAATTCTGTAATAGTGTTTTTCCTTATAAATGCAATTCTTATTGCATCTTCAAACTTTTTTTCTCCTTTTCTTTTATTTGGAATGTAATCTTCATGATTAAAACATTTGCTATGCTATCTTTTCATCGTATATTACTCCATTTCAGTGCTCTTATTTTCCCAAGAGGAGAATCTACAAATACATTTCTCTCTGTCTCTCTCATCTTTCATTGTCTCACACTGTTTTCTTCTTTGTTTTTGTTGACTTTTTACAAATTCTTGAGTAGCTTCTTCCTATCAGAGGGGTATACCAAGAATAATTTTAAGTGGTTCATGTTTTGACATTGGCAGTTTCCTGATCTGCCAATGTTTTGACATTGGTAGTTTGACATTGGCAGTTTCCAGATCAGGTTCCAGATTTTCCAAGTCCTAGAAAATTCCCATGTTTCTTACATCACAATGAGACCTTAAGGAACTGTGGATCTAGCAGTGACAGATTTGCAGGCCTAGGATCTTATTTGTGGCCAAATGAGAATCTTTTAAAAAATCAACTTAGATGAGCTGTAATAGATTACATAATATTGTACTATACAATATTATACAGTATGATAAATACCATGCAGTGTAAATAACAACAAAATGTACCAATTTAAGTATACATTTTGGTGGATTTTGATAAATTTATGTACCTGTATAACTACCATCATGATCAAGAACACTTCCTTCATCCTTAAAAGTTCTCTAGTGTTCTGTTGCAGTCAATTCCCTAACAGTTCTGGCAGCTACTGTTTGTTTCCTTGCAGTATAGAATAAAATTATATTTTCTAGAGTGTCCTATAAATGGAATTACACTGTATGTGCTCTTTTGTATCTAACTTCTTTGATTCATTATAATGTTTTAGAAGATCTGTCATGTTGTTTGTATTAGTAATCTGTTCCTTTTATTGCTGAGCAGTATTTTGTTACACAGATACACCATAAATATTCGAGTTCTTTCCAGTTTCTGGCTTTTAGGAATAAAGCTGCTAGGAACATTCATGTACAGGTCTCTGTGTGGACACGTGTTTTAATTTCTTTTGTGTGAATACTTAGAAAAAATATTGAATCATGGGATAAGCATATATTTACCTTTCTAAAAATATGCCAAACAGTTTTACAGATTGGTTGTACCATTTTACATGGCCACCATCAATGTTTAAGAGTTCCAGTTCTTTCAGTTCCCTGACAATATTAGGTCTTGTTTTAAATTTTAGCCATTTGAGTGAGTGTATAGTGGTATCTCATGGTGTTATTTTACATTACTCTGGTGGCTAATGATGTTATGATGTTGAGTATCCTTTCATGCACTTATTGACCATTTGTATATCTTCTTATGTAAAATGTCTGTTTAAATATTTTTCCAATTTCAAAAATACGTCTTAGTATTGAGTTGTAAGAATTCTTTACATATATCTAAACTTTTATTCAGAATATATATTGTGCATATTTTCTCCCAGTCTGTGGCTTTCCTTTTCATTTTTCTAACAATGTCTATTGAAGAATAGAAGCTTTATTTTGATGAAGTTCAATTTGTGATTTTGTCCTTTTATAGTTTATGCTTTTTATTTTGTATCTAGGAACTTTGCTCATTCCAAGGTCATGATTTTATCATATTTTTGTCTCGAATTTTTAGTTTTAACTTTTATATTTATGTCTTTGATTCATGTTGAGTTGTTATTTTGTGTATGGCATGAGGTAAAGTTTGAGGTTTACTTTTTTTCCATCTAGATATCCAGTTGTTCCAGCAACTGTTGAAAATACTATTATTGAGATACTTTAGAACTTTATCAAAAATCAATTGATCATATATGTGTGGATTATTTTTGGACTGTGTTTTGTTTCATTGATCTGTATGTCTATCCTTACACCAATACCATGCTGCCTTGATTACTGTAGTCTTCAACTGCAGTAGTGTAAGTTCTTTAACTTAAAAAATTTTTTTGATATTGCTGCGGCATTCTTGGTTCTTTGCATTTCCATATACATTTTAGAATGGGTGTATGTTTCATTATCCTGACTAGAGGATTTGGTATCCTAATCTTATGAGGGTCATTGTGAATCCAGAAAATGGAATAGACAGTAGACATTATTTAAGGAAGAATTCCATTGACTGTGATGATGAGGTAGATATGACTCCAAAATGCTGACCTTGATTGACTGGAATATGGGTGAGGTCATCGAGGAAGACAGAGAAGTTGAGATGGAGAGGCTTTTCCAAATCTAAGAGGGTAGATGTTTAGTTTTTGAAAAAATAAAATTTATTATGTCAGCAAGACCCACAAGTAGAGAAGTCCAGAAGAAGGTACATCATAGACTTGGAGAAAAGACTGTTGATGGAAATAGAGATTTGAGAGCAATTAATTTAGAAATTATAACTGAAAAAATTGAGGAGAGCGTGGAGAGAAAGTAGCAAGGGCCAAGGATTGACCAAAGAACAACATTTCCAACTACAATATAGGTGAAATGAGCAGCTTCATGGAAGAGAACTGAGTGCTGAGAAAAGAGAAAAAATAGTGTGGTGTCATGGAAACCAAGGTCAGAGAATATTTCCAGGAGGCAGGGTTTTCAGAAGTGTAAAATGAATCAGAAGGACGAGAGAAAGAGGAAAAAGCAAAGTCTGACAGTTTTAGCAGTGAAGACTTCTTTGACATTTGAGAGAACAGTTTTGTGGGAGGGACCGTGATGAAGCCAACTTTCAGGGAATTATGGGGGGTAGGAGAGGAAGTCTATTTCAGTAATTCTGAAAATGAAAGGAGGGAGAACAATGGAATGGTCACTGTAGAGAACCACAGGATCAGATGTATGCTGTCCACACAGGTTGTGTACTCTTGCTTTTCAACAGAGGGGACTAGTGCACTCTGTTTCTTGTAATTATATCAAATTCTGTGTTCACCAGATTTTTAAAAATAGATAGCTAGTGGGAACCTGCTGTATAGCACAGGGAGCTCAGCTCAGTGCTCTGTGGTGACCTAGATCGAAGGGGGGGAGGGAGGTCCAAGAGGGAGGGGATATAGGTATGCATATAGCTGATTCACTTCATTGTACAGCAGAAACTAACACAACATTGTAAAGCAGTTTTACTCCAATTAAAAAAAAATTGGTAGGCCAGTTCAGCTCCAAGTAGCTGGCAGACTCCTTTCTCCTCCTCTCTCAACTCTGGTACTTACATTCCCTTGTCCACACCTTGAATTGTCCTAATCCTTTCCTATCACAGTGGAAACTAAACAATGTTCTCCCAATTACCCAACTCTTTTCCTGACTTCGTTCTTAAAAGTACTACTGGGGTCAGCAAAAATGATTACTGTGGTGGGACTTGAGTGAACTCTTTCAGTAGAGTGATCACAACAGAAGTTGTTCTGTAGTTGTTCTTTGAGGTTGTGGTGACATATTTGGACCACATTCTCTCTCTGAAATGAGGTTTCTAGATTCAGAACTCAACTGAAATACTGTGTAAAAGTTCTTGGTGGCCCTGTCACCAGATCCAGGGACTGCTTAACACAGTTCGTCATCTTCAAGTCTACTTCCTTCTGCTATATACCCCTCAAAACTCTCACTTTTATCATTTTCTTGACATGCACTTTATTAGTGAGCCCTTTGTTCCTAGAGTTTGTTTTAAGTGGTGGATATCATTACTGATAGGGACACAGAGCATGACTCTTTCCTGGCTGTTCTCTTCCCCTTCCTAACATCACTATGGTGTGTGTGTGGTGAGCATTTGCTTGGAAGTCTTCATGCACAGGGGAAGTTTGCTCCATCGTGATCATGTTCACATGTATAAGACCCAAAGAGACAAAAGTAGTTATCTTTCTTTCTGTGCCAGGGATATACGTGTGAGCTTGTTGGTCACAAGGGGGGAATTGGACTCACTTTCTCAGTTCAGCTGTCATTGTCCCTTGCTGTGAAGTCCAGTTGCTGATGGGTATTTTCCCCTCGATGACTGCTTCCTTTTATTGCTTTAGGGCACTGATATAGTGGAATGCAGAGAAAGAGCTTCACAGAAGTGGCAGAATTCATCTTCCTGGGTTTCTCTATCTTTGGAAAGCACCAGATAACCCTCTTTGTGGTTTTCCTTAGCATCTCCATTTTCACTCTGGCTGGGAACATCATCACTGTGACCGTCATTTGTGTTGATCGTCACCACCACATACCCATGTACTTCTTCCTGAGCATGCTGGCTAGTTCTGAGACCGTGTACACATTGGTCATCGTCCCACGAGTGCTTTCTGGTCTTATTTTTCATAACCAGCCTATCTCCTTGTAAGACTGTGCAACCCAGATGTTCTTTTCTGTCATCTTGGCCACTAATAATTGCTTCTTGATCACATCTATGGGCTATGACCGCTATGTGGTCACCTGCAAGCCCCTGAGGTACACAGTCCTCATGAACAAAGGAGTGTGTGCTAGGTTAGTCTGTGTGTCCTTTGGCACTGTTCTGGTTATGGCAGTTCTCCATATAATGGCCATGTTCCATTTGCCCTTCTGTGGCATTTAGTCATGAAACTTTTTAGCATTGATACCACTATCAATGAGATTATCAATTATGGTGTAAGTTCATATGTGATTTTTGTTCCTGTGGGCCTGTTTTTCCCCTCCTATATCCTCATTATCTCTTCCATCCTTAAGTTACCTTCAACCAAGGGCTGGAAGAAGACCTTTGCCACGTGTGCCTCTCACCTCACTGCAGTCATGGTCCACTATGGCTGTGCCTCAATTGTCTACCTCAAGCCCAAGTCAGAAAATGAAATAGAAAAAGATCTTCTCTCTGTGACCTACACCATCATCACTCCTCTGCTGAACCCTGTTGTTTACAGTCTGAGGAACAAGGAGGTCAAGGATGCCCTATGCAGAGCTGTGGGCAGAAACATTTCTTAACAGGTCGAATTGTTTTGTCAGGAGAACTTTGGTCCAGTGTAATGTGTGTCTACTCACAAACATGCCATGATTCACAAGTTCATCAAATACAATGTTTGTGGAGAATAATGTCAAAGAGTTGAAATGCTTTTCCTTCTCATGCTCTAAGGGCAAAGCAGAAAGCAAGGTTTTTGCTCTGTCAAATTTTGTTACCAGATACAAGAATCATTCCAAGCCAGATTAAGACTACTCGTTTCTGTGCCTGAGGAGTTCTGCTTGCAAACCTCTTTTGGCCCTCACTTTACCTGGCTGTTCTCAGACAGTCAAATCCTTGACCTAGTCTGGTAAGGAGAAGTGGAGAAAAGGCAGTTGGAACAGATGTGAAAGAGGTCTTAGGAAATGAAGCTGCAGAGACAGCCTGAGGATGGCTTTCATCCTCAGAAGTTAAATCATTTACCCCGTGACAGTCATTTCAGAAACGATTTTCTTAATTCTTGCTGATTGAAGAATGAACAGCCTCAGCAAAAAGGGTCATTTCTTTCATTATCCAGCCATGTTAGCTCCTTAGCTAGTATTCATTTCTGTGTGTCTCCCTTCCTTCTTTGCAATCAAGGTAAAAATTTCTGTCATTCCTAGAGGCTAAGCTGAGAGAGAATGTATTGGTGGCTGTTCTCTGTAACTGCACTTTTATCCAGATGTACTTGTTATAAACACACTTCTTTTTTCAACCTATGGAAGCCTTTCAGATTTAAAACTTCTATGTAGTAACTGCAGTGGCATTGAAGTAGTTGTCTTAGATACTGGCTATTCTGATTGCAGTCTAAGGCAAATGTCATTGAATTCCCTTCTATCAGCAACAGTGCAAACTTATCCTTCTCCCAATAAAATTTATATCAAAATAAGCATATTCATGCTATGTTATTTTATATCCTCAATGAGGAAGGTTGTGGGAAAATATATATATATATATATATATATATATATATATATATATATATATTTTTTTTTTTTTTTTTTTTTTTTTTTTTTTTTTTTTTTTTTTTTTTTGCAGTACGCGGACCTCTCACTGTTGTGGCCTCTCCCGTTGCGGAGCACAGGCTCCAGACGCGCAGGCTCAGCGGCCATGGCTCACAGGCCCAGCCACTCCACGGCATGTGGGATCTTCCTGGACCGGGGCACGAACCCGTTTCCCCTACATCAGCAGGCGGACTCTCAACCACTACGCCACCAGGGAAGCCCGGGAATATATTTTTAATAGACTTTTCTTTTTGTAAATTTATTTAATTTATTTATTTTTGGCTGCATTGGGTCTTCGTTTTTGCGCGTGGGCTTTCTCTAGTTGGTGTGAACAGGGGCTACTCTTTGTTTCGGTGCATGGGCTTCTCATTGTGGTGGCTTCTCTTGTTGCGGAGCACAGGATCTAGAGCTCAGGCTTCAATAGCTGTAGCATGCAGGCTCAGTAGTTGTGGCTTGCAGGCTCTAGAGCGCAGGCTCAGTAGTTGTGGCGCGTGGCCTTAGTTGCTCAGCGGCATGTGGGATCTTCTTGGACCAGGGCTCGAAACTATGTCCCCTGCCTTGACAGGTGGATTCTTAACCATTGCACCACCAGGGAAGTCCATGTGGGAATATTTTTTGTGGATCTTACTACTAGTTTATCTCTGCTCTGAGACAGAGCTGGAAGATACCAAGTGACACTGATATGGCAACATGTCTTTTCACACACTTCCATTGTGATTCCATCCCCAGGGTATTTCCTGTCCCTTACTTTCCAGTTTTATTTTTTTGTTCTGAACCACAGAAATAGTATTGCTGCATCTTCTAGGTGACCTGTAATTTACTCTCTGTTCCACAGATCCTGATGTGAGGAGGTCAACAGGGCTGGGGTTCTTTGTCCAGTGTCCCTCGTTGCAGGCTCTCACAGTTGGGTGACATCATAGCTTGTGTCAGAGTCTCGTGATAAACATCGCTGGGTATCCCTCTAGGAGAGGTATCTCAACCTGAGGTTCATAGTGCCTTGAGGAGTAGTGTTTGGAAGGGCTTAGAGGGGTTTTGAACTTTATGGAATTATTTACTAGATTTTTTGCACAAGTATGAATGTGTCATTTCCATCATATTCTCAAAGAATTTTCTCTGGTATAAGTATTTCTTCCCTCAAATCCTAGCAGAAATATACCACAGAATCCAATTTTCTTCTTTTATAGATCATTTGCTTCCATAATTTCCTTAAACTCTCTTAGAGAAGCACTCTTTGACCCTGTCCACTTTTGCCTATGTGGGCACTGCTATTTTTCATTAAGTTGGGGAAATAGAAGGTGTGTGTGGTTCTCAGCTGGGAGGATGAGGGATAATGGGGGGTGGAGAGATATCAGAAGGCACATGTGGTCTTCTGTGTTGAAAGTTTTCTGGCCTTCTCCCATCCCGTCCCCTCCATTCCCTAAGTGTTTAAATATCATTCTTGCCCCTCCCCCTCACACCTCATGCATGAGTGAATTGCCCACTAATGTTAGTTGTTTTACACACTTTGCATGACTTTAGACTCACTGGAGGAAGCAGCTCCTACAGGAGAAGTGCAACAAATAGTACAAAAGTGGGTAGGCCTATGTGGTCTCATATCCTTCCAGTACAATGAATCAGGAACAGTGAATCGTTTTATTGCTCTCTCCTGTAATTATGCATGTTACTTAGATTGCTCGTTAATGTGGGGGCTATCTTCATTATCTTCTTTCTTTTTGTTATAATTCTCTAATGTCTCACTCTACCCATATTTCTTCATCTTGCTTCTCTTGTGCATTGCAAATACCTCTTTTCTTTTAGCACTTTTTTTTGTTTATCTCTTCTGTGCATCAGAAAAATAACCATAATGTCAGTTATTTATTCAGTCTATGTATCTTTCTCAAGCACTGTGTGTTAGGCAGTTAACTAGCTGCGGGGTTACAGTAACGAGTAATGCAGGGACTCTGTTTCAAGTTATTCACAGTCTGATGGGGAAGACAGACAAAATAGCAAAGAATACCAAAACTTGCTATAGGCATACATACAGGATTGTTGTTTGGGGTCAGGAGTGTTGTGCAAAATAGAGAACTGGTCAAATCTATTTAGAAGGTCAGAAAATAATTCAGAGAAGTGATATTTAATTAACTTTTTGTGGCATTGGGTCAATTGAAGTCTGAGGGAGGGATGAGGGAGGACAGTCAAGGGAAAGAAAAGAGCCTGAGCAGAGACACACAAGCCTGAAAAAGCTAGATGTACTAGCAGGTGGGTATTATTCATCTCTGTATGCCCATTGCTGTATTGAATATTAGCTTGACAAATAATAGGTACTTAATAAACCTTTGGAAAGATGAATGTGTGAACAAATATTAAGTATAAGGTCTTGTCCAGGAATTTCCAGTTTTTTGTTTGGATAGACATATCATATCATATTCCCTATGCCTGCCATATAGACTTCCCTCACCTAAAGTAAACTAACAGAAAATGACAAAATAGAGGTGACAACCTTGGGAGCATAGTTGAAATTACTTTTCCCCATTGCAGGATTGCCTATAAGCAGTTCTCACTTGTTCCATAAGCTCATTTGACATTCATGCATTTTTGTTAATTAGTCACTTAAAACTGGGCTGGAGGGAAAAAAGCCTTCTTTGGAAGGAAACTGGATTAATACTAGGTTAGTATGTTTTAGCCATAACCAGAAAAATAACAGGCTCGAAACTGATTGCTTGATAGCTTGACATATAAAACCAAGAGTTAAGATAGTTTAATACTTAACCTTTTAGAAAAAAAAATGTGAAACAGACTATTACAGATCTTAAACATTCTGAAATAGGATTTTCACAGTGTTGACTTTGTAGCTTCTCTAGAGAAAAACCAGTTTCACCTGATATCCTTTCACACTCCCTACTTGCAATGCATGATGGATTAGAGAATATAGTTGCAGCCCTACCAACAGTAAGTAGAATAAAACATTTTCTTAATGAGTATAAATGTTTCCAGGAGGAGAGAGGAGGGAGGTAGGCAGGAGGGATAATATTAAGCCATATTAAGATAGGAAGTAAGTGACCCACAGGGCTTAATTTTTAAAAAGGCATATTTAAAACGTGCATGATCCCAGATCAGTTTTGATGCTGCTGCTGAATGAAGTATGTACACATGTGTGGTAGTGTATGTGTTCATGCGTGTGTGTGTAAGTATGCACATATATTTTTGTGAGGGGAGAGATAACATTTGGGAGTTTTAGATGTGATGAATGCCATGGTCAAAGGTATTGATAATAATGCTTTATTTGAATTATTTTATAACTATCCCTAATATTTATGTAACTCTTTACAGTTCACAAAGGTCTTTCACATTCATGACCTCATTTTATACTAACAGCACTGTGTAAGATAAATATTACTACCTCATTTTCAGAGAAATACACTGGGGGTAGATTAAGGGACGTTCCTAAGGGCACATACACAATTAGAGATAGAAGTAGGACTAAAAATGGAGCCTCAGTTACAGATCTATTAATCCTAAATTCCATGCTCTTTCTGTTACTCCATCCATCTGTACAAACACACACACAATTTATTCTAATCAGGGAATTTACATGCTCAAACACACAATTTATTCTAATCAGGGAATAAGGTATGATGAATGAGTAAACTTTATGTTTTAGATCCTGGAGCTTCATTTCAGTCAGTATTGATAGACTGTTACTGAGATGTTCTGTTTTCATTCCTGCCTTTGTAAACAAAGTATATTGAACCTCATGAATATATTTCTTTAAATGTTTACCATAAGCATTTAAAATTACCTTGTATTGTGATTCATTGATATTGTCGGTTGAAACTGAGCTTATGTTAAGAGTCTTTGAGTTAACAGAGTTAAATGACCCACATATTACAGTATTTTGTGAATTTTGTGTTAGCATTGTATGATTTCTGACTTTTTAAATGATTCATTTTGTTACGTCAACAAATATGACACGCATATCCACTCTGAGTATCAGGCACTGGGTTAGGCACTAGATGCAGAGATAAGACCTGAGCCTTGCTCTTGAGTAGCTCACAATCTGCTTGCAGCCAATTTCATTAGAGTGCGATTAGTGCTATACACAGAGTACCGTGTAACCCCAAGAAAGAGAATGACATGACTCAGTTGGTGACTTCATCCGTTCGTGTATTGGAAGATTCAGGTCAAGGTGAATGAACTTAGCAAGTCCAAACACTGTGCTGTAGGGAGACTTCCTGACATTGTGCCTACTCAAAGATGGCAAGTGCACCAAGATTAATGAATCCAAGTATTTCTATAATGTATCCTCCACAATGCCCAGTATACAATTAAATGCTCAACATTGGAATAAACAGAAAAATATGACCCATAATCAAGAGAAAGATAGTCTGTATAAGTTAACCTTAAGATGGCCCAAATTAGTAGTCAGGGACTTAAAAGCAGGTACTATACATAGGTTCAAAGATTTACAGGAAACCATGCTCTTAATGAACAAACAGATGTGGAATCTCAGTTAAGAAATGAGAGCTGTAATAAGAAGGAAATAGAATTTATAGAACTGAAAATTGAAATATTTGAAATGAAATATTTACTAATCTTAACAGAAAATTGTAATTGGTAAAAGACAGGGTCAATTAACTTGAAGATCAAATTCAATAATTTCTATTGATCTAAGAACAGAAAAGAAATGAATGAAAAGTCTCAATGATTCATGCAACAATACAAGAATTCTAATGTCCATGTAATTGGAGTCTCAGAGAGTAGAATGTGTCACAAAAATATCTGGAGATTCATTGGCCAAATTAGTGAGAAATATAAACTAACAAATCCAAGAATCTCAGTGAATTCCAAACAGGATAAATAAAAATAATCAAATCTATGTACATCAGAGCTGAATCTTTAAAAATCAAAGATAAAGAAATCTTAAGGGTTTCCCTGGTGGCACAGTGGTTGGTAATCCACCTGCCAATGCAGGCGACACAGGTTTGAGCCCTGGTCTGGGAAGATCCCATGTGCCACGGAGCAACTAAGCCCGTGTGCCACAACTACTTAGCCTGCATTCTAGAGCCCATGAGCCACAACTACTGAGTCCATGTGCCACAACTATTGAAGCCTGTGTGCCTAGAGACCGTGCTCCACAACAAGAGAGGCCACCGCAATGAGAAGACTGTGCATCGCAACAAAGGGCAGCCCCCGCTCACTGCAACTAGAGAAAGCCCGCAGACAGCAACGAAGACGCAACACAGCCAAAAATAAATAAATAAATTAATTAATTAATTAAAAAAAAAAAGAAGTCCTGAAAGTCACCAGGTTAAAGTGGTAAATTACATGCAAGGGAACAATGATTTCACTGACTTCTAATTGAAAACAATAGAGACCAGAAAACAGTTGAGTGACGTTTTTAGTGTTAAGTCAGAATTCTATATCCAGTAAAAAATATCATTCAAAAATTACGTATATATGTGAAATAAAGATATTTTCAGGTAAGTGAAAATTGAGGCAATTATACACTACCAGAAATGCTAAAGGAACTTCTTAAGACTGAAGGGATATGACACCAGATGCAAGCTATAGATATATAAAGAGGAATGAAGATCACTATGGATATATAAAGAGGAATGAAGATATGTTAATATGTGAGTAAACAAAGGTATCTTATTTTTCTTTCAGTTGTTTTAAAGAATATATTATAACTTAAAGAAAATATTATGACGTAGTATTGTGAGGCTTATAACATATATAGATGTCATATACATGACAACTATAGCATAAAAAAAGAGGTAAATATAACTATATTGTTATAAGATGCCTTTGTTTAACAAGAAGTGGTACAATTTTAACTAGGAAAGATTGTAATAAGTTAAGAATGCATACCCATAGAACAATAATGAAAAGAATAATGCAATGAGGTATACCTATGAAGGCAGTACAGAAATAAAATAGAATACTAAAAATATTTAAGTATTTTAATATTTAAGAAGTATATTAATATTTAAGAAGGAATAAAGGAACAGAGGAACAGCTAACAAATGAGACAAATAGAAAAAATAGTAAAAGAGTAGACTGAAATTCAATGGCATTGAGAACTGTATTCAACCTAGGTATATGGTTGACCCTTCAGTGATGTGGAGGTTAAGGGTGCTCACAACACACCCCTACTACCCCCATCCCAGCAGTCGAAAATCCACATATAACTTTACAGTTGACACTTTGTATCTGTGGTTCTGCATTTGTGAATTCAACCAACCTCAGATTGTAAACATAGTAATATATGTATTGAAAAAAATTCATCTATAAGTATACCTGTGCAGTTCAAACCTGTGTTCAAGGGTCACCTGTACTAAACATGTCAGTGAAAAGGCAGATGTTGTCAGAATGGATAAAAACAAGCAAGACTCAACTATACACTCTTTAAAAAAGAAATTTGACAAAAATACACAGATAAATTGAAAGAAAAAGTGTAGGGAAAGATATACCATGCAAACTCTAATTGTACTGAAGGGGTTATATCTTCTAGAACTGCTTTAGCGATTTCTGGTAGTGTAGAAATTATCCCAATTTTCACTTATCTTAAAATGCCTTTACTTTCACCTTCATTTTTCATTAATATCAGACAAAGTAGACTTCAAAGCAAGAAATATTATCATAAATAAAATGGGATATTTTATTAAAATAAAAGCTAATTCATCAGTAAGGCATGACAATCTTAAATATACATGCTCCTAGTAATAGAGTTCTAAAATAAATAAAACAAAAACTAAGTTAAAGAGAGAAATAGATAAATTTACAATTCTGATTGGGGATTTCAATACTTGCTTAGCAATTGATTGAATGAGTAGACGGTAAATAAGCATATACAACAGCTGTTCCACGTTTTACCACGTTTGACCTTTTGATATTTATAGAATCTTCCAACCAACAACAGCAGAATACACTCTTTATTCAAGTGCACATGGAAGCAAGAGTGGACATATGAATCATAAGACTCAATATATTTATAAGGATTGGAATAATAAAAAGTATGCTCTGTGACCATAGTGGAATTCAATTCTAAATCAAACAAAAAAAATCTGGGAAAAACATTTAGAAATTAACACACAGCCTAAAAACTGATGGGTTAAAGAATAGATTATAAGGGAAATTGGAAAATATTTGGAATTGAATAGAAATTAAGATGAAAGATATTAAAACTTGTGAGATTCAGCTAAAGCAGTGCTTAGAAAATATGATTGCTTAGTGTAAAAAGAAGTGTTATCAGTCATGGTCCATTCAGGAGATAGAAATCACACAGCAATTTGAATAAAGAAAGTTTAATATAATGGATTAATTGTAACATGGGATTACTGTTGGTTCAGTGATGTGTGCGGTCACAAATGGCCTGGTGACCATCTCACCTTCTAATTAAATTTAATTATTTCTGTCCCATTCCCTGGTTAGAAATATTTTGCCCATGAGAACTAAGACCAGTGGAGCTAAGGATGCTGGGACAGGAAGAAAAATCCTGCAAGTGAGTTATTAGGTGAAATGGGAGTAAAAGGAGCCATTACCACTTCCACCCCTTAACTCCTGGACCCATGAATTCTGGCTATATAATTGTCCAATTCAGAACATACAGATTTAAAACAGAACACTATCATTTTAAGATATCTCAAAGCTGGTGGAGTAACTGAGTCATTAGTAAGTCATTCATCTTTCAAATACATCAGCTATTTCTGGATAATGGAATATGTGGTAAGACTAGTTAATTCCATAAGCATGAGTCCATTGCTGTACTTCCTGTATTGTGAAATGAATTCCTTTACCAGATGCAATGCTACAGGGAATGCCATGATGGTGGTTAAGGCATTCTGAGTGTCCACAGGCAGTAGGACTGGCAGAAAGCATTACAGGTAGGGAAAGCAAATCCGTTTTCAGAATTTGTGTCTATTCCAGCAAAGACAGATTTCTGCCCCTTCCATGATGAAAGAGGTCCATCATCATTAACCTGCCACCAGGCTGTTTCTTAACAAGAAATGATGTCATATTTAGGGGTTATTATTGGTTGCTGCCTTTGGCAGATTGGGTGCTCAACAATGATGTTATCCAGGTCAGCTTTGATAAGGGGAAGTCCATATTGTTGAGCCTAAGTATAGGTTTCATCTCTGCTAACATGGCCATTTTGTTCATGGGAGCCTTTGAACAAACATTGAGGTAGCTGGGGAGAAAGGCTGATTGACATCTATAGTGCATGTCATTTTGTCCATATGACCCCTATAAGCCATCATTTTGATTGATGAGCCATAGTGAGATTTTGGGTACCAAAATGTTAGCATAAATTTTGGGCCAGTGTCAAGTAATCCTTGAAAGGTCTTGGTATTTCCTATTACTTGGTGAAGTCACTCTAGTATATGGGTATAAGTCCCTTTGGGGGAAGGTTTGGTGGAAGATTTACAGTGTGTGTTTGTATTAATGATGCAGGGTACTTCCTCAAGGAGACTTGGCCTCCCTTTCAGTAAAGGAACTCTTGATCTTTGAATTGACATAGGTTTGGAAACTGGTTGATAGACTGTGATGCTCCACTGTGTTGACTCAAATCAGGTAATAGGTGTAGTGTTAGCTCTGGTCTCACACACAGTGGATCAGTTGGTTCAGGGACCTACCCGGTCATTATTTCCTCAGTTCTCTAATGTAAAATTAGAATAGACATGCTCAGTAACTGGTAGAATTCCTCACAGTGCCTCCCTGACATACAGGCCATGTGGTAGGAAGTGTTAAGTGGAAGCCCCTAGAATTTCCTCCCCCTCTCAAGATAGTAAATGAGAAGCAATATCACATTACTGTGGGAATTGTAGAGATGAATGGTACCATAAACGACTTGAAAAAGCAGGGGCGATAATAGCTATCACATCCCTATTTAATTCCTCCAGTTTGGCCTGTGAATAAGTCAGATGTGTATTGGAAAATGACTGTGGGCTATTGTAAACTTAATCAGATTGTGATGCCAGTTGCTGTTCCTGTCCCAGATGTAGTGCCGTTACTGGAGCAAATCCACATAGCATGTCACACTTGGTAAGTAGCTATTGACCTGGATAACTTTTTCTTCATACAAATTTTAAGTACAATCAGAAGCAGCTGCTTTTACCTGGCAGTGCCAGTAGTGTATTTTCAGTCTTGTTTTAGGACTATGACAATTCTACTGCTCCCTGTCATAATATAGACCACAGAAATCTTGTCTGTCATGACATTTCATAGAATATTACATGTACTAGTGTATTGATGACATTGTGCAAATTGGATCTGTTGAACAGAACGTAGCAATTACTTTGTTGCCTTCATAAGTATAAGAGGGTAAGTTATAATTCTATATCAGTCAAGGCCCAATTAGAAAAATGTCACTCGGTAATTTGAGTAGGGAGTTTAATATAAAGAATTAGTAGGTATAACAAAGAACTGGAGCAATAAGATATTAGATAGTAATTAAGATAATTCTAAATAATACAAGAATAGCAGATACAAGGAACAGATACTATCCCTAGGGCTAAGATAGGGTATTGTGGGAAATAAATTTTCTCTAGATTTTTTTAGTGATCCTATAAAAACCTCAGTTTCCTGAGCCATGGAAATGCATACACTATCAGAGTAGAAGGTTTGCTTTCATTTCTCCTAGGAACATTTTACTCCTTACAATGAAGATTAGGTCTGACACCATTTGTTTCTTTGATGGTGGAGCTAATTGCTTTCATACAATAAGATTCTCTTATCTCCCCAAGAGCTACAAGGTTACATTTCTGGTAAGGCACCTAAGCTGTAGCATTATCTCTCTGCTTGTTTACATTTCAGAAGGGGTGGAACCTGGAGCCATGAAGAAATTTCTAGGTTGTAAAAGCCATAGACACTCTATTATCTTCTTCCTGGAAAGATGTATTTGCATAACAAAAGATTAGAATAAGGATTCTTTGCATCCTGTCTCCAAGGAGACTCTCTCAGAAGGAGAGAGAGAAAAATAATCTCTTTCCTCTGTATAAATGGAAGACATTTATATTTCTCCATCTCTTGCATACAGAATGGTCCTGCCACTTGTGTAGAATACATTTTCCATCTGGTTCTTATCATATCACTTTGCAGGGTTGCAAATGCGGAGAGACTAATGATCCAATGTCATTCTGACTGTTGATTGTGTGGTGAGCATAATAAGAAATCTGCTGATTCAGAACCCTCATGTGTGCATTCAGGAAAATTTAATAAAGATGAATGTTAAAAACTCAACCAACACCTGAGGAAGAGACAACCCTTCCTGCGTAAGGATTAATGTCCAGACCTTATTGGAGGGGGCACAGCATCAACCCACTGTATGACAGAGACATTGCAATGTGCCATGCTGGGAGAACTTGGTGGAAATCCACACTTTGGAATGTGCCAGAAATCTGCCCTCTAGTGTACTGGGGAAAGCTATTCTGAAGGTAGTATCTTGCTGGAAATACTTTATTATGCAAAGAAGGATGCTGAGGAAAATTGCTTATTTTGGGGTGCTATTGATTGCCATGCACTGCAGAGCTGGATGTTGGAATATCTGCCCATGTTGCAGGAACTTGCTGCTGGTGAAGCCAAGTCATGCTGAAGAAAACTGCCAATTGGAGCATAATGGAAATGGAAAGTCCCTTCTTCCTGCAGTGTGTCTAATAGTGCTCTGAAATGACAAAGCTTAACATTGTACCAGTTGTCAAGGGCCCAGCTCAGTTTCTTTAGAGCAAGCAATGAAGGCAAATTTGAAGTTGAAGGGCAATAAATTGATAAGTGGCACACAAAGAAAAGTGTAACATCAATTATATATTGCTCCTTCCACTCAGGAAGCAGCAACTACTATGTTATTAGTCCTTTCACCATAAAAAAAAAAATAAAGTGGGAAAAACGTATGAATCAATTGTTTTCAGATTTTAGACAATAGGCAGTGAAAGACTGTGATTCTGGAGAGAATAAAAACACAAAAGTTAAGCTCCATGATTGCCCTGAGCTTTTGCTTAGAGGCTCTTTGCAAAACATGGCATAGGGAAGTAGAGTTTAAGCATGAGCTGAGGAGACAAATGTTGAAATTTAGAGATGGCAATGTGGCTGGAACTTGTGGAGCAGAGTAGCAGAGAAGAGGAAGCTGCACAAAATAAAACCTGCAGAACTATGCATAAGCATCTCTTGGTCTTTTGCAGAATACTAAGGTATGCGTATGTGGAGCCAGGCATTAGAAGGCTGGCATATAACTATTATGGGGAAATGTGAGCTAAACAGAGGTTCTAATGTTTACATTTGGCTGCGAGACATTGGTGTTTGACAAACTAGAGCAGAGAAGCTTAGCTGAACGTCCTGGGCCCTCAAGTGAGACCCTAGTAAGACCATACCTAAGGAATAGAGCCACTCTAACTCTAAAGTAAAGACTGAGTCCTGCCCTATCAAACAGAGAGTTCAATCAGGTCAAGCTCAACAGGATCCACAAGTAACCTATACACAACAGAACAATGTTCAATGCTAAAAAATGCAGCACACCACACATGAAATTCAAAATCTCCAGCATTCACTAAAAAACTACTAGGTAGGGCTTCCCTGGTGGTGCAGTGGTTGAGAGTCTGCCTGCCAATGCAGGGGACACGGGTTCATGCCCCGGTCCGGGAGGATCCCACATGCTGCGGAGTGGCTGGGCCCGTGAGCCATGGCCTCTGAGCCTGCGCATCCGGAGCCTGTGCTCTGCAATGGGAGAGGCCACAACAGTGAGAGGCCCGTATACCACAAAACAAAACAAAACAAACAAAAAAAACTATTAGGTATATGAAGAAGCAGAAAATGTCACTTATAGTCAGAAGAAAATCAGAAGAAAGAGATATATACATGAAAGAGGTGATGGAATTAGCAGGCAAGAATGTTAAAACATTTACAAATATTACATATATATTCAAGGATTAAAAGAAACCATGAATATAGTGAGAAGAATGAAAGATATAAAATAACAAATGTGCCTTCTAGACATAAAAGAGACACATTATCTGCAAAGAACATTTCACTGGATTAGATTAATAGCAGATTAGGAACTGTAGAAGAAAAGATAATTTAACTTGAAGAAAAAGCAATAGAAATTACCAAGAAAGGAAGACATAAATAAAAGTTCAGAAACACAGTTTCAGGAACCTGTGGAAAAAAATTCAAACAACCCAATATAAAACCAATTAGAATCCCAGAAAGAAAGAATAGAGAGTGAGGAGTGCAGTAAAAATATTTGGATAAATACCAGCAGTACTATTTTAAAATGATAAAAATTTATAAACCCACATAATAGTGAAGGTCAATAAAGTGCAAGTAAGAGAAACAGACACACACACACACACACACACACACAAAACACATACCAAGACACAGACAAATCACATTGCTGAAACCAATGAAGAAGAGGAAAACATCTTAAAAGCAGCAAGAGAAAAAAATTATGTATAGAGGAATGTAGAAAAAAATCAGACTTCTTAAAAACAATGCAAGTCAGAAGACAATGGAACAATATCTTTAACAAGCTAAACAAAGAAGTCTACAAACTTAAAATTTCATATTCAGAGAAAATAGATGTTTTGAGTGTTCATGAAACAATCATCAAAGTAGCCCATTTTCTGGGCTTTAAAATAAGTCTTAATAAATATAGGTGGATTAAAAGTATATAACATATCTTGCACGATCATGATTGAATTAAATTAGAAATAAATGAATATGGAAGAATCCACAAATATTAAAAAATTAAACAACATACTTTTGAATATCTCATACGTCAAAGAAGAAATCACAGGGGTAATTGGGACATATCTTAAAGTGAATGAAAATGCAAGATATAAAAACTTGTGTGATAGAACTAAAGCAGTTCTTAGAGTTTTATAGTTTTGAATGCTTATATTGGTAAAGAAGAAAGGTCCAGATTCAATGATCAGAGCTTCCACTTTAAGAAGCTTAAAAGGGAAGAGGAAATTAAAACCAAACTGAAAAGAAGAAAATAAATAATAAAGATGAAAACCGAAATGAATTAAATAGAAAACAAAGTAAAAGAAACCAAAAGCTTTTAAAAAAATAAACAAATTTGATAAACTTCTAGTCAGACTAACCAAGAAAAAAAGTCACAATTAAAAAGGGTAGATTACTACAGATCCTGTATGTATTAAAAGGTAAAGAAAGGAAGATTATGAGAAACTTTGTGTAAATCACTTCAACCACTTACATGAAGTTGATGAAGTCTTTCAAAGTCACAGATGATCAAATTTGACCCAAGAAAAAATAGAAAATACGAGTGGTCCTGCTTTCCCAGCAGGCCCCATGCAGTGCCTGTGCACTCAGTGACCTTTCCAAGTTGTCTGTTGTGAGTTAGGGTGGCCTGAGATGCTGATCCTGTGCCCGAGATGCTTCAAAGCCTTATTAAGAACGTTTAGATCCCCATGATGCCCTACTATACCCAAGTTTACCAGGAGATTTGGGTAGGAATGGGGTTGATGGGCTTCATCTTTTATAAAATCAGGAGTGCTGATAAAAGAAGTAAAGCCTTGAAAGCTTCTGGTCCTGTGCCTGCTCATGGTCATCATTAACCAGCTTTCTTTGAATGGGATGTTGGTCTGTCTATGTTGTAGGCAGGTCACAAACATGGGACATTGTGTTGACTTGTAGCAGTGCTGATGCCCTTGTGCGTGAATAAATGTACCTGTGAGACCCACAAAAAGAAAAGAAAAGAAAAGAAATATGAGTGGTCCTATTTTTGTTAAATAAATTAAATTAAATTTGATTCTCCCACAAAGAATACTCCAGGCTTCAATGGCATCACTGGTAAATTCTATCAAAGATTTACAGAACTTGTACAAATTCTTCACAGACTTCCAGATTAGGGAGGAAGTGAGAGTGTTTTTCACTTTATGAGGCCAGCTTCATTCAAATTCAAAACCAGACGGTCTTTACACATAACACACATAAAAAGATAATGAAAGAAAAATATCCCTCATAAACATACTTGCAAAAATCGTTAAGAAAATACTAGTAAATAAAATCTAACAATATGTAAATGGATCATGCACCATGAACAAGTAGGTTTACTTTCGGTAATAAAAGATGGGTTTAACATTTGAAAATCAATCAATGAAATTCACCATATTCATAATAAAGGGAAAAAATCATATATGATTAACTTGACTGATTCAGAAAAAAATAGATAATGTTTAGCTTGCATTCATGAAAAAAATCTTGGCAATGTAGCAATTGAAGGGAATTTTCATAACTGACAGATATTACTGTAATTAATGGTGAAAGACAATGTTTTATCTCTTAGAACAAGATTAATGCAAAGGTACATTTTATCACTTATATTCAATATTGTCCTGTTTCTAACTAGGGCAACAAAGTAAGGAAAAGGAATTAAAGACATTTTAAAAAGGCATTACAATTGATGAATTGTATCATTGAATAAATATAAATTGTCTTTATTCACACATTGTCTGTTTTTGTTTATAGAAAAATTCTATGGCCATACCACTCTGAATGTGCCTGATCTCATCTGTTTATAGAAAAAAAAAATGTGCCTGATCTCATCTGTTTATAATCAAGAAATTAATAGAAAATGTACTAGAATTAAAAAGTAAATTTAACAAGTTTTCAGAATACAAGACCAACATATACAAATATATTGTATTCTAAATAATAGCAAAAATTAGAAAACAATTTTAAATATCATTAAAAGTCATTAAAAATAATACTTAGTGATAACTTTTACAAATATGTGAAGACATCTTCACAGAAAACTATATATTATTGCTGAGAGAAATTAAAGAAAGCATGAATAAGTAAAGATATGTATTATGCACATGGATTGGAAGTTTAATATTGTTAGCATGTCAATTCCCCCTAAGTTAGTGTATAAATTCAAACAATCTCAACCAAAATTCCTGCAGGCTTTGTAAAATAGAAGTTGATAAGTCAGTTTAAAATTTATATGTACATGCAAAAGACCTAGAACAGCCAAAACAATTTTTACAAAGAAGAAAGGAGAATAAAAAGGTTTACCATAAATCTACATTAAACTAAATGCCATGGCTATGGAATAATAAAATACATATGAATTGTAACAGAATGGAGAATATAGAATTATTAGGTCCATGCATATAAACTACTTTTCAACAATAAGGCTGAAGTGTTTCAGTACAAAATGATGATTTTAAATATTTTACATTGGGTTATCTTTTTATTTTTGAGTTGTAAGAGTTCTTTATATATTTTGGGTACTAGACCCTTATCAGATATGATTTGAAAATAATTTTTTCCCTTCTGCAGGTTGTCTTTTTTTTAATTTAATTTAATTTTTTAAACATCTTTATTGGAGTATAATTACTTTACAGTGTTGTGTTAGTTTCTATTGTATAACAAATTGAATTAGTTATATGTATACATATATCTCCATATTCCCTGCCTGTTGTGTCTCCCTTCCACCCCCCCATCCCACCCCGCTAGGTGATCACAAAGCACTGAGCTGATCTCCCTGTGCTACGTGGATGCTTCACACTAGCTATCTGTTTTACATTTGGTAGTGTATAAAGGTCATTGCTACTCTTTGACTTTGTTCCAGCTTCCCCTTCCCCATGTCCTCAAGTCCATTCCCTACCTCTGTATCTTTATTCCTGTCCTGCCCCTAGGTTCATAAGAACCATTTTTTTTTAAGATTCCATATATATGTGTTAGCATACAGTATTTGTTTTTCTCTCTCTGACTTATTTCACTCTGTATGACAGACTCTAGGTCCATCCACCTGACTCCAAATAACTCAATTTCGTTTCTTTTTATGGCTGAGTAATATTCCATTGTATATATGTGCCACATCTTCTTTAACCATTCATCTGTCGATGGACACTTAGGTTGCTTTCATGTCCTGGCTGTTGTAAATAGAGCTGCAATGAACATTGTGGTACGTGTCTCTTTTTGAATTATGTTTTTTTTAGGGTATATACCAAGCAGTGGGATTGCTGGGTCATATGATAGTTCTATTTTTAGTTTTTTAAGGAACCTCCATACTGTTCTCCATAGTGGCTGTAGCAATTTACATTCCCACCAACAATGCAAGAGTGCTCCCTTTTCTCCACACCCTCTCCAGCATTTATTGTTTGTAGATTTTTTGATGATGGCCATTCTGACTGGTGTGAGGTGATACCTCATTCTGGTTTTGATTTGCATTTCTCTAACTATTAGTGATGTTGAACACCCTTTCATGTGTTTGTTGGCAATCTGTACATCTCCTTTGGAGCAATGTCTATTTAGGTCTTCTGCCCATTTTTGGATTGGGTTGTTTGTTTTTTTGATATTGAGCTGCATGGGCTGCTTATATATTTTGGAGATTAATTCTTTATCAATTGCTTTGTTTGTAAATATTTTCTCCCATTCTGAGGGTTGTCATTTGGTCTTGTTTATGGTTTCCTTTGCTGTGCAAAAGCTTTGAAATTTCACTAGGTCACATTTGTTTATTTTTGTATTTTTTTCCATTTCTCTAGGAGGTGGGTCAAAAAGGATCTTGCTGTGATTTATGTCAAAAATGTTCTTCCAGTGTTTTCCTCTAAGAGTTTTATAGTGTCCAGTCTTACATTTAGGTCTTTAATGCATTTTGAGTTTATTTTTGTGTATGGTGTTAAAAAATGTTCTAATTTCATTCTTTTAGATGTACCTGTCCAGTTTTTCCCAGCACCACTTATTGAAGAGGCTGTCTTTTCTCCATTGTATATGCTTGCCTCCTTTATCAAAGATAAGGTGACCATATGTGCATGGGTTTATCTCTGGGCTTTCTATCCTGTTCCATTGATCTATACTTCTGTTTTTGTGCCAGTTCCATACTGTCCTGATTACTGTAGCTTTGTAGTATAGTCTGAAGTCAGGGAGCCTGATTTCTCCAGCTCCATTTTTCTTTCTCAAGATTGCTTTGGCTATATGGGGTCTTTTGTGCTTCCATGCAAATTGTGAAATTTTTTGTTTTAGTTCTGTGAAAAATGCCATTGATAGCTTGATAGGGATTGCATTGAATCTGTGGATTGCTTTGGGTAGTATAGTCATTTTCACGATGTTGATTCTTCCAATCCAAGAACATGGTATATCTCTCCATCTATTTGTATCATCTTTAATTTCTTTCATCAGTGGCTTATATTTTTCTGCATACAGGTCTTTTGTCTCCTTCGCAAGGTTTATTCCTAGATATTTTATTCTTTTTGTTGCAGTGGTAAATGGGATTGTTTCCTTAATTTCTCTTTCAGATTTTTTGTTGTTAGTGTATAGAAATGCAAGTGATTTCTGTGTATTAATTTTGTGTGCTGCTACATTACCAAATTCATTTATTAGCTCTAGTAGTTTCCTGGTATCATCTTTGGGATTCTCTGTGTATGGTATCATGTCATCTGCAGACAGTGACAGTTTCACTTCTTTTTGGTTTTGGATTCTTTTTATTTCATTTCTTCTCTGATTGCTGTGGCTAAAACTTCCAAAACTATGTTGAATAATGATGGTGAGAATGGGCAACCTTGTCTTGTTCCTGATCTTAGAGGAAATGTTTTCAGTTTTTCACCATTGAGAACAGTGTTGACTGTGGGTTTGTCATATATGGCTTTATTATGTTGAGTTAGGATCCCTCTGTGCCTACTTTCTGGAGAGTTTCTATCATAAATGGGTGTTGAATTTTGTCAAAAGGTTTTTCTGCATCTATTGATATTATCATATGGTTTTTATCCTTCAGTTTGTTAATATGGTGTGTCACATTGATTGATTTACATATACTGAAGAATCCTTGCTTTTCTGGGATAAACACCACTTGATCATGGTGTATGGTCATTTTAATGTGCTGCTGGATTCTGTTTGCTAGTATTGTGTTGAGTATTTTTGCATCTATGTCATGAGTGTTATTGGTCTGTAGTTTTCTTTTTTGTCTGACATCTTTCTCTGGTTTTAATATCAGGGTGATGGTGGCCTCATAGAATGAGTTTGGGAGTGTTCCTCCCTCTGCTGCATTTTGGAAGAGTGTGAGAATGTTAGGTGTTAGCTCCTCTCTAAATGTTTGATAGAATTCAGTTGCAAAGCTATCTGGTCCTGGACTTTTGTTTGTTGGAATATTTTTAATCACAGTTTGAATTTCAGTGATTGTGACTGGTCTGTTCATATTTTCTATTTTTTCCTGGTTCAGTCTTGAAAGTTTGTACTTCTCTAAGAATTTGTCCATTTCTTCCAGGTTGTCCATTTTTTTGGCATATGGTTGCTTGTAGTAGTCGCTCATGATCCTTTGTATTTCTGCAGTGTCAGTTATTACTTCTCCTTTTTCATTTCTAATTCTATTGATTTGAGTCTTCTCCCCCTTTTTTCTTGATGAGTCTGGCTAATGGTTTATCAATTTTGTTTATCTTCTCAAAGAACCAGGTGTTAGTTTTATTGATCTTTGCTATTGTTTCCTTCATTTCTGTTTCATTTATTTCTGATCTGATCTTTATTATTTCTTTCCTTCTGCTAACTTTGGGGTTTTATTGTTCTTCTTTCTCTAATTGCTTTAGGTCTATGGTTAGGTTTTTTATTTGAAATTTTTCTTGTTTCTTAAGGTAGAATTATATTGCTATAAACTTCCCTCTTAGAACTTCTTTTGCTGCATCCCATATGTTTTGGGTCATCGTGTTTTCATTGTCATTTGTTTCTAGGTATTTTTTGATTTCCTCTTTGATTTCTTCAGTGATCTCTTGGTTAATTAGTAGTGTATTGTTTAGCCTTCATGTGTTTTTATGTTTTACAGTTTTTTTTCCTGTAATTGGTATCTAGTCTCATAGTGTTTTGTTCAGAAAAGATACTTGATAAGGTTTCAATTTTCTTAAATTTACCAAGGCTTGATTTGTGATCCCGTATGATCTATACTTGCAAATGTTCCACGAGCACTTGAGAAGAAAGTGTATTCTGTTTTTGGATGGAATGTCCTATAAATATCAATTAGGTCTATCTGGTTTAATGTGACTTTTAAAGCTTGTGTTTCCTTATTTTCATTTTGGATGATCTGTCCATTGGTGAAAGTGGGGTGTTAAAGTCCCCTACTGTTATTGTGTTACTGTCAATTTCCCCTTTTATGGCTGTTAGCACTTGCCTTATGTTTTGAGGTGCTCCTATGTTGGGTGCAGAAATATTTACAATTGTTATATCTTCTTGGATTGATCCCTTGATCATTATGTTGTGTCCTTCTTTTTCTCTTATAATAGTCTTTATTTTAAAGTGTATTTTGTCTGATATGAGTATTGTTACAGCAGCTGTCTTTTGATTTCCATTTGCATGGAATATCTTTTTCCATCCCCTCACTTTCAGTCTGTATGTGTCCCTCAGTCTGAAACCGGTCTCTTGTAGGCAGCATATATATGAGTCTTGTTTTTGTATTCATTCAGTGAGCCTGTGTCTTTTGGTTAGAGTATTTAATCCATTTACCTTTAATATAGTTATCGATATGTATATTCCTGTTACTGTTTTCTTAATTGTTTTGGGTTTGTTATTGTAGGTCTTTTCCTTCTCTTGTGTTTCCTGCCTAGAGAAGTTCCTTTAGCATTTGTTGTAAACCTGGTTTGGTGCTGCTGAATTCTCTAAACTTCTTTTCTGTAAAGGTTTTAATTTCTCCATCAAATCTGAATGAGATCCTTGCTGGGTAGAGTAATGTTTTTTGTAGGTTTTTCCCTTTTCATCACCTTAAATATGTCCTGCCACTGCCTTCTGGCTTGCAGAGGTTTTGCTGAAAGATCAGCTGTTAACCTTAGGGGTTTCCCTTGTATGTTATTTGTTGCTTTTTGCTTGCTTCTTTTAATATATTTTATTTGAATTTAATTTTTAATAGTTTGATTAATATGTTTCTTGGAGTGTTTTGCCTTGGATTTATTCTCTATGGGACTCTCTTTGCTTCCTGGATTTGATTGACTATTTGTTTTCCCATGTTAGGGAAGTTTTCAACTATAATCTCTTCAAATATTTTCTCAGACCCTTTCTTTTTCTCTTCTTCTTCTGAGACCCCTATAATTTAATGTTGGTGTGTTTAATGTTCTCCCAGAGGTCTCTGAGAGTGTCCTGAATTCTTTTCATTCTTTTTTCTTTTTTCTGCTCTGACCCAGTTATTTCCATCATTTTATCTTACAGGTCACTTATCCGTTCTTCTGCCTCAGTTATTCTGCTGTTGTTTCCTTCTAGAGTTTTTTAATTTCATTTATTGTGTTGTTCATCATTGTTTGTTTGCTCTTTAGTTCTTTTAGGTCCTTGTTAAATGTTTCTTGTATTTTCTCCATTCTATTTCTGAGATTTTGGATCATCTTTACTATCATTACTCTGAATTCATTTTCAGGTAGACTGCCTATTTTCTCTTCATTTGTTTGGTCTGGTGGGTTTTTACCATTCTCCTTGATCTGCTTTATATTTCTCTGCTTTCTCATTTTGTTTAACTTACTGTATTTGGGGTCTCCTTTTCTCAAGCTGCATGTTCGTAGTTCCTGTTACTTTTGGTGTCTGCCCCAGTGAGTGACGTTGGTTCAGGGGCTTGTGTAGGCTTCCTGGTGGTGGGCACTGGTGCCTGTGTTCTGGTTGGTGGGGCTGGATCTTGTCCTTTTGGTATGCAAGGCCACATCTGGTGGTGTGTTCTTTTTTTGCGGTACACGGGCCTCTCACTTTTTTGGCCTCTCCCGTTGTGGAGCACAGGCTCCAGACACGCAGGCTCAGCAGCCATGGCTCACGGGCCCAGCTGCTCCACGGCATGTGGGATCCTCCCAGACCGGGGCACGAACCTGTGTCCTCTGCATCGGCAGGCAGACTCTCAACCACTGCGCCACCAGGGAAGCCCCCGGTGGTGTGTTTTGGAGTGTCTGTGAACTTAATATGCCTTTAGGCAGCCTGTCTGCTAATGGGTGAGGTTGTGTTCCTATCTTGCTAGTTGTTTGGCATGGGGCCTCCAACACTGGGGCTTGCTGGCCATTGGGTGGAACTGGGTCTTAGTGTTGAGACAAATTTGTCTGTGAGAGCTCTCGCCGATTGATATTATTTGGGGCCAGGCAGTTTCTGGTGGTCCAACGTCCTGGACTCGGCCCTCCCACCTCGGAGGCTCAGGCCCAAAACCTGGCCTGAGCACCAAGACCCTGCCAGCCACATGGCTCAGAAGGAAAGGAAGAGAAAAACAAAACAAAAACAACAAAATGAACACACAGAACCCTTGCACAAATGATATAAGCAAACCTATACAGATTAAATCACACAAAGAAACATACACATACACAGAAAAAGAGAAAAAGGAAAGAATATATATATATATATATATAAACAGAAGAGAGCAACCAAACCAGGAAATCCACCAATGATAATAAGCACTAAATAGTATACTAAGGTGAACATAAAACTAGAAAGAAATTAGGCACAGAAGGCAAATCTGAAGTGTACAGTTGCTCCCAAAGTCCACTGCCTCAATTTTAGGAACATACATTGTCTATTCAGGTATTCTTCAGTTGCAGGGTTTATCAGTTTGATTGTGGGGATTTAATCTGCTGCTCCTGAGGCTGCATGGAAAAAGTTCCCTTCCTCTTCTTTGTTTGCACAGCTCCTGAGGTTCAGCGTAGGTTTTGGCCCTGCCTCTGCATGTAGGTTGCCTTCAGGTATCTGTTCCCTACCCAGGACAGTAGGGGTTAAGGCAGCAGCTGATTAGGGCTTTGTTGCTTACTCAGGCCGGGGGGGGGGGGGGGGGGGGGGAGGATGGGGGTATGGTAATCATAATTGGAATGCGGAGTGAGCCTGAGGTGGCAGAGGCCATCCTGACATTGCAACAGCCTGAGGTGTGTCATGTGTTCTACCAGGGAAGTTGTCCCTGGATCTCAGGACCCTGGCAGTGGCATGCTGCATGGGCTCCCAGGGGGGCTGTTGACAGTGGCCTGAGCTTGCACACAGGATTCTTGGTGGCAGTGGCAGCAGTCTTAGCATTTCATTCCCTTCTTTGGGGTCTGAGCTGATAGCCACGGCTCACTGCCATCTCTGGAGCTCCCTTAGGCAGTGCTCTGCCTTTTGTGGGCACAGTGGGAAGGGATCCTGTCTCCTTGTGCACCTCAAAAGAAAGGTCTCTTGCCTCTCTGGCAGGTCCAGACTTTTTCCTGGACTCCATCCAGGCTAGCTGTGCTGCACTAGTCCCCTTCAGGCTGTGTTCATGTAGCCAACCCCAGTCCTCTCCCTGGGGTCTGACCTCCAAAGCCCAAGCCTCAGCTCCCAGCCCCCACCCACCCTGGTGGGTGAGCAGACAAGCCTCTCAGGCTGGTGAGTGCTGGTCAGCAGCGATCCTGTGTGCGGGAATCTCTCTGCTTTGCCTTCTGCACCACTGTTGCTGTGCTCTCCTCCGTGGCTCTGCAGCTTCACCCCCACCCCCACCCCCACCCCCGTCTCTGCCAGTGAAGGGGCTTCCTAGTGTATGGAAACTTTTCCTATTTCACAGCTCCCTCCCAGAGGTGCGGGTTCCATCTGTATTCTTTTGTCTCTGTTTTTTTCTTTTTTCTTTTGCCCTCCCCAGGTACCTGGGGATTTTCTTGCCTTTGGGGAAGTCTGAGGTCTTCTGCCAGCATTCAGCATGTGTCCTGGAGGAGTTGTTCCACATGTAGATGTATTTTTATGTATTTGTGGGGAGGAAGGTGATCGCCACATCTTACTCCTCCACCATCTTGAAGGCCCTTTCCGGGTTGTCTTTTTTTAACTGACTTTATTTCTAACCTTTAAAAATTGTACAAAAATAAAACTTTAAAAAAGACTTTTTTTAAGAATAGTTTTAATTTCACAACAAAATTGAGAGGAAGATAAAGAAATTTTTCATATATTTCCTACCCCCACGTTTACATAGCCTCCCCTATTATCAAAAGGCCCCATCAGGGTGTACATTTGTTGCAGTTGATGAACTTACATTGAGCATCTGGCCTCGTGCTTTCTGTTTTAAAGGTTATTAATTTTTGATTCAATTCTTTCATAGATATAGAGCTATTCAGATTGTCTGTTTCTTCTTGTGTGAATTTTTACAGGCTGTGTCTTTCAAGGAATTGTGGTCCATTTCATCTGGATTATCAAATTTGTGGGCATAGAGTGGTTCAATAAAGGATTCTTTTATTATCCTTTTATGGGGTCTGTAGTGATCTCCTCTGTTTCATCTGATATTAGTACTTAGGGTCCTATCTCTCTTTTTTTTTGATTAGCCTGCTTAGAGGCTTATTGATTTTATTGATCTTTCTAGCTTTCGGTTTCATTGATTTTTCTCTGTTGATTTCTGTTTTCAATTTCATTGATTTCTGCTCTAATCATTATTATTTATTTTCTTCCACTTACTCTGGGTTTAATTTGCTCTTCTTTTTCTAGTTTCCACAGGTGGAAACTTAGATTATTGATTTCAGATCTTTTTTTCTTTTCTAATATTTGTATTCAATGCTATAATTTTCCCTCTAAGCACTGTTTTTGTTGACTCCCACAAATTTTGATAAGTTGTATTTCCATTTAGTTCAAAATATTTTAAAATTTATCTTGAGATTTTTCTTCGACCCATGTGTTATTTGGAAGCATGTGTTTAATCTCCATGTATTTTGAGATTTTACAATTATCTTTTTGTTACTGATTTCTAGTTTAATTCCATTTTGGCCTGAGAGCAGATATTGTATGATTTTTATTCTTTTAAATTTGTTAAATTGTGTTTTATGGTCCAGAATGCAGTCTATATTGGTGAACTTGTGAGCTTGAGAAGAATGTGTAATCTGCTGTTTGTTGAAGTAATCTATAGATGTCCATTATATCCAGTTGTCCCAGAACCATTTGATGAAAAGACTCTTTATTCCCCACTGAATTATCTTAACACTGTTATAATGACCTAAAAGGTATATGGGTTTATTTCTGGACCCTAAGTTCTATTCCATTGATCTGTATATCTGTCTTCATGCCAGTAGCACACAGTCTTGATTACTCTAGCTTTGTAGTAAGTTTTTGAAATTGAGAAATGTGAGTCCTCCAATTTTGTTCTTCTTTTTCAAGATTATTTTGGATACTCATTAAGTTTTTCTGAAAAGATAACTGTTTGTGTAATGCTAACAAAACCAATTTCTTATGGGGTTTATAACATGTGTAGAAGTAAAGTGAATGACAAAAAGCACAAATAAGAAGGAACATGTGAAATTATACTGTTCAGTTTTCTTGTATGATATGTAAAAATGATATAATGTGAATTCAAGGCAGACTTTGGTAATTTAAATGTACATATTGTAAACTTTAGGACAATATGATGAAGAAGAAGGATGAGGAGGAGGAGAAGGAGGAGAAGGGGGAGATAAAAAGCCAAGATAATTAGATACCATTGAATATTAAAAATGCATGATTTTTGCAAAATAAACTAGGAAAGAAGGAACAATAAACAGATAAAATAGTAAATAACTGGCCACATGGGAGACTTAAACTCAACTGTGTAAACAGCTACTTTAAAATAAATGGACTAAACATCTAATTAAAAGACAGAATTTGTTGCCATGAATAAAAAAGCAGGACCTCTTATATGATATTTATATGAAATGCATTTTAAATATAAATACCAGATAGATTAAAAATAAACAGATAGAAAATATATGCCATACAAACACTCAGCAAAATAGGCTTCAGAGGATAAATTATATTGGGGAAAGTAGACTTCAGGATAAGGAATATTAGCATAGATAAAAAAAAACAGTTCAAGATGATAAAAGGGTCAGTTTATCAAGAAGACATAACAATTTTAAATGTCTGTGCACCTAATACCGGAGTTTAACATAAATGAAGCAGAAACTGATATACCTAAAAGGGGAAATAGACAAATCCACAATTGTAGTTGGAGATCTCAACACTTCTTTCTTAATAATTGATGTAACATGTAGTAGATATAAGTACAAATATAAAGAAAAAGAAGACATAGAAGAAACATGGAAGAAAAAAATAGATTGAAGAAGAAAAAAAGAAGACCTACAATTTCCACTAACTTGACCTAATTGACACTTAGTGAATATTTCATCAAAAACAGAATACACATTTTTTTTTCATGTGTTCATAGGATATTCACCAAGGTCATTTGCTGGGATTTAAACAAGTTTGACTACACTAAAAAGGATTAAAATGATGGAGTATCTTCTAATACCATAATGCAATTAAATTAGAAATCAATAACAGAAATACATGTGGAATATACCTGAATATTTGGAAATTAAACACCACTTTCCTAAACACCATAATCCATGGGTAAAGGAGAAATCATAAGGAAAATTAGAACATATTTTGAATTGAATGAAAGTAAAAGCAAAACATAACAAAATTTGTGTGATGCAGCTAAAGCAGTGCTCAGGGAGAAATCATAGTGGTAAAGTTTTATATATGATTAGAAAAGTTAGCAGGAAGGTCAACAGTCTGTCTTTCCATCTTGTAAAAAACTAGATCATGAAGGGCAACTAAACCCAATGTAAATAGATCTGACCAAGTTGTTGCATACTTCAACAGCTCATTCTTTTTTTATTGCATGTAGTAGTAGTATTCCATGGTATGGATGTAATTTTTTTGCCTATTTTTAGTTGGATTGTTTGTTTCCTTACTGTTAAATATTGAGAGTTTAAAACATTTTTCTGGGAATCCACTGAAATCTGCTTCCAGATTTTCCCCAAAATTACATATGATCACAGCAGTAGTAGAAGGAACTCTGATGTAGTGAGAAGAAAAAGAGGCAATCATCTTTAAGAACCATTATGAATTTAGTCATATGATTACAGTTATGATTACTTTAAAAAGTTTTAAATGTCAGAATTTTATTAGAAAAGAAACAAAATGTAGCTGCACTTGGGAAATATGCTTTCCTAAGAAATTTATTGAGCATCTTACCATATGCAAATTTGTGCTAGGCACCAATAAGTCTTTATTAGTTCATTAATAGCAAGATTTAAAACTTGAGAACAGAAATTTATTAAATTATGAAATTTAAATTTATTACAATTAAGCTGTGAAAGTTTAAGATGATAGAGAATACTATTTGCAGAATTAGCAACTTAGTGCATTTCCCCCCTAACCTGATGCTGACTCCACAGCCTAATATATGAAATATCAGCAGCTTCAATGTCCTCCTCAGACTGTGCTCTGTGAAGCAGAAATTATTTGTAGGACTGTTTGTTCTTATCTCTAGGTTTTGAGCAGCAGTAGGGATATGTTTTCTCCAGGGAAGAGCAGGCCAGAGAGGGAGGGTTAATGTATGAGGCTTTGGGTTCCAAATGGAAAGACCCTTTAAATCTTCTCTATAAAATAGGAGGTGACACAATATGCTGAGTGTGAGGGTACCGAATGAGGTTGGGGGCTGAGTACAGGGGAGACTGGGAGACCCCTTAGGGATGATGCAGTGCGAGAATGGTGTGCAAAGAAGAAATGAACCAAAGAATGCCAGCCAGCAGACTGAAGACAGGGCTGTCCAAGTCTCTCCCTGGGACCAGTGACATGGGAAGAAGAGACCAATCACACATTTCCACCCTGAGCGTCCAGTGTACCCTGAATCCTCAGCTTCACAGTTTAGATGTGGGTGAATCAGAGTTTACAGCCAACCATACTGCAATGAGCCTGACAAAGAGAAAAAATGGCTCTGAATCAGATTTTTATTTAGCTCTTAAGAAAAGAGGGAGAGGTTCTTGCGTGACTGTGAAGACAGTGATGAAAGGGGATTGAGTGCAATGAAGGGCATGACAGGAACTTTAAAAGGGAATTTATAGTTAATTTATAGTGGCAGAGGAATTGTAAGCCTCTGGAGGCCAGAGATTAGGTTGTGCATTTCTTGGTATCCACCTCTGCACCTAGCAATGCTTAGATACATAGTGAGTACTCAGAAAGCATGAGGAAGTGGGTGGTGGGGGAGATGGAGGGCATTATTTTGGAGAATGACGGTTCTGAGCAGGAAAAGAGAAGCAAGCATGCATGCCCTATGAGTCACAGCCCACAGCCAACAGGCCAGAGTTCAGTGATACCTTCCCACTGCTAAAGAGGACTTAACAGTGACAATGGGAAAGTCAAGCAGAGCAGTACTTTGAGAGTGAAACAGGGACCTCCAAACTTGGGCTCCTGGGACCCTGTGCTGTTAGCTGTATCCATCCTTTCTCTATTCTGGCTCTTACCTGGACTGGAATGCTTTCTAATGACTCTGGGGCTTTTCATTACTGGAATCTGGGCTACAGAGGTTAGGATGTATGCAGTAACTGATATTTTAAATAATTAATTAGCATTGATTTCTCAGCCAAGGGTCATTCCCTTCCTCCCTTTCAGAAGCTCAGGAACTTAGCACCTGTGTACAGAAGTAAAAAAATCATTCACAGATTATTGGTACTCTGCAACGTTTCCCACCTCCCATTCCATATGTGTAAACTCGGAAAGGTCTGAGCTTTGTGACAGAAGCTCCTACTCACTGGCAAGAAGCTTAATAACACTTTGTGATGGAGCTATGTCACATGTACCCACACTGCCGTTGGCCTTAGGCTTTGCTCAGACAGGTAGGAGAGGTGGTGGAGGGGGCCAGAGGATGTGCAGGAAAAGGAGGAAAGCAATTGCTCATAAAAAGTTTTCATCCATTCTTTTTGCTACCTGACATTTTATTGGGTAAACATTTTTCTGCTTCTGTCTTTTTTCGGTAGATAAGAAGAGGATTTTTGTTCCCTAGAGAATCTATTACTTTTTGTGTGAGCTTGATTCTACAGCTGGAGAAACTTCAGCAGAAACGTGTTCTTTCTTGTTGAGCCTTCACTGACTTCTCCCTTAACTGCAGGCTCCTTGTCTCTAGCATTTCCAGCAAGAATGGTGAATCAGTTCTCGTTAGGACTAGAATTGGAGAAAACAGTTTGTACCATGGGGTTACAATATTGCCTCTGAAATCCTCAAAGCCTTACCCACTCCAGTGCTCATCAGTGCTAGTGTTGGGAGTCTTCCTGGCCCATTGATAGGCTCTGGTCAGTGGGAAGGCCTTGGTGAGGAAGGGTCTATGGCAGAGACCCTTTGTAGGGGCTCATCCTAAGACTGTTCTGGGACAGGAGCAGGATTCCTTTGGGAATGGGTTCCATAAGGGCCATTCTTTGTGGAAGTGATTAAAGATTTGACTAACTGGGATTCTGTCCGGTTCAGATATTCTAGGGTAGTAGAAAAGAGTTTATCTTTGAACTCTGGGTGAAATGTTTTGTATCACCAAGCCCCTTCCACAAACTGGGAAATAAATATGACTAGCATTTGATTGCTATTAGAATGTCTTCCTTATATTTCTAATACTTCTTTTGCATTGCTTATGTTTCAAGTTACCCATTCAACTCAGTTAATTTCTCAAACGCCTTGTCAAGCTTGTGAAATGCTTTTTTGTGTGTAAACAGGTCTTTCACATATAATTATTAAGCTCTTCATTAATCAGTTCTTCATTACCCTGAACAAAGGAAAATTAAGGAGTTAACCAAAATACATTTCAAACAGCCAGAATGATGTCACAAAATAAATCTGTGCTCTACAGTATATTTTCAATATTTTCATATGGTATTAGTTTACTAAGAGTTTCATCCTGATTGGATGCTGAATTTCATAAAAGGCTTTTTCTGCATCCATTGAGATGATGATACAGTTCTTATTTCTGTAATTGTGGTGAAATAAATTGATTGATTTGAAGTGTCAACCCAATTTTGTATTCCTGGAATAAATACAACATGATTTTGATGTATTACCAGTTTTAAATATTGCTATTGTCCTTGCCAGATTATAATATAAGGTCATACTCTCAAAAAATAAGTTGGGGAGGGTGATGTCAGCAAGATGGCCAAATAAGACATCCCTCATTTATATCCCCTACTCAACAACAATAATTAGGCATCAATTCTCAGACAAAAGGGCCTTTGTGTGAGCTTTCAGATCCAGTTAGGAGATTGTGAAATCCCAGTGCAATCCAAGACTGAGGCAGTCTCTTACTGAGGTGGCTGATTCTCTGACTGTGGTCCCAACTGCAGATCTGGAAACGGCTCTGTCCCCCTGTGAACTTAGCTAGAGTCCTGTTTTATTTTTTAAATAAATAAATTTATTTAACGTTTGGCTGCATTGGGTCTTCGTTCCTGCACGCAGGCTTTCTCTAGTTGCGGTGAACGGGGGCTACTCTTCATTACGGTGCGTGGACTTCTCATTCCGGTGGCTTCTATTGTTGTAGAGCACCGGCTCTAGGCACACAGGCTTCAGTAGTTGTGGCATGTGGGCTCAGTATCTGTGGCTCGCAGGCTCTAGAGTGCAGGCTCAGTAGTTGTGGCACACGGGTTTTGTTGCTCTGTGGCATGTGGGATCTTCCCGGACCAGGGCTTGAACCCGTGTCCCCTGCCTTGACAGGTGGATTCTTAACTACTGCACCACCAGAGAAGCCTTACAGTCCTGTTTGACTTTGGTTCTATCACCAGCACCATACACCAAGGGACCCAGGAGGAGTCATGTCCCCCCATGCATCAGGTGATATGCATACAGACCGTGGTCTTGGCTGTGGACCTAGAAGTGGACTTACCGACTCCTGCCCCTTTTGGCTGTGCTCTGGGAGCCCCTGGAGGTGACATCAAGATGGCAACATAAGTCATTCCCAACTTTAGTCTCCTTCACAAGAAGACCAACTATCAACTATCCATAGACAAGACACAATTATAAAAATCCCTGGGAGTAAGGCTGAAGTGACCTCCTAGAACACAGAGATAGAGAAGGACTTCATTGGAAGGGTAAGAGGAGAGGTTTCACTTTGACGGCATCACCCCTCCCTGTACTGGCACAGCACCACACTGAGGGATGGCTCCCCGGGGTCTACATTTGCCCCACTGGGAACAGAGAGCAACGTGGACATCTAGCTCCCCCAGCTTTGGGTATACTTTCTGGGATGCCCACTCAGATCTTGTATCATGGGGATCACTGGGGATCAGATAGAGATAGAGAAGAGATTCAGTCATATCTTGGTGGACCATATTCCTGTTTGTAGCAGTGCCCAAGTGACTCTATGTGCCCATCTGTAGAGTCTAGCCAGTGGGCTCTACTGGCCATGGAGTCTATGCTATAGCCACACCCAGGCAGGGACGCAAATTTGCAGTCCTACGCAACTGCTGATCATAGCCTCCCAGTCCCATCAGAGCGGAAGGCTTGGCCCGAGAAACCAGGTAGCCCTGGAGCCCATCTTATAGCCAAGAGCCAAGCCAGCAGCCCTACAAAACTGTTGAGCATAGCCTCTAGTTTCACACAATCAGGGAGCCTAAACAGTGTCCCTGGCACACGGGTTTTGTTGCACCATGGCATGTGGGATCTTCCTGGACCAGGTCTCGAACCCGTGTCCCCTGCCTCAGATCCCAGCCTATGGCCCTGCATGATTGCTGAACACAGCTTGTGGCTTCATCCAGGCAGAGAGCCTGACCAATGAACCCATCCAATCATGGAGCATAACCTGTGGCCCCACCCAACCAGGTAGCTCAGAGGGCGACCTGCCCAACCATGAAGAATAGTCTCCAGACCCACCCAACCGCAGGATACAGCTGGACGCACTGTCCAACCAGAGAGCCTAGCCGGGGATCTTGCCCAACAGTGGAGCATCACCAGTGGCCTACCTGATTGCGAAGCCCAGACTGTGGCCCCAGCCAACTTTGGGTTCAACCTATGGCCCTGTCTGATTGCAGAGCTCAGCCTAAGGCTCTGTCTGACCCTGAAGCCATGCCTACGGTCTATCCAGAACACGAAATCCAACCAGTGGCACCATCCTATTGGGGAACACAGTCTGAGGCCCTTGGGAGCCACTTCCACCACATCTGTCTATTTCAGAACCTAACTTTCTCTTAAAAGTGTGTTGGAAAACTTAAGTGTATGTGTATATACACACCATATATATAAGCCATATATATATATAATATATATATAATTATATATTAGACAATATAGTATATAATACATACACACACACACAAACACACACACACACACACACACACACACACACACACACACACACACACACCCAGGGGTTATGAGGTAGGGATCAGTAGGTGGAACACAAGTGATTTTATTTAGGGCAGTGAAACTATTTCGTGTGATTCTACAGTGGTGGATATATGTTATTATAAATTTGTCAAAATTTTGTGTACAACACAAAGAACCTTAATGTAAACTATAGACTTTGGTTGATAATGATGTATCAGTGTTGGTTCATGGATTGTAACAAATGTTGATGGTGGGGCAGGCTGGGTGTATGTGTGTGTGTGTTGGGGAGGTAAGGGTATGTGGGAACTTCCGTACTATGTGCTTAACTTTGTTGTGAACCTAAAACTTCTCTGAAAACTAAAACCTATTAATTTAAAAATGCAAAAACAAAACAAAATAAAACATTTACCTTCTCATTGTTGTTTTCAGAAAATTTGTGAAGACAAAAAAGAATGGTCAGTGTCCCAAAACACATGAATAGATGTTCAACATCACTAATAGGGAAATGGAAATCAAAAGAGTATTGAGATACCATTTTTCCCAAATTGCAGAACTTTGTAACTCTTTAGCCCTGTCAAGAATATGGAGAAACAGGAACTCCTACACAGTGGTGGTTCAACTGTGAAAGGCTACAGCATTTTTAACAATTAGCTGGAACGTTATTACAAAACTTAAAATTTACCATCAACTCATAGATCACTGAAGGATAAGTTCTATAGTCATATACATTCCAGTAGGTAAAAATATACCTAAAACTTTGTACTGTATTTTTAATCATAAATGTTTTAATCATCAATAGAATTGTTGAATAAATTATAGTCCATATATACTATGGAATATTATGCAGTTATACAAAACAATGAATTAGATTTATTTGTATTAATATGAAGTGACATCTATAAAATAAGGAAAAATGCATATTGAAGACTAGTGCATGTGGTGTAGGACAGGTGAAAATAAAACAAAAGAAAACATGTATCTTTGTCCATGTGCATAGAGAAAGGGGGTAATAAGTTACAGAACGAACCATTAACATTGACTGCCTTGGGGATGGGGCAAAAGGGGAAAATTGTTGGTGTTTTCTTTATACAGTAGCAATTGTTTTGCTGCAACAAGTACGTAGCTTGAAAGGAAAATTCAATAAATTGTAGTAGAAATGAAAACAACAGAAGAGGTATGGCCCCAGGGTCAAACATCTATAGACAATCAGACCTTTTATACTGCTGAGAGTGAATTCCTCTTAGTTTAACTCCTGAGCATTATTAGACTAAGAAATTTGTTTCTTTTCTATGTTTTGAGGGATGTTATAAAAAAGAAATTAAACCTTCTGCTCTCCGAACGTGGTGCATGGCTTACTTCAGGATGAGACGTCTGTTAGTTAAAGCTCAGTAAGTGGGTGAAGAAAAAGATCTCTACCCCCTACCCCACTACCATCCTGTTCCTAAATTGGTATTTATCTAGCTTAAGGGTATAGAGAATAATGTGTCATACCCCCCAAAAGAGAGTAAGGGGAAGAGGAAAAATTTCTATTTAAAAATATGTGAGTCCTGGACTTCCCTGGTGGTCCAGTGGTTAAGACTCCATGCTTCCAATGCAGGGGGCATGGGTTCGATCCCTGGTCGGGGAAGTTCTGCTCGCCACATGGTATGGCCAAAAAAAAAAAAAAAAATGTCCTGTCTAACATCAAGCTCAAAGATAAAATATTGGCCATCAAATGATGCATAACAAATTACCCTAAAAGTTATTTATCAGTTTAAAACAACAATAAATGTTATCTCACAGTTTCTGTGGGTCAGGACTCTGGGAGTGGCTTTGCTGGGTGGTTTTTTTTTTTTTTTTTTTTTTTGCGGTACGCGGGCCTCTCACTGCTGTGGCCTCTCCCGCCGCGGAGCACAGCCTCCAGACGCGCAGGCTCTGCGGCCATGGCTCACGGGCCCAGCCGCTCCGCGGCACGCGGGATCCTCCCGGACCGGGGCACGAACCCGTGTCCCCCGCATCGGCAGGCGGACTCCAAACCACTGCGCCACCAGGGAAGCCCTGCTGGGTGGTTTTGACTCAGAGACTCTCATGAGGTCAAGGTGTTAGCCTGGGCCCATCTGATCTGCTTGCATGTTGGCTGATTCACATGGCTGGTGAGTTAGAGCTGGTGGTTGGAGAAAGGCCTCAGTTTTTTCCCAGGTGTGCTTCTACATATGACTACTTAATATCCTCAGGATGTGGCAGTTGGACTCCTCCAAAGCTAGCGATCCAAGAAGAAGAGCAAGGAGAAGGCCAAAATGTCTTTTATGACCAAGTCTCAGAAGTCACATGCCATTGCTTTTGTACATTCTATTCTGTTAGAAGCAAGTCACTAAGTATGGGCCAGGCCACCATCCAGAGGAGGGGAATTAATTCCACCTTTTGAAGGGAGGAGTATCAGAGAATGTGTGTACATAAGTTACCATCACCATCCAGTATTCTCTGCTGCCAAGTTGATTTCTAGCTTTCAGGAATTTCTAAAAATTTCAAGTCTCCTGAAGGCATTCTTCTTCTCTAAAGGTTTATGGATTTTTTTTCCTTCTTAATAGCTTTTCTTTAATTTTATGAGATTTTGGTTATCCAGTATTCTGCATTCCCTTTCCTTGTTGATACAAGGCCAGAACTCCACATGCTTTTGTAAAGATCTCTATCCTTATCTTTTCACCCCTAATCATAGATAGCTGAAGATCATTATCCCAAAAGTCTGTTGGGACCAATGCCATCGTGACCTATATCCCTGTTCACATGAGTCACCATAGTATTAATAACATCTGACACTTATACAGCACTTACTCTAACCCAGGCACTGTTTGAAAGGCTTTACACATACCAACAGAAAGTACACCAAGTCATCCTTCATGACCCAGATCCTTAGTTACAGTCTGACCTGCCCTCCCACAATTTTAACTCCCAAAACTTTCCCTTGGGGAACCCATGACCCATCACTGGCAAAATCCCTGTATGTTAAACCTCTTCTCTTGGATGTTTCCTTTACCTTTTTGCTCACATTGAAACCTGGCTCTTCCTTGATGGCATCGCTTCTTCCGCAGCCTTATGTAGCAGGCATTGTCTCTCCTTCATCCTTTGTTGTAATTGAGCTTGGGGATGGGATAGTTCTCTGCTCCTCATTGTTGCTTCCAGTTCAATTCCCCACCTTCTTCCTCAAAAACCTTTCAGCTTTGAAGTTCCCGCTGTCAGACTCTACTGTCTGGACATCTCTTTGTTGTCATTTGTAGACACTCTTGGTTACTCCCTTCCATTCCTTGAATATTTTAAACTCCTAGATTACTCACTCTCTATAGTGCTACTGTCTTAATTCTTAGTGATTTTGATAAGCATATAGACTCTCCTTTCAAAACTCTGGACCCTTGGTTTTTGTCTTAGCCCCCATTGAGTTTTGTTCTCACTCTACCTCCATCACCTACTTCTGTGGTTGTACACTGGATCTTTCCATTATCAATTACTGTATCCCCTCTGTAATCTCTAAACCCACCATTGCCTCCCTTTCCAACTCTCCAGTACCCAAGGGAACAAATCTTCAGCCCAAATAGGACTTGAGCTCTGTACTATTGTAATTTATACTAAGAAATATATATTTGGTCTTTGTCCTTTTCCTAGCAGAGCTCCCAAAGTCCTCAAATTTCCTGTGAAGAGAACAATCAAGATGTCTTTTGTTATGTTAATGAGGTAAATTTTGGAAAGGGCCTACAGATGGGGGCTGGTTGCCAGGGAAGCCAACCATGTGATGAGAGGGTTGGAACTTTCAGTCTCACCGCCCACCTCCAGGGAGGAGAGAGGGGCTGGAGATTGTGTTTAGTTACCAGTGGCCAATGATTTAATCTATTTTGCAATGAAACCTCCATAAAAACCCAAAAGGACTAGCTTCAGAGAGCTTCCAGATTGGTGAACAAGCCAAGATTTGGGGGAGCATGGCACTCTTGGAGGGAGGAGGCATGGAAGCTCTGTGCATTTTCTCCATACCTTGCCCTATGCATCTCTTACCTCTGGCTGTTGTAATAAGTGAAATGTTTCTCTGAGTTCTGTGAGCTGCTCTAGAAAATTAATTGAACACGAGGAACGGGTCGCGGGGATCTCTGATCTATAGGTTGTTGGTCTGAAGCACAAGTGACACCCTGGACTTGTGATTGGCATCTGAAGTAGAAAGCAGTCTTGTGGGACTGAGCCCTTAACCTTGGAATCTGATGCTATCTGGGCAGATAGTGTCAGAATTGGGTTGAATTGGACATCCAGCTGCTGTGGGGAATTGCTTTATGGTGTGGGGGAAACTCCTACACATCAGAATCGGGGGCAGAAGTAGAGGCTTATTGATCTTAACACTGTTCCTCACGCCCCTCAAGTCCTAACTTCTCTCCTTACCCAACTTAGATTCCTTGGTCCCTCATTATAATCACTCTCTTGCATAGATTCTCATCTCCCTTATTTCTCTCCTTCCCCATTGCACTCACCTGGAAAACCTCCAAACCTAGTTAAATCCAACTTTCCAACTACTTTGCATCTAACACAGGCAGCAGAACTAGTTGGAGAAAAATACACAACCACTCTGACTAATCTCATTCTATGACACTGACCCTCTGTGGGCCAAAGTATTGCTAAGCAACCTTACCTTACTGTATTTGTGTAGTCCAAACTTTCTTATACATTAGAATCTCTTGGGCTAGCTTTTAAAAAATCCTGATGTCAGGCCATGCCCCTAGACCAATTAAATCACAGTCTGAGGCAGTGAACCCAGGCATCAGTTTTTTTTTTTTTTTTTAAACTCCACAGCCAAGTTTGAGAAGCACTGCCCTAACCCATTCACTCCTTTACTCTTTGAGATGACTTTCATCCATACAGTCTTCTTTGCTATTCCTCCAACATGCCAAGCACAGTTCTGCTACATGATTCTCTCTTCTGGGATACTTTTCCCCCAAAAGTTGCATGGTTGGCTTCCTCATTCCTTCAAGTTTCTGCTGCAGATACCTTTTAGTAATGCTTTTCTGAACTGTCCCATGTAAAATAGGACTCCCCCAGCTCCAACCTTAGCACTTCCTGTCCCCCTTGCCTTTTCTCCTTAGCATTTATTACCATCTAACATGTTATATATTTATTCACCAATTATTTATTGTATGTCTCCATCTACCAGAAAAATAGCAGAGGCTTTGTGCATTTTGTTCATTGCCCATAACAAAATGGGCACAGTAAATTTGTTTCACTAACAGATCAATAGGTGCTCAATAAACATATACTTTTTAAAGGCTAGGCAACAAACACTTCTCAGGATTTTATTGTGTTCGAGGCAATTGATATTTTATGCAATAAAATATGCATTTTCTAAACCTGACCAAAGGGGCTGGGGTGGGACTTGGATCAGAGGGGTTGGGATCTTGGATGCCTTAAGAGTCAGTTCCTAGATATTGAGAGCAAGGCCATTGGGGACAGTGGGGAGAGACAGTAGCAGCAGCGGCAGCAATGGAAGCAAATAGGAAATGTCACAGTACTGAGTCTGTAGGATTGTATTTTCAGCAACCAGAAGAAGAGAATCATGAACAGAACAAATTTACTTAAGCTCAAGGCCCAGAGAGACTCATCTGGTGATCAGAGAGTGACCAGTGCTTGTCACCGCAACACACAGAGATGACACACTGCTCTAGTGGGCTGTTAGGGAGGAGAGAGTGTGTAGAAGTTGGGGTGGCAGTAATTATAAGGGTGACGGCCCAGCTTACTACAATTGGTTTGGGTACCAGTGGGTTTTCTTTTCAAACTTGGTAGCTAAGGAAATATGTATTCCACATGTGCTCTTAGAAGATGTAATACCAATGAGAATTTATAGACTAATAGTAGATCACAGTTTTTAAAGCTATGGATGGATCAAATGGAGTTTAATTTTTTTTTATTAAGTATAATGAGTAAATCATTATGAGAGATCAAAAGATGAGTCTTTAGTCAATATTGTTTAACTTTGCTCCAATTATCCTACTTTTTACCCTTCTTAAGCATAGATTCACCACATGCAACAGTAATAGGCTTGAATCAATTCACAAGTCTCTATGGACAATAAATATCACATATCTTTATGTTTCTGAATCAAATTAAATTTGTCACCAAACTCCCACTCATCAAAGCCCATGAGAAGTTGCAGAGTTGGTTCCCTTCCCTCTGCTGGATTGTACTGGACTCAGGTCTTATGCAGTCCAGAAAATGTGGGCAGACTGAATTTTGGACAGTGATGTAGATGTTTCATGCCTCACCTGTGAGTTAATTTGAAGTAGCTCACCTCTGTGCCAGCTTGGCCACAGGGACCTCTATTTACTAGTGTTGTGGGTAGAAATTATAATCTTAAAATATTTCATTTAGCCATGATCAAAAAAAAATTTTTTTAAGATGTAATTTATAATGGAAAACCCCAGAAAGAAAGATTTCTGTTGTGTCAGGTTGTTTGTATTTTCATGGTACAGAGCTGGTCATTTCTTTCCTTAGTAAGGTGAATGAGAAGAGGTTAAGAAGAAGCAAGAAGTTTCTTGAGATATTCACAGGTTCTTTTGGAGCTATTTGTCACAAATTCATCCCAGAATATTCTTTTATTAAATACCTAACTTCTATGTAAGTTATGTAAGTTCTCCTGAGATGTAACCATCACTTGGGGAGCATATAATACATACTGTGTTCATTTTATGTACAAAAATGTTACACATTATATGTTATAGAAGACTGAATTTTTCATTCAAATTGCAAATGAACTAATCAGCCATATGTTTTTAAATTTTATTTATTTAATTTATTTTTGGCTGTGTTGGGTCTTTGTTGCTGTGTGTGGACTTTCTCCAGCTGCGGCGAGTGGAGGCTACTCTTTGTTGCAGTGCGTGGTCCTCTCATCATGGTGGCTTCTCTTGTTGTGGAGCACAGGCTCTAGGTGCATGGGCTTCAGTAGTTGTGGCATGTGAGCTCAGCAGTTGTGGCTAGCAGGCTCTAGGGCACAGGCTCAGTAGTTGTGGCTCATGGGCTCAGTTGCTCCGCGGCATGT